>NW_023270316.1:5526475-5790756 GCF_011800145.1 Mirounga leonina | reverse complement strand
GTTAGGCGACTGCCTTCGGCTCAGGTCGTGATCCTGGAGTCCCGGGATCGAGTCCCGCATCGGGCTCCCTGCTCGGCGGGGAGTCTCCTTCTCCCTCTGACCCTCTTCCCTCTCATGCTCTCTGTCTCTCATTCTCTCAAATAAAAAATAAATAAATAAATAAATAAATAAAAACAATGCATGGGGGTGGGGGATGGAAAGCCATGGGACTCGACTCCCTTCTCTCGTGAGTCCTGGAGGTGGTGGTGACTCAGGGAGAAAGTATGTCCCCGCAGGTCATTCTTCGGGAGGTGAGGTAGGCTGCTATTCCCGCTGCGTGGGTCTCTCCCTGTGTCGGGAATGGTCACCACACACAAAGGTTTATGAGTCCTGCTCACTGCTTTATGCACAGTCTCTGATCCGTTTCCCACACTCCCCGTTCCCTGCAACCAAGACCCAGACCCCGCGCGGTGCGGTGGGGGAGCCCGAGAGAAGGAGCCACCCACGTGTGCTTGCCATTGTCTGCCCCAGTGAATCTTCGCTTCCTCCTTGGAAATGGGGAACGGTGCTTCGACCACGGCTGGGAGACGTTTCTCACAGACCCACACGGGATGCTACACACAGTATGAATCGCTGACACACACGCTCCCGGAAAATGATGTGTGCTGGTCTTTTCTTGACCCTTGGCTAGCAGGACGGGAGGAATAAATTCGGTGACGTTCAAGTGAGATTAACACCTTCATTATTTTTATCTCAAATATTTAAGGGAGTTGGTAGGAGCTTCTTATCTTTCCCCCCCGCTTCTCGAGTAGGACACTTGAAAGGCAGAGACCCAGGCTTCTTCAGGAGCAGCCCCGCATCTGCTCGTCTGAGACGCTTATGTTGCACGTAACTTGTGGGTCCCTCTGGCAACCATCCCAGATGCTCAGACTTCATTTTTTTTTTCCCTACTGTTTTTGAGCTCAGTGCTAACTGCTGCGAGCAGACGTAAAGCTCTCTGCAATTCTTTCCTCAGAACTGGCTACAAGAAACCTACCAATTATAGCCAAGACACAGTCTTTCAAATACACATACACTTTGTAATGTGGGCTGGAAACCAATTGGAAATGTTTTGATTTGCCCTTTAAGGCCAGAGGCAGACACTTAAGGCAAACTCCTAAGATGTTCGGAAGAGCAGTTACACTAAATTTAGCATCCTAACCAGCCAGTTGGCATATATGTAATGAAAGATTTAAAAGGAAAGAAATTTAACCCGCACGAAGGGAAGAGACAGGTGGATGAAAAAAGCCTACTAACAGGCTAATACTTTTTTAGGAAGATGCTCCCGAAATAAAACACAGTCGCTGGAATCGTTATTCCTTCCTTTCCTACACACGTGTGAGATGTGTCATTGCTATTCGTGAAAGAGCAGGGCCGCTGAGTGGACTCTGGGCTCCCCATAGGAGGGATTTTGTCTTCCATGTCCCCCCGACCCCCCGTACCTAGCACACTGCCGTCCATACATGCAGTGCTAACTAGATGCACGTGGGATACAAACTGTGTGTGTGTTTACTGGGCAGAAGCTTCGAGGCTTGTGGATAAGCATGAGTCCGCTGGTGTGAGCTCCTGGTTAGTGTCTCGGCCCAGTCTGATGAAAAGGCTTCTGCTGAGGATGGCGTCCACCATCCTCTTCCTGCCCCTCGGTCCTCACCCTCTCCTAACCCATGTGCATTCACCACGGAAAAGCTAGATGGATACTATTTGCTGACTTGTTGTGTTTTTATAAGCTGCACTTCAAAACCAGGCACGTATAATTGAGTCAAAGCATAGCAAGTGCCCACATTCCGACGGGGTTGGCCTCGGCGAGGGGCAGCGGTGTGGTCGGCCTGGGGACCTGCCAGGAGCCAGGAGTCCAGAGAGAGGCATCCCGGCTGCCGCGGGTTGTAGGCTTTCTCTCAGAGTCAATGGTGCTTCATCACAAGGATATAAAGGAATCTGAACCGCACTAAGCTACACACATACAACTTAGAAACTGGGAGTTATGTTTACTGAAGCCTCTCACACCGTTCTCAGCATCTTGAGTCATATGCAGAAGTAGCCAGGTGATAAAGAACCGAGACACCAGATACTCAGGGACCCAAGTGAAAGATGTAGCAAGCCAGGACCCCCTCCTGTAGCATTTTGTTTTGTTTCGTTTTAATTTTCCCCACTTGCTGGAGCTTAGAGCTAGACATTAATGTCTACTGCTTTCTTTGGTCTTGCTGTAAGGTTGCTTTAACAAAGCCACTGAACACAGATGATACACCTGAAGAGCAATCTTGTTTGGGTTTTGCTTAAGATTTCAGTTGATTTTAAGCAATTTTTTTTTTTTTATGACATTTATCTCCCCTACTGTTCTGGGACTTTTTAAGAGAGAGTCACCATGGCTTTAAAAACAAAACACACAAAAAACTCTAGTCATTTTATTAGGTATGAATGGCACTTGGGAAATAATAGCTCTATTATCAATTAAAAGATGTTTCTCCAGTCATACAATTCTTTGCCGCAGACAACAGAAGCAGAAGTATAAGTAATAAAGGAGACAGACATAACAGGGATGTGTTCTAGATCACAGCATGGAAAGAATCAAATACGAAGCAAGTGAGTCTCAAATCTACGAGGAAGATGAAGTGAAGGTGGGCTCCCTTAGCTGGTGGAAGAGAGCACCGCCCACACCTTACCCCTTGCCTGGCCCCTATTTAAATACTACAAGGTATTTAAATAGTAGTTGGGGGCCTGCTTGCAGTGACCCAAAAATGTCTGTGAGTGAAGAAAAAAGATCTACTCGACAATTAGGAATAAAAGGCCAAAACCACAAGAGCGCGGCTCCCCGTTCTGCTGGTATGTATACATTGCTAGTTATTGGATTTTTTGAATTTTCTTTCCATGCCAGGAAGGGGTGGTGAGCAGCAGAGCCCGGGGCCCCATGTGGGATCTTGTTGGAGGCAGTGGGGAGATGGTCAAGTGCAACCCAGAGGGGGCGGGGTGTGACTGTGAACCACCGTAGGTCTTCAGAGCTTAGCCCTCCGGGGAAGCCGGGATAAAGAGCAGCTTACATCAAGGCACTTTTGTACAGCTTGAAAGGCACAGAACTGGATGGGATGTGCAGAGAGACCACAGAGCCATGGGTAGCAGAGAGAGAGCCGCGAGCGAGGTCTCACCTTCCCTGCATTTAACACCTTCAGCGGTGATCTATGATTGGTCATAAACTGGGTTGGTATGATTTCCTTCGCGCGGTGTCCTTATACATAGGGGCACTTTTTTTTAATGAGGGTGTTGGTTTTTTTTTTTAAAAATATAACTTCATGTGGAGAATTGTTTTGAAGAGGCTTCATTAATCAATGCATCACAGCATAAAAATCTTTTTTTTTTTTTTAAAGATTTTATTTATTTGACAGAGAGAGACACAGTGAGAGAGGGAACACAAGCAGGGGGAGTGGGAGAGGGAGAAGCAGGCTTCCCATGGAGCAGGGAGCCCGATGCGGGGCTCGATCCCAGGGCCCTGGGATCATGACCTGAGCCGAAGGCAGACACTTAACGACTGAGCCATCCAGGCGCCCCACAGCATAAAAATCTTGAGGTGAATGCGTCTTTAGCTTCTGGGGCAGAGTTTCATCACTAAAAAATTGATTCATCAACCTGGTGTGCTATGTTTTATTACAAAAAAGTATATACTTTTTAAAAAAGATTTTATTTATTTGACAGAGAGCAAGACAGCGAGAGAGGGAACACAAACAGGGGGCGTGGGAGAGGGAGAAACAGGCTTCCCACTGAGCAGGGAGCCCCGGACGTGGGGTTTGATCCCAGGACCCTGGGGCCATGACCTGAGCCGAAGGCAGACGCTTAACGACTGAGCCACCCAGGTGCCCCACAAATAAGTGTATTATTTTAATCTCTCCCCGTCACTGATAAATGCCCTCCCTACCCAGAAAACCGAGTAGAATAGGCAAAACTCTTCGATTACAACACTGAATATTTTGTCTTCAAGTACATCTGTAGTGTAAATACCCACAAACATCATCCCAAATCAACTGGAAGCAAAAAAGCAGCAGAACACCCAGATCAGTGTCTTTTGCACAGTAGCAATTATGTGTCCTTTTGAGCCACCTGAAGACCTATTTGCCACCGAAGCCAAGAGGAGGATAATCATCCTTTTGAACATCCATTAGGGAAGTGACTTTTCCTCCTCTGGATTGTTTTTGCCTTTGAATGATCCTTCTCTGGGTTGGGCCCAGAGACTGACAGCAAGGTGCATGACAGATGGTACTGATATTATATATATATATATGTTTTTTTTTTTTTCTCCTTTCCACTGGGAACCTTTCTCCCAGGGTTTGAACAGGCAACCGTTTTGCCGACAAGGACAGTGACATTAGAGAGGAGTGGACAGCAGCGGGCAGGGAGAGCACAGTGACAGTGACCGCAGGAGCAGGCTGACCCTTCAGACAGAGAAGAGCATCTGCGTGACAAGCTCTGCGAGAAGTTTCTCTAAGTTTCCTTCTCGCCAGTTAAAAAGGGTAACAACTGGGGTGCACTTTCATTTCTTCCTGGAGTTTGGCCTGCCCAGTTTGGACAACTTAGTTTCAAACACCAGGTGGGAACAATGACACGGTGTCTTTGGTCATTTAAATTGCAATAAAGGCGGCCCTGTCAGTTGAAAATGGAATCCTTGGCTGTTGTGCTTTTGTTCTAGCCTGGACTGCTCATTAGCAATATGGTACGGAGGGTGGAGCATCCCGCTTAGTCACTCGGCCGTAAATTGTGCCCTGGAACTTGGATTTGCAGTGATGGGGCGATTAAGTGTCTCGGAATAAAGAGATGGCGTAGACGGAGCTATCTATCATTTTGGCATCACCTGAAACTGTGGGCTCCTGGAGAATTTTTTTTTTTTTTGAAGGAAAGCATTTATTCCACCAACCTTTCTTTAGGACAAGTAAGTCAGGAAGATGCCTCGGAGATCCCTGCTTCTAAAACCAGCCTTTCATGGGAACCTCCAGGGGGGGAGGTCGGGGGAGGTTGAAACCTACCAATTCTTCACTTGGCTGGGGCTGTGATCTGGGGCAAGTCAGTCTGGCCTGGAGCATCTGGCTCCTGGGTTGGGGCTCTTTCTCAACCCCCCCACACCTGAAGTACCTCCCTCCTAAGGATGATTTCATCAGTGTTAAAGTTTGACAGAGAACATTGGACTTTCTTCCTTCCTCCTGGGATTATTCCATGAAGAACAATGAAGCGGTCTATGGCAAACTGCTCTGCTTGAATGGAAACTGGATCAATCTGGAATTAAGTGTTGAGATAACAGAAGTGCATCTCCTTCCTTTTCCTCTCTCACCTTAATGAGGTCACGGCTCAGACGGTGTGATCCAGGTGAAACTAGAGATGCTTGCTGGTTAGGACGCTTACTTAGGACTTGATGAAACCTTACGATAAAATATTTGTGAAATGTGAGTTTGAGTTTTACGGGGAAACCAAGGGGCTCGTGGCCTTTTGCAAGATTAACAATCACATTACGTGCATGCCCTGACTTGAAAAATGGGCACAAGAATGCCCACGGGCAGAAGGTCCCGGATAACTGTAATTATAGAGAAAACAGAGTAGAAAAGCAAATTAAAATAACAAGCGAAAAGAAAAAAGAAAAAAAATAAGAGGGAAAGGAAAAGACTTTGAAGGCGCTTTTTCCATAGGAAAAAAATATTTTATTTTTTTAAGAACAAATTCAGTTTGAAACAGACGTGGAATGTGACCTCACGGGTTTCGTTTCTGGGGGCTGACTGCAATGTGGAAGTAAAGCGGACTGAAAACCTAGGACAGGCTATTAAAATAAAATGAATAAAGAAAAAAATATTTATAACTCAAGCATAATACTGTGTTACTTACAAATTGGACAACGAAAAAATTTTAAATAAATATCCATGGTACATAATTACGGCACAAATATGCAGCAATTTGGCAACCTTTTATACCATTTTTTCCTCATTACAGTGCAAAGGGGGAATGACACTGCCGTTTAACAAGCTGTAGCTAAATACATTGCAAAATTCAGATTTTATACAAAACATCTTGCTTAGACTTTATAAAAAACCAACATTGCTCTATGTACACAATCTGGGTAAGAAAAGCCATTTCTGTCTTGTTTTCATGTGTATTTTTATTAAAAAGGTGAATAAGGCTACTGTAACACCCCAAATCCATATACAGTAAAATCTGAACCTATTTACAGCATCTTCACTTAAACATTATGGTGCAAATTCCAAAGTCAGGTGACTAGGGATGATAATACAAGCAAGGCATTTACAGTAACTTTTCCAAAGCTGAACCAACTTCAAATAAAGGGACAGTTGGTAGATTGTCATATTCTGCACCAGACACAAAACAGACGCACAGAACACTTTTCAATTGGTTGCAGGTAACTCTTCACCAATTCATCTGATTTCACAGTTTAGCATATAACCAAAACGTAGCCAACCGATGAGACACATTTGATTTCATTAAAATCAGACTATTTCCCATTTTTCCCCTTCTTGCCCCTCTCCCCCATCCTAAAGGTTAATTTTTGATGGCTTACAAGAAAATCTTGTATGGATGCACGTAAAGGAGAGGGTAGGGTGATGGAAAGAATCACATATGTACTGTGGCTGGTCGCCATGACAACCCTCCACAGACCTATGATATAGATATATATAATATATATTGTAGATATATATTATACATATATGTACACATGTATACCACTCACCCACTCACACATACACACACGCACTTTGGACCAACATCATTTTCAGGTTCAGGAAATAGAGAAGGAATAATTTTCTGTGACAACTCATTTTTGCAGGTATTCGCTGGAGGTTTGAGAACCTTAAAATGCTGTTGCTACGTTTCTTTTCTTCTTCCCAATTCAGAAAGCAAAGTGTTACCATGGTAACGGGACTATGTTAAAGATGTCTATTTTGCATAGCACATAAAAAGTAGGTTTCCTGTTTACTCGTTTTGTTTCCCAGAAGGGAGGGGACGAGGGGACTGGGAGGGCAGCGGGGAGAGCGGAGGGGGCCGGAGCTCAACTTGCCGCCGTAGCCCCTCCACATGACCCGGTGGGTGTTGGCGAACACTTGCGCCGTAAGGCAAGGGCAAACACAACACAGAGAAGAAATGCCCGGACATCTTGCCACTGTTCAACATATGGTGCGGTCACGTCCATTTCCTGGTGTTTGGGGCTTGCATTTCCTAGTCTAGGTCCCGTGAGATGCCTTCAGAGGACGGGGTTATTTTTGTATTTACTCTCGTTATTGTTATTTGGGGAGTGACGATGTTTTTCCCAGAAGGAGCTGTCCAATTTTTCTTTTTTAAGCACTGAGCGTTGAGACCACGCAATTGCCACAGGTGAATTTCACATCCTCTGGTGTGATTTGTGTGCAATCTTAAAATATATATTAGTAAAAATCTTTCACTTTCTACCCCTTGTGTTCTCTATACCTATTATAAATACGTGCTATCTTCCTTCTCCCCCTCGACATCATCGATTTCCGGCTTAAGGACTCGAAGAGGTTCGCCGTGTGCTTCACCTAGACACAGAGCAGCTGCGCCGTGGCCTCGCTCAGTAGCCCCCCCGGGCCAGCACAGCACCTCCCCAAACCAAAGTGTCAGGGAGGCTCCAGGGGGGGGGGGCGGGGCAGGTGCACTGGGGAGGGGAGGGGGCGGGGAATCTGACCTACCTTTTATATAAGAGAACTCCTCAATAACATCAATGATGATGGAATTACAGCCTGTTTGACCTTTGGCTTTTCCACTTGTAGGTCAGATTTGGCTCTCTGCTATTCTCCTAAATGCTTTCCCTGTGTTTAATAAAATGTGATCAGTATAGCAGCTGAGTCTGCTTTAAACATCATCCAAAGCAGAGCGACTCTCCTACAGCTTCGAAGCTGTACATCTTATTGCCAGTACCACAACAGTCCTGCCCCAATCTGTCATCAGCGGCCCACCGCCCCCTTCCCTCCTGGCCTGTTCCTCTCCCAACAATGCCCCTTTGTTCTCCCCAGCCAAGAGGGACGCTGGTGTTCCTGCACGTTGCCATGTGATCAGAGCGCATTCCTTCAAAGGCACCCTCCTCCACTGCGAGTGGTGGTGTTGCGTCTCCTACTTGCCTCTTAAAATCTCAGCCAAACCAAAGTGCTGTGCTCCTTAACTGGGTTCTCCCCCACCCGACCCTCTGCTTCGCAGGCAGCGGCGTTGAACTGCATTCGCAGACAGCCCTCTTCCCTGGCCCGCCCCCTTCCACCAACTCCTCGGCTTCCGCGCTGCCAGCCCAGCCTGGCGTCTGGCCGCGAGGCTCCTTAGAAGCAAACACCACTTCGAGAAGCGTATTACCCATCCCGCTGTGGCTGCGCTTGCAAGTGCGCGGGGCAGGAGACCCCCCAAGGGGCAGGAGACCCCCACCGTGAGCGTTCCAGCAGCGATGCAGAGTGTGGAGGGGGAGCCGGAGATCGGCAGGGGGGCGGGGGGGGTGCCACGGTGAGCGTTGGAAGCTGGACCTCTTGCAAGCCTCCCCCAGCCCGAGGTCTGTGTGTCAAGTCCGGACGCTCCTCGGGAGGGACAGCCGAGGCAGAGACCGCGTTTCCGGGCGCGGCGGCCCGGGGGGCTGGCCCGGCCCCCCTCCGGGCGCTCCATCTCCCTCGGCTCCCCGCGGGCCCGAGTGCCGCCCACGGCTTGGAGGTGGAGGGGGGGCGGCGGGCGCCGCAGCCCCAGCGGGCCCCGCCCTGCGCCCGGCCCCGCTCCCGCGAGCGTCTGTCTCCAGCGCGGCCGGGGCGCTGCAGACGGGGTGGGCTGTGCAACTCAACAGGCTCTGCGAGACGCGGCGTTCCCTCCCCCGCTGCGCTCCAGTCCAGTCGCGGCACCGGGTCATCAAACCCTCCTCGGGCGGCAGCGGGTCCGCAGCTCCCTCCGGGAAAGCCAAGGCGCCGCCGAGCCTCAGACCTTGTAGTAGATGTTGGCCGGGCTCTGGGGGGGCATCTCCTGGACTATGTACACGGGGTGCCCGTAGTCCCCGCTGACCTTCTCGTAGTGGGGGCAGAACACGCTGTCCGCAGTCCGCAGCGGGATGATAATGTCACTGGGCTCCGAGCCGTTGTTGTTGCCGGGGCGCTTGGGGGTGGCCAGCGTGCTGAGCGACAGCGTGGCCGTGTGCTGAGGCGAGTGCTTCCTGTGCCTCCGCCGGTACTTGAGGAGGAGGACCACCAGCGTGATGATGATGACGATGAAGATGACGCATCCTGAAGCAATCCCTGCGAATAAGGCCACCTCGGAACCGAGGACGTTGTTCCCGGAATGGCCGGCGCTGCTGCCGTCCGTGCTCGACCCTGCCGGCGGGGCGACACAAGGGGCAGAAGGGTCACGGCGGGGCGCCGGGCGCGGCCCCCACATCAGCACGGGCGACCCGGGGGGCCTTGCTGGCGCCTCGCGGCCACACGCGCCACGGTCCCTCCACGGCGGGGACGGGCGGGGACGCGCGCAGGACGCGGCCCCCTGCCCTCCTGCCTTCCTCCCTGGGCGCTGGCTGCGTGGGCATCTCAAAGCCCTGCGCTCCGAACAGGCGGGCCCTGCCTACCGGCGCCGCGGCCCGAGCGAGCCCGGGACTGCGGGGCCCGGGAAAACGCTCAACTCGTACCTCGTTTGTGTTACTTGATTTACACCCAAAATATATTTGGAAGGCGGCAGAAACTCTCACACTGAACAGGCTGCCAACCCAAATGTTAAGCACGGAAAGAAAAATCGCCTGGCATCATTATATGATCCATTTATCAGTTTGTCACAAGAATTTGACACATCTTGTCATTGAAAGTTAGAAATAACAACTTCCCTCCTTGACGCTTGGAGAGACGGGGGCATATCGCTGCAGATGCTAAATTCACACGACTACCAACCAGGCGCACAGATCCCGGATACAAAACTGCTGAGGTCTGCCCAGCAGCCGCCACATAAAAATTTCATTAGCGTGCAAACAAATACATAGCTATCTGTTCAAGGATTGTTAAGAAAATGAAGTTAAATGACAGCCAACTTTCTCAGGTATTCTAAACTGTGGCCCAGGATCCGTCCGGTATTTTATTTTACACTGAAAATGTGAAAAAAAAATTCAGCGGTATAACCACCTGAAAAACGCGGCATTATGCAATATTTCAAGATGCTGCCACCTAAAATGTAGAAAGCAGATCAATCGGGCTCTTTGTGGATTAGGTATAATTAGAGGAGGGATTAGAACATTAATTATATATACATTAACATCAGCTCTAAGCTAGTGTTGCAACCAGCACGATTAAGTGTCACCAATAAAAATAACTTGGGTCTGAATGAGTGGTGCTCATAACTGACACCTACATCTGATGAATTCTACTCCTCTGAATGTGAACCTTTCGTGGGAGTGAGTTATTTTGTTCTGATTGAGTACATTAAGAACAACTAACTGAGAGCAAAGATTACCGACTCCAGGAACTACAAGTTAACCCAACTGGTATCCAAGTGCTCGGACTCTGTTCCACCTCTTGGGACCCAAGGCGCCCAGAACACACAGACCTATCCACACACACTCATGCTGCTATACCTGGATTTGGTTTGACAAAGGGACTTGTTGTTGAACTTCTTCCATTTGTACCGGCTTCTAGTTCTGGGCGTCGTGTTGGATCATTATGCCTGGTTGACCCAGCGGAGCTTGCATCTATATGAGAAAGAACAGATTACTTACAGCCCAGGCGTCTAATGAGATCTAGCTCTAGGAGCTTTTGGATATATATCTCAAGAGGCATAAATAGCAATGAACGTAAAATTCTTTATGCAAAGTACTGTGACATACAAGAATATAATTTTCCTTTTAAAACAAAACGGTTATACTAGTTATTTCAGAGGTTTAGATTGTGAGGCCATCTGTGCAAACTATAGGGATTCTTGCATTTGGCAGGCAGAGCATTGCAGATGACATTTCAATTTAAACGAGCAAGTTGATTGACTACTATACCAATTTCTAATTAGAAGAATAATTCTGCACAATAGGTTATCTGTATGTGAAAAGGCTCAGTGAACTAAAGTCTTCTGTAGTCAAGATGCAGAAATGGGCAAAATGGCAGAAACTTAAGTTTTCCACTCTGGATATCTTAATTTTTGAATCAAAGAGGCCTTCCGTTTTTAAGAAGAAAAAAGAGTGCATATATACATATATACACTATATGGCAATGGACATCGGACCTGGCTGACCTTAACTTTTAGAGGAATCTCCAATAAAAAAAGTGTGTTACATTGACTTGAGGCAATCTGTCAGTGGCTCAAGGTACAGAGAAAGGTCTGCTTTCAAAACTACGCTACGAGGGACCGAAAGCGGGCATTAACAGCACCAGTGTTATACTCGCTGGGGGCCGAACCAGATTACGGTGGCTTCATGAAGCAGCAGATGGTCTTTACCTTGTCCAACTTTCATGAGGATCTTCATGGCTCTTGTCTGGCACACCCCTCCCTCCTGGTTATCCAGGCCCTCCAAAGACCCATTTGATGTAGCTGATTAAAAATAAAATGGACAAAACAAAAAAATAAAGAAAAATCAGGAAATCAATAAGCCAAGTTTACATGAACATGAAATGTCTGAAAACAATTTGAAAAATAAGAATTCACTCTTAGTCACAAGTTTTCTGAAAGTATGGAATGCTGAAAGCCAAACATAAGAAAAAAACAGAAAAGAAAGAAAAATGGAGACTGTCCACACTGGTGCGCATATGCTATCTGGTTTCAAGTTTACTTAAGCGCTTTCTCCTTCCTTCAGATCCAACTGATTTAGTAAGTAGTCCACATACATAAAAGGGACAGCATCTTCCAAAAAGCTTACTGACTATTTCAGGGTCAAAGTCAAAAGAGCAAAAGAGTTAATACAGTCACTTTAAAACGTGGTAATCATCCCACAACACCTGCTTCCTCAACTACAGATTTCCTGCTTCAAGAACAATTAGCTTGATGCTCCCTGTTTGCCAAGCATCCTAGTTCGGTAAACACTAAACGAGGAGACTCCCACACCCCCTCTCCTTCTTTGCCCAGCCTTATTTGAGATGAAGAAGGCGGCTAGGATTCAGGTCTTCAAATTCTGAAGTTTCTCTCCATCGTTTTGTACTGGACCAGAAATAGCAAGTGTGTTCTTATTACCGAGATGGACCTCAGGCAAACCCTTCAACCAAGCTACCTGCTAGAAGACAACTTGACCGACAGAGGGGACCACACATGTCCTCTGCTCGGTCAGGGCCCCGCGGCAACAACCTTGGGGTATATGGGGAGGACGTCCTGCAGCCATGGCCTCCTCTTCACCAGCTTGATTAGCTTCCCACTTCAAGAGGGAGGAGGAGGAAGAGGAGAGAGGGCAGAGCATTTGACCATTTTCAGTACTTTTTTAAAAAAACAACCTATGCTCTCCTCTCCTGAAACACACTGCCCGTCTGTCTCCTTAGGATGGTGTGTCCTCTGAATAGCATTTTAACTAAAGCTGCGAGAAGACAGGCTGCCAGGTACTTCACTGAGGAAGAAGATGTAAGTTACAGGTCAAGTTCCAGAAGAGAAAAGAAGGTGGAGAGTGCTAGACATTTTCATTCCTCCAAAGTTCAAGGGGCAAGGAACAGAAGTGTTTCATATACATTTCTGCACTGTAAGTCATTCTCTACTTGGATTATCAAAGGCTTGTCTACTAACACTGTACTTTGCAAGGCACGGAAACAGGGACAGCATTTCTGGTAAAAATAAATCTGAAGACATTGTTTTAATGGGTTGTTTTCCAAATGGCAAACAAGGACTTCGTGCACGCATAGAAATATGCACGCTACAGATAATTATTTTAGCTGCAAAATAAGGCACTTACTTACTTGTCTTTGTGTTCTTGAGTTACCAACTTTTACTTTCACTGTTTTCCTTAAAAACAATGGTTGCTTCTCGTGTGTATAAATATCTCTTTGCTTATCTGAGTGTTTCCTTAAAGTTTACAGTCTTACAACCACACCTCACTCCTCTGCTGATGCTGGCACTGAGTTTCTCCTGGGAAAATGGGCAACACTGCCATAATAATTTTGGGGGGTAAAAAGTAGACAGTATCTTCTCGTAGACTGTTGAGAAAATATCCGGCAGAGGAGTTAAGACAAATACCTATAAACTTTATATGTCTCTGTGAATCGAATAAAATCTGTTTTTCTCCCCATTTCTCCATCTGCTTTCCCTTTTCCCTCCTCTACACAGATTCCTAAATTTCGAAGTGTCTTTTCCTCCTAAAGGCATAAAACAGTGTGGCTATCTATGACCAGACACCATTTTGGGGAGCGCTATAATCTTCACTTAGTTATTTCAAGTTTTCTCAGTTGATCTTTCTCAAAAATTAGGATATGTTCTCATGTAGAAAAACGCAGAAAGCTGAGGTCTTTATTTGGCTAATGGCTTCAAAAGTTTAGTTTACTTAATTCAAATGGAATCTCCATGTTTTCTAAATCATATGGGCATAAATGTGCCCACATGCAAAAGTGCACCCAAATGCAGTTAAATGACTAACTTTTTCTGGCTAACAGCTTAACAAATACGTTAAAAATAAGATCTGAAGGATCATGCACAGAAAAGGGGGAGGGTACAGGGGTTTGTTTATCTTAACCTTGAGGTAATAAGGTCAAAGATTCAGATCTAAAAGGAAAAAATAAAGGAATGAATACCAGAACGGGTAAGACAAGGTAAAGAAGCATCACCTGGGAACAGAATTCAAAAGTGCTGACTGCTTCTCCTTCTTCAGTTTGGAAGCAAAATCACATTTGGGTGATTTTTTTTTTCTTTTGATTTTAATTTGTGGTCAACGCCCTTTCTGAATATCAATGCTTTCATGCAGAGCTCCTTTTGGTTTACGCCAAATTTTGTCCAAGTAACCCCCCAACGTAAAGAACTCAAAGTATTCAAATCAATTGCAATCTATAATCGAGCATCCACAGACTCTAAGATGGGAGGAGGAAAATTGTGCAGCAGGAGAATGAACCTGCTTTGCATCTTTAACAGTTGAAACTTTTTTATTCCTTGGGTGAGGGGAAAAAAGCCTTCTGGCCCTGAGTTGCATAGAGGGAAATGGAAGCTTGTGCCTTTGTAGGGTTCTTGGGGTTCTTGGACACTAGAGGCTGCTGCTGGTTGGGAGGGGGTGGGGCTGGTGAAGGGGGAGGGTGGGCCAGGAGGCAGAACACTGATATGCTTTCCAGACTCTGCTTTATTCCCCTTTAAGTCAACTTGGGAGCAGCAAAGGTTACAGGAAGATATTGAAAAATTTATTACTAATGTTAACATGGCATCCCCAATACCCGGTTGCTTAAGAAGGGGATAAGCTATATAATACAGTGAGATGTTCTGCCATGAAAAGGTTTTTGCCCCGCCCTCCGTTAGAAATGACCTGAGCGGTCACAGAAAACCCGGTTTTCAGATGCCAGCAACCCACGGAAACTTCAGACCGTAAACTTCAGAGCAAGTCTAAAATAATTTAGAGGGACTCGAACTTATTTTGATGCCATAATGAAAATTAACCTCACTCTTCCTACCATACCTCCTCATCAGGGAATGTAGGGAGTGTGGTTCTCAGTGTTGAGGTCCCCCTGAGGTCCTCCTTGCCTTGACCAAGGACCCTGACAAGTGTCCCGTCCTGACTGCCCCTCCTTATGGCGGTGAGCTTTGAAATAAAGCCACAAGATTAAACTCTGATTTCTGCCATAACACCCAGTCACCAAGAAGCTTTAAAAAACAGGCTTAGCAGCTGACTTTGAGAAACAACAAGAAATTGCTAATGCTTTGGGATAAAAATCTACTTTCATTTCAGCAGACAATGTTGCAATGTTTTTATTGTTGATTTGAATGTATTAGGAATTTTTAACTTAGAGAGTAAAAATAAATTGTTACCTCATTATACTTCATTTTTTTCTTTGTGTCTCTCTGCCGGCATTAGCTAATGCCACCACAATTATAGTACTACTAAATGGATGAAATTGCATTTAATCATTTAGAGACGGGAAAAAATAACACTGCTATACCTAAGCTTTTAGTGCCCAGACATTTTTTTCCCCTTGGCCTAGAGGAAAAAAAATAGACTTTATAAAATTAAAAATTACTAGAAAAGTTTCTCCATCCAGTTAGAAAATAGGCTTAATAAAGATACATGGGCATTTTATGGCCTGCTTTTAAAAGCTTCTGCTTCGGGGATCTAATTGCATGTCCTAAGTATACTGAAATCACTAGATTGCTCCCCTGGGGCCTGATTTTCAGTGGGTGGAGATCATTGCTCAGCAAAAAAGTACCCGGAGTTCACACTGCCTGAGAGTTCTTCACATCTGAAAACTGCACCAGCCAACAGCTGTGGTTGCCCATGAATTTGCACACGGACTTAAACTTAGCTGCAGTTCTGACTCATTGGCAATCCTCCGCTGGTTATCGGAGCAGGGAAAAGAGAACCAGTGAATAAAACAGACTAAAAGGGCAAGAATCTTTTCTGGCTGTGTTTTCTAGACTGTGCCCACGGAGAGGAAGTAACAGTGCATTTTAACCTGGCTTCTTCTGATTGTTATTGCCCTGCACCCAGGGGGCTACGCAGCAGCATTGGATTCGGGCTGTTTTCAGTCTATCACATCGGGAACACTGTGCTAATCAGATGGAGAATTCGCTGCTGGGTTTGTGCCGATATATGAGCCTCATTCAAAAAGAGGTCAGGAATGAGGGCAGCACAAAAAAATTCTCCAGGATAATATATAGCTTCACTATGAAGCTATGAAGGAAAATTCTTGGTTATGCTGGAAAGGATGAAAAAAACACTGCTACTCTGGAGAGTATTTCAAACTATTTTAAAATGTAGCTTGTTGGGATGGGGCGGGTGACTGACACTCAAAAGCAAATATTTTTATCCACTTCATCAAAGCAGTCGACCAAAGAGAGACAGGTAATAAGCTATATAGGGTCAGTAAAGCGACAGAGTTCAGTTGTCTGATAAGAATAAAAACCATAATTTATATAAAGCTACACGGGACACATTTGTCTTATTTAATTATGAAAGAAACAGCATTTTATGACAATTCTCTATCACTATCATCCTCCCTGTACTATTCTCTTCCACCATGTCATGATATGCTGGCCCTCCTACTTTTGATTTCTTTAGGCCAGTTTTCCTACACATCGGTCTCTCTTCTTCAGCTTAACACAGACTCAGAAGAACCAAAAGCCTATCACCTGACAAACTGAGGAACAAAAGAAGCAGAATCAAGTGAGAAACATGGAAAGTGAAGCCGTGAAATTCAAATAAACATGGCACACAAACTAGGTTACTGCCTTCCACCAGGGCTAGCAACTCTCGGAAAAGACAAAAAAAAAAAGAAAAAAAAAAGATGGAATGAGATCTGCAAGTTGGAAAACAAGGAGCCTGGTAAAAATGTAATCAGTTACTGTGAACATACAACCCAGGAAACTAAGATCTATCTCCTTAACCCCCTGACATCAATTCATATTCACAATGTGGACTACGGAAACAGGGACTCAATCTCCAGATCTCAGTGCAGATTTTAATGCCTCAAGGATGAAGAGTATCCTTTCATATACTGACTGAGGAGAAAGATTCCAAACATGGAGATGATAATGCTCACTGAATGCCAAAAATAAATGCCTTTTTCTGTAATTTTAATAAAAACTTCTGAGACAGAAACAGCTGTATAATGTGCCAAAAGGAGGAGGAAAAATTCACTTCTAGCTTCTTTTTATGTGTTTTTCTTTGTGGACTTACAGTGTAAGAGATGAGGAATGTGTCATCATGAGTTTCCAAGGGCCTCGTTATTTTTGTTTGGCAGGATGTTAAAAAAAAAATTCAGCATTATTTCAAAGCACATGGTATTCCATCCCATAACACCAAATTTGCCTTATCTTTGCTATATAAACACTTCTTAAAATGGCCTCAATTTGAAAAAGGAAAAATACAAAGGGAGATATTTTCAAAGTGAAATATAGATCCACAAAAAGGTTTTGTTTTTGTTTTAATCCCTACTTGATGAGATAGCTCCTGCTGGCATTTGATTAACTGATTTCAGTGTGTGGGGAACAGGTCACAGTTTAAACACTGTATAAGGGACTAGTGAGGTAGGATGTGTGTGTTTCTCACCTAAGGAAACATTGTTCCAGTATGATAAGAAGAATCACTTGAATTAAAACCACATCACTATGGTTGTGTTTTGAAATTTTAAAGCAGTAAATCATGCATTAAGAATTAATAACTGGCATAGCCCCAGTGACTTCTACACAATTAATTAGTTTCTCTGCTAGACAGAACTGTTTGGAAAAATGAATTTAAAAATGGAGTTACAATTTAGACCTTCCCTGTTGCATTCTAGTATTAAAATGTGAATAAAGATAGCAGGTATCAAATATAAATGGATGCTCTTGAATAAAACAGGGTAATTTAATTTTCTCAGTTTCAAAGGTTCATCATGAACAATGACAGGCTATTCTATTGACAGCTCAGAAATAAGACGAGGTATAACAACCCTGAAGCAGTCTGGTCAACTGTCTTTGTGCATTTACTGGAAGATTTAACGACATATATTACTCTGCCACTTTATATTAATTTGGGGGAAAGAAGGGGGAGACAACAGGATACTATGCAGAAGTGCCAGTATATTCACTCTATCTCCTATTTCATAGATCCCATGAGACTTGGACATTGAGGGAGGTCAACCTACTGAGAAAACAGTAACAATATAAAGTAACAGTCACCACATCTAGAGCGTAAGAATTCCATCACTGCTTACTCATAAAATCTTTCAGCCATCAAGAACTGTACACAAAGATGCAGTTCGCGACAATCATTAAAGATGCTAAGAGCCACAGTTACCTTTGAGAACAGTCCTGAAGGATCACTGATTACATACCAGGCTGAAAAGGATGGGGTAAGAAGCGCTGACTGTGTGTGCGTGCATGTGCGTGTGGGTATGTGTGCGTGAGCATGCACGTGTACACACAGGGACTATATGTCAACGAAAGATCTACCCTCCAGGCTCCAGCAGTGCAGTGACATTTTTCTGAGAAAGATCAAACAGTCCTAGCAATAAATGACCAGTCCCTCTTTCCTTTCACTAGAGGCACGCTAACCACATGAGACTGATTACGGAGTGGTTTCCTCTATTTCCCCTGAAAATATTGCTTGCAACGCCTTAGTGTCTTGATTTCTAAGGAAGTCTGTTGAGGGAAAACACTTGTTTCTAAGATTTTATGGCTAAAAGTTAGGATGATTTATGCACGTGGAATCTTCCATTAGGTAAAAAAAAAAATTGCAATAAGATCTCATAAAAAAAAGTTTTCATTTTTCATCACAATTACCTTTCTGCATGAGAGTCAACCTTAATATGGGCCAAAATCTACTAAAAGCAATTAGGTTTTAAAAACAGGTGGCTAGATGACTTCCATACAATGACCAAACTCATGTTAAAAAAAAAAAAAATCACAGCAAGAATGATGTAAGAGTTCTAAAGATAAAATGTTATTCCCTATTGTCTATATTAGCCTTACTTAAGCGTTCAGATTTGTAAAACTGAGGCTTCCCGGTCAAGAGACAGTGATAATATCTCATGGAAACATTCTGAACCATGAAGAAGCATGTGCTAGAGTGAATTATTTCTAGCACACAATCCACTGCCCACTCCTGGCTTTTTAACAGTCTTAATCATTAAAATATCCATGCGGAGATAGGGAAATGTCTAGATAGCAAAGGGTTGGAGTAAAAAGTTCATGGCGGGGAGGGCGCCCATCCCATAACTTCTTGCTCATTCTACTGTCACTAATCGCATGCAATGATATTAATGGCCCAGTAATTGGGCATCTGCAGCACTGAAGTGGAAAATACCCATCTGAGGCTGAGTTCATCTCTGGGTGGTAGGACTTCACTAGTGACTGAATTAATGTTTGCTGACAGTTTCGCATAGAACACTGCAAAGGAGAAAATGTGCCACTGTCCACGGCATGAGAGTTTAGATGGACATGATGTTATTTGCTTTGACCATCCAGAGACCAGTGGTAACCCCAATAAAGTGTCCTGTCTGAATGTGCCCTACACATGAACCTTATTCCATTCAGGGGACACGTTCTATTCTCTAGGAATCCAGAGCAATTTTCCACATGTTTGCTTCAATCAAAGAATACCTTCACCTCCTTGTTGAACCTCAGGAACGATGAAACCGGGCTACATCACTAATGCAAAAAGCCATTTTCAAAGCAGAACTCTTGTTAGTAACACACAGCCTGGGTCCCCCTATGACGTCATCAATGCTCGTGCCTGCCGTGCTGCCCGCCCATCTGCCCATCCATCCATCCACCTCAACCACAGCACTTGTATTTGACTAAGGAAATCTGAAGTCTCATTGCCTCAGTTTGTATATTTGAGAAATGGAACATTTTGATAATTTTACTATTTAGCAACTTTCCATTGAGGGGCTTGAAGGACTTGATAGCTTTTTAAAACCGCACGGTAGCATGTCTTAATAAGACATGGCATTGATGAAAAGATCTAAAGATAAAGAGGAAATGTGGAAGACCTGACACGCTGCTATGCAACCCCCTTCCCCGCTGACCCTTTCTCCCTCCCGCCTGCTCCTGTAGGGTTTTCTGAATTCAGCTCTGGGGACTACGACTGAAGTCAGTTCCAGGTTACACGATACAAAAGAGGGCGTGGGCCCCACACGTTTGGACAAGCCCAGCGATCATCCGGTGTCTGAACCGTGTGAGCTTCTTTGTACTTCTACGTATGTGCTGTTTGTACACGTAAGTGTCTACACTGTCCCTGTGTAAGTAGGGGAGGCATGCATGTACGCACACTCCCTTTACTACACCACGCATGGGACAGGACACGTATGTACACCTTTCATCTCACGAGGTATGCCTCCGTATGCTTGCTGACCCAGGGGCACTGTCACAGGCTGAAGATGCTGGTCTGAGGGTCCCCTAGCCCTGGCTGGAGTCTTGACTCCTGCGTTTCACGGCAGGGTGAACCATACATGTACCACTTAGGAACTACTCAGACTAAGTTCTCGTGTTCTCAGAGTAATAAAAACTTCTCTACCACCTGTTTTTGAGACTGCAAAGTGACACAGAGCATGTCACGCTGTGACACTCCCCCCTCTTTTTTTTTTTTTTTTAAAGATTTTATTTATTTGACAGAGAGAGAGAAAGACAGCGAGAGAGGGAACACAAGCATGGGGAGTGGGAGAGGGAGAATCAGGCTTCCCGCAGAGCAGGGAGCCCGATGTGGGGCTCGATCCCAGGACCCTGGGATCATGACCTGAGCCAAAGGCAGACGCTTAACGACTGAGCCACCCAGGCGCCCCAACACTCCCCCTTTTTTTTTTTAAAGTGTTTTTATTGTCAAAGGTATTACACTTTTTTTTTTTTTTTAAGATTTTATTTATTTGCGAGACAGAGAATGAGAGAGAGAGCATGAGAGGGAGGAGGGTCAGAGGGAGAAGCAGACTCCCTGCTGAGCAGGGAGCCCGATGTGGGACTCGATCCTGGGACTCCAGGATCATGACCTGAGCCGAAGGCAGTCGCTTAACCAACTGAGCCACCCAGGCACCCCCAACACTCCCCTTTTTAAGTGATCAAACACCTAGCCTGGAATCTCAGAATTTCAGGAACAAATGTGTGACTCTTAAGAACTACATAAATAAGTTTTCTCAAAGTCATCTTTTTTATGTCTGTCTATGCCTCTTGGCTATTTTTTTTTTAAAGTGCTTTATTTTGCTTTAAGTGTTGATCTTCAAGGTGAATATTTAAAGGCTATTAAGAAAGAAACTATGTCTCACTCATTCTCTAGTATTATTCGATTATTTATAAGGCTAAGTAAATACAGGCACTAGAGATATTGACATGTATTTTATGAAATTGTAAAGGCAGTTTTACTCTGGGCAATCTGTAAAGAAATCCTTTTTTTCCCAAGTAATCTTCATTTCTCACCTGCTCTTGCTTTGCTCTTATTTTGTACATAGGGTTTTTAGTCTTTCCTCTCCTTCGTCTTTCCATTGCTTTAGGAAGCAGTCATCTTATTCTTTCCTTAGTGACTTCTGGGAATAAGGAAGAGTGTTCACAGGACTCTCACTACTGCCCAGCTGAACAGAGCCAGAAGTTTCTCAGTCCAATCTCCAGTTAAGCAGAAGCTGAGACTTCGTAACTTAAGTGTAAAGAATGTAAGCTTTATTCATATGAAATTCAACCAGGAGTCTTACTGATACACTCTGAAAGGGCCTTCAGTACTGTCAGAGGAGGATTTCACATGATGTTAAAAAATAATAGAAACAACACTTCTGATTATCAGACTAATGAAACGTTCTTTCCCAGCTAGTCTCAGTGACAAGGCGACCCTGACACACCTTTTTTTTTTTTGTCTAGGAGAATATTTATACTACATTAGGATGCTGCCGAAATTATCAATAAAAATACAGTGTTTCCTTTGTGTGCGGGGGAACTGAGAAAAAGCTCTGGCAAGGTTGGTGAAATGACAAGTGGGGAAATGATTATATGTATAGAACACTCCTCCCGGTCTGTCTCTTTTGGGTCTTACAGAGGATCTGCTAACAAGCTCCGGCAGTTCCACCAAGAAAAACATACGTAAATGCATGCTTCTTGGTAAAGGAAGCCCAAGGACAAAAGAACTTTTATAACACTCCAAGAAGACAAAGAGCAGAGATCTTACAATTAAGTTATGCAGCATTACTGAAACCTGCAAACTCTCTGGAGTTTCATTTTAGGGATGGTTTGCAAAAACATTACATTTTGTGAGTACATCTTCCCCACCCGCTAGCTTGTAGGAAGGCATCACTTTGCCCTTGGTCTTCCGCCACACCCCGCTCTGCTCCAAGGGGACCCCTCGGTTGTACTCACTAGGAGCCGACCTTGGAAATGAGCACTTGACACTAACACCCATTTAAACTCTATCAACCTCTGAGGCTGACACTATGCCCAGTTCACAGATGAAGAGCTCAAGACAGAGGCTGGGGAGTTACTTGTTGAAGGGCATTCAAGAACCCTGGTCTGCCTGACTCCAGACTCCCACCTACCATGCTCATCTGTCGCCCCAACTGGTGTGTGTAGATAATCCTCCAGACACCCAAGAATCTGGTGGACATTCCATTACAAAGATGACAGTTGTAGGTGAGAAATAAAAATGTGTTTAAAATGCTGGAATTCGGCAATTCTATACAAGGTCTAAAACATAAATCCTCACCCCGAAGTCAGAGACAGAAGTGACAGGCTGATACTGTCCTATCACTAAACTTAAGGGAAATGTAGCACATAAATTAATTCGTGACAGAAAACCCATAATCATTACACAGGCCACACATTCTTATATATCTGAAAAGAAATCTACATGTCAAATGATATTCAAAAGCTCCCACACTATTTTGCTGAGGAGAGGTTAGGGTACATCCAGTGTATTTCATGCCAGTTGCCATACCTACTTCCTGAAATAAGTAAATCGGAAACCCAAAAGGAAAACAAACCCAAAAGGAAAACACACCTAAATAAAATATATACATATATACATATATATTTAACAAAAATGCAGGAAATGGAATCTGTTGTTCCTCTGTTTTGATTCTTGAAGAATAGTGTTTTGTTATATTTGCATGCAAGCATTTTAAAATTTATTTTTGCGATTTTGCTCTGAAGTGAAGTCTATGCCTAAGAAACAGCAAAGCAAAGCTGACTGTGGAGGTTCCAATTTCATGTGGTCTGATTTTTTTAAAAATTGCTTTACAAAACTAAACCAATGGCCTAGGAAATCGTGACTCAGTCAAACTCGTTGACTACTCCTCAAGGAAGACTTTCCCAAGACCAAGAAAGAGACAGGCAGCTTGGAAAGGCCCACTGTGCATACGGCAGGGTGTACATAAAAGGACAACCTTTAATCAAACAATTGTTAGAAACGATGACTTTCAGACCATTCCACAAGTCCAGTTCTCGGCTATGGATTTGAGGTAAAACATCGTAGAAGTTACAGGAGGCTACACTGGGAGGGGCCTCGTGCCCATGGCCGCCTCTGTCACGCGGCCCTGCTGTGCCCACTGTTCACCTGAAAAGTATCAACACAATGGCACTCATTTTTCATCCATCTCTGACTCACATAATTTTGGTAGAGTGATGAAAACTTCTTTGTAGGTATTTTGCAAGCTTCCATGCTGAGGTTGGATAACCAACCTACAGAACCTTCATAAGGCTGGATGTTGCAAAGGGCCGACAGACCAAAATTGCTGACTCATTCACCGCTGGGTGATGGTCTCTCAAAGAAATTGTAAACCACGCACAGATAGTGTCTACAAGAAAAGTCAATGACACAAACGCGGACGAAGGCTGAGAACACAGGAATGCTCTCCTATTAACTGGAGTGTTTCCTGAGGTAGAGCTTCCCTTGAAAATGGGCACTTGAGAACAGATAGTTATTGCATAAACTTTAAAAAATTTTAAAGACTATAAACATAACTATAGGTTATATACAATGCTTACTATGCTTTTAAGGCAATTAAGAATCTGAACGTCGTAAAAAACGGAGGGGTTTTTTTCAGACCAAATGGCACTAACATCCCTACTTTTGGATCATTTGAGATTAGGAGATTTGATGATGCAAATCAGGCCTAAGGCTAATTACTGAAATAGGTCACTTGAAAAAGTCAATTCTAAACATTAAGAAAACCCACATAATATCACTTTGCCACATGTCAAAGCAAATAATCATCTATGAGAAGAACTAATGAGGAAGCGTATCATTTTGTCATGTCATTTCCTAAGGGAAATTAGTGGATACTTGGTAGGTTTAAAAATACACTTGCAATTGAAAGTTAATATTTACTTCCAAAACTCCAAAGTCCGATGACTATATTCTAAAAATCTGGTAACACTGTAAATCAAATTAAATGTCTTTGGAGAATTCATAGCAGATCCCACCCATTTCAATTGGAGAAGAGACACACAAACCAGACATCCTACACGGGATGTATATATCCAACCATGAAATGGTTTGGAACTGCAGACGTCCGTCACTGGCCATAACAACAACGATAAAAGAACTTTCTAGAAGTCAAAATTCAAAGAGATAAAGTGACTTTCTCCTTAAGCACAGGCAACGGGACTAGACCTGAGGTCTCCGGGCTGCTAGCCCAGTGCTCCTGGAATCAGTTTACCTGGGGAATTACCCAACACCTGGGCTGTCCACTGACAAACTGGACTGTTCCCCTTGGGGGTAGCACTACTCCACAGCACCACTTCTCTGGTTCCTGCCCATGACAAGGAACCAGCCATTCTCTTGGCGCTGAAGGTGCTTGGACAATGGAGATTCGGAGTTGGATACATGTCCCACTGCCGCATCTCCCGACCCAACATTATTAACGGTCTCAAAGTGAACTGAGGACCTGAGGTGTTCAAAATACATTTGTGAATCTGAGTGCTCTCCATCACGCCATCTTGAACGATCCTCTTTCAAGTCAAGTGTGACTCTGGGGTATATGTGAGTGATCGTGTGATGTGGAAATCGGCGACTTTTAAAAATCTTGGAATTCTCAAAGAAGCAAGAATGGAAGGCCAGCACTCACTTTTTAAACTATTTTAAAATGTGTTCTGCTCATCTGTCTTCTCCTTTCGAGGGAAAGCTGTCTATCATTGAGTGCTGCTGGCCGGGGGCGGGCGTGAGGAATGAGCTTCTGGCTTTTCCAAGGTTTCTGCAGCGTCTTCCCATGTCTGTGACGCGACAGAATTGCTCAGGGGTCTGGTGACAGTGTCCCTGGTTCCTGGCCAGCCTCGGAGCCCTGGACACTCACCTGGCCAGCAGCGTTCCAACAGCCTCTCACTGCTTCACACTCGAAACCCTTAGCTCTATTTTAAGAAAGAGTCTTTTATCCCAGGCTACCATGAGGTTTTACACAGTAATTGCCACTCTGAGGCGAGTTTTGGAGGCCAAGGGAGCTTGGCTACCTGTTACTGAAACTAATAATGAGTTTGTTTGTTTTTTTTTTAAGATTTTATTTATTTATTTGACAGAGAGGGACACAGTGAGAGGGGGAACACAAGTAGGGGGAGTGGGAGAGAGAGAAGCAGGCTCCCCACAGAGCAGGGAGCCCGATGCGGGGCTTGATCCCAGGACTCTGGGATCCTGACCTGAGCCGAAGGCAGATGCTTAACAAATGAGCCACCCAGGCGCCCAATAATGAGTTTTTTTTTTAAGAGATGCCATTACTGTATAGATTAGTATTATAACTATAAATTGAATCGTGCTTCTAAATACACACCTGTCACGTATGGATGCCATGTAGTTGCTAAATGCTCACTCTGTTACACACAAAGGTGTTGCTATCAAGTGCAGAGCGTTTGCATTCCTGCATCCTACCTCAGACCGCAGGCTCAACCCACCATGCTTCCTGAAACCCCGCTTGCACTCAGGGGGGACGCAGATTGTACAAAGCCATCTTCGTGAAGTGACGTCATAAATGAAAATAAGAGGACAGAATCTGGGTCTGGTGGCTCATCTCCAGGGAGGAACCGGCTCGTGGACTTGGGCGGTCCACATGGCTCTAGGGACACACTGAGCACGGCAGGTGCAGTAGGTGCTCTAGAGCGCCCCCCTCAGGCACTGTGCATGCTCTCCCCCACCTACCCAGGGGGGCACAGCCCTCCGTGGGAATTCATCAGGTCCCTGCGCTACACGTTAGTGTCCTTGGCCAACAGTCTTGCTTAAAAGGTCTTTAAAATAAATAAATAAGCAAACCACTAGGCTTCCGATAGCTCCACTGATTTCACCTAATAACTATTCTCTACTTTCAAAGATTTCTCTATCATTTTGTCTCCTTTACCACCCTGCCTCCTTGTTTCATCCCTCAGAATGCTTTTATTTTCGTTTTATAATAATTAGTCCTTTAAATCTGTAATTCGCCACTTTCCCTTTTTCTGTGGTACCGACTCTTGCTAAGCCACTCTGTGTCAAGTTGGCTTCAGAACAGGGTTTTAGTCCCTGGTGTTTCAGGAATGCAGCAAGGACAAGATACTTAGACGGCTATGACCATCTTTGTTTTCATGACTAACGTAGTAAAAAACAGTGTATAACTGAGTACTAAGTAAGCGTTCGGTGAATTCCCGACTTTGCACTCTCAAAAGCGGCCAGAAGGCTGAGAAAGCCATTTCCATGGATCACCAAGAGATGAGACTGGATCACCAGGAGAGAGCAGTTCTGCATTTGCTGACGAACCGAAGCCCATGGTAACAAACGCGTGCACACTCCAGCCCAGTTATGGGCATAGTTTTACACCAAAGGAACTAAGAAAAAATATTTCATTGCTTGAGTGATGTAATCATCCAGACTGCACTCTGACAAAACCCTGGGCCTGGAACAATCCTACCTTTGTGCCCACATACTGTTTGCTCCTAATGGGCATGTGCTTGGATGCGAGCACCCTTTGCCTTCACAGCCTTCTGAAGGGAGCAGTAACGCAGATATGACCCGAAGGATATCTAGTACCTATTTCCTGCAACAATGTGTCATATTATTATGTAGATGGAAGAAAAAGGTAATTCACTGAACAAATCCAGGTTTTCGGTCTTCCTCTTCTAAATCTGGTTTTAACACGTCAATGTGTAATTCTGGATTGCCTGTAACCCCCTCCCTCCCCCATCCTCTGAATCTATGAGCTCCACAAGGAAAGGGCACCATTACACCACTTTGTTCACTGTTGAATCCCTAGCACTTACGGTTTCTGGCATAGAGTAAATATTAAATTACTAAATGCGTGAGTGAACGTATGGATGGATGGATAGATGGATGGATGAAGAGAGAAGTCATCGCACAAGATTTACCTATGAGATCTCACCATGGTCCTTAAAAATGTTTTTGTCAGTAGAGATGCTGAGTAAATTCAAAAATATCCACTTATTTCAATACTATAAAAACTCTAGGAGGCTTTTTCCTCTTTGGGTATTTATATTATCGAGTACTATTGATACAGGGTCCCTCATTCAATTAAGGTTTCTTTAAAAAAAATGGACAATTTTCAGCAAAGACTCTCACCAAATTATTTGCCAGAGTAATAATTTAAAAAATTGATACAAACCTATTTAGCTTATTCTAATTTCTATAAGATAAATGAATAAAATCATACTTACATATAATGTAATAATCTCTGTTCTTCTGAAATTCTAGACCCCAGAGGTTAGGGCTGAACTCTTGAAACTTGATAGTGAATTTTACATCTTGGTCTGGTCTGGCACAGTTGAGAAGAGGGGTATTTTCCTTCTTAATAGTGCATCGGTCTGCTTGGTCTTTATCAACCATATAAACTTTATAATATTCATACTGGCCAACAGTTTTAGAGTCCACTTTGGGGCAAATAATATCCAATTTGTCTCCTATCTGTGGGTATAGTACCAGTCCTTGTCCAGGTAGAAATCTAAAAAGCATAAAAAAAAAAAAAAAAAGCCATTAAGTTGATAAAAATTAACAATATCAATGATAATTACAATATAGCCAATGTCAATAATTCCAAAGTACAACTATATAAATCCACATTTGTATTTGTCAAAAGTATCTTAGTTCAGATCAGCATGGGATGAATGTATTTAGGAATTAAGCTTTAAAGAAAAAAGAAAAAAAGAAAGAAAGAAACCACTCTCCTTACTCTATGCAACAGGATCAGTCAACCTCCTGACACTCCATTCTACCACCCCCTCACTTGTAATATTTCAGTACTCCTTTGTATAACTTCACAATAACTTTTCCTAGGTGGTGAGTCAGGCCTTCACACCTGTTTGTTTTTTTTTTTTAAACCATCGGCAGCTTTGGTTTATTGAGCATGCCATAGAAATATGGCGTCAATTCCAGAGAAGAGTGGGTGCGCTAATACTTTGTTGTCCTCTTAGTTTCCATTTGCTGTTGATGTTAATTAACAGGCAAGTTTCATCAAGAATGTTTCAAATTACTTATCATAATTAGTCAGTCACTGATCAGACAATGGGTTTTTTATTACACCGAACAAAAGAAATGTCTTACAAACCCATAAAAGATAACCAGAAATAATTCCCTGTCGTATTGATTCAGCTGCAAGATGAAGAGTCCCCATAGTGCAAGGACAGCAACTACTGTCCCTACTCCACAAACCATTTTTTCTGCCTTGAGATGTATTTGCTCCAATTAATTCTTAGAAGCAAATCTTTAGAACTAAGACGACTGATACAATATCCCCTTAATGCTTAGAGCTAAAAGCTTCCCTCCTCTCTTTTCTCCTTCTTGCTTGCCATGCTGCTGAAAGATCTTTCTTAATGGGGAGTTTCTCTGAGAAACTGAAACAAGAGCTTTCTAATGAACATCCATCTACAAGTGCTAACACTAAGAGCACACTCAGAAACCCCATCTCGTTCCTCCCTCGGTAAGCAGCCAAGCCTGCAGGCTCATTAAAATATTAAAGCCCAAGAACAAAGCATCACATCTGAATTCTTCCAATCCAATCCTTTATTTAACCAGGGAAGCCCACCAGCCATGACAATTAATGGGTCATAATTCACTGAGAGAGAGAGCAAGCGAGCTCCTGGATGATGGGGCACCCCTAATTTCAAGCACAGACTGAGGAAACGGGTTATGATTTATGCTAATGAATGGTATTAATTTTCTGAAAAGTGCAGGAGGTTGTTATGAACCATCACAGAACAAATTATACTATAGATTTATTTTAAAAACCAATGCTCTTTATGGCAGGAAAAATGCATGCTGCACAGTGGTTTGTCTTCTTCTTTGGGAATGTGTCATTTATAATCCCAGAGAGCGTGGTCCCCCCGCTTTTTTTCCCTGAGCTCCTTTAGCAAGGACATAAGACATTTCACTGACAGACAGACAGAAAGAAAGAAGGGAAGGAAAGAGAAGTGAACCAGAATCATTTAACAAAATTTTTCTCAAAATGAATTTTTTTTTTTTTTGGTAACTGACAAATTTCAGTCAAGTGTGCACCCTTGAAGTCTTTTCTAAAACTTTTGACAAATGAAGAACGCCACTAGTGAGAGCCTCTCTGTGACTTTCTTGGCCATATATACAATTTTCTGGGGAGATGCTTTGAAAATTCAACTCCCAGCCTCCACCTCCCGAGTGCCAGCGTAGTCTCTGTAGGCAATTCTGTCTTTCTTGCAGGTAAAACACAACTCTGGGTTCTGGGGAATGGACTGAAGGGCTGAATCAGAATGTCTGTGGATGAAGCTTTGTCGCCTTCACTCCTGCCCCTCACAGTAATTGTATGTGTCCTTTGGGTTAAGAAGTGGGGGCAGGATGCCTGGCAGTCGGTATGAAGAAGTGTGGTGACCATTACACTGCTCACCTTCCTAACACAACCTTTTCCTCATGTTTTATTCTTTGACCTTATCAGGAAATCTTCTCTGCCTCCAAGAACCAGAGGACAATTCCTGCCTGGGGGGCCCACCCCATGCCACACATTTTCGATCCTAAATCTGCTCCTTTGGGAGCTGGTACAGAGTGAGCAGCACGCATTAGCTGTGTTAGAAGTGCTCCTAAACCACAGCTGAGGTCTGCAGCCTGCAGGCCTGTGTCTGCCTCCTCTCAAAGCTCTGGTCTTCACACCCACCAACTTTTACTTTGGACCATTTCTCCAGGGGCTTGCCCAGGCACTAGAGATCAGGATCCTTAGCTGCCAGATGGACCCATTTTCTTGTGCATCCAGTCAATTTCCTTAAGGAAATGCATCGGACCTGCCCCACTCCCTCTCAGCCACATACGATGTCTGCGTATCTCAGAACTCTCCCACATCACACCCCGTGTGTCTGGCTCACTAAGCTCTTTCTTCATTCAAAATGCTCCCTAGATCCTGTTTCCTTCATGAGAGGGTTTTTGTCTTGTCTGCCCCCCCCCCCCGCCCCCTGCCGCCCGACCGCTTAACCAAAGGATCACGGGAGATTTCCAGCCCGCCATGTAAACAACTGCTTATGACTGTCTCCTTCCTCACTCACCAAATCTGAGTAACAGCTTCTGCTGCCACGCTGAAAGGCCTGAGATCAGGAACCTTCCGCACATGGGCCAGTCTGGCTAGGAGGACCGCCATGTTTTAGACTGTACTTTCAAAAGGCACAAATCATGTAAAAAGTGGTAACTGTCAGGGATGGGGGAGTGATGGATGGGGAGGGTAAGCCATGGGATGGCTTAGCAAAATGAAAGGGAAGAGGAGAAATCTCCAATTTCAATAAGCATATTTGATATGCTCATAAAAAGTAAATCCCACTATTCCAAATGCCTCAAAAAGTGTCTGTTTACTTTTCAGAATACATTTTGGCAAAGAGTAAGGCAAGGATTTGATCCTTTTCCCTGAAAAAATTGTTTCAATAATTCCTTAAAAAAGACCCAGCACTTGATTGCTTTAAAAGTTTACTTAAGCATATATATGTATACACACACACAAGATATACATATACATATTTATATATAACCTGGTTTACATATATACAATATGATTTATATATAATGCATATAAAAATATATAATATATATAAACAAACACGCATATATAAACTGGTTAGCACACCAGTCATTCAATTGATGAGATTATAGTTTCTCAGCGGATAAAGAGTGTGGCTAAGCTGAGAGCCTGAATCATGAATTTCTTGCCTACATTACCATTGTGCACAGTCAAGCCCCCAAAACCCCTTTGCTCCCCAGGAACCCTGTTTCTAAGGCAACATGAGGGCAAAAAGAGAGTCAAGCGAGTATAACAAGTAAAGCAAACCTGTTTTGTGGCAGATGCTCTGAGTGACAGAAGCGTAAAGTGCTCGTGGTCAGAAGTGTACTCTCTAGCTCCCTGAGGGCAGGCAGATCCCATGTGTCTGGTTCAATGCTGAATGCCCAAGGGCTGACATATGGTAAATGCTCAATAAATAATGTACTCATTAAAAAAATATGAAAGAACAAATGGAAGGGAAGATATACACAAACAAATTTAAGTCAAATTATGTGCCATAGACTATTTGCAGATGACAGGCATGGACGAATTCTGTAGACAGGACCACCTAGTGTTGGGAAGACAGGGGTGTGCTGGGGGAGCAGGGATGAGATTTCTAAGACATCATTCCAGGCATGATGGGTGTTTCTGGAGAGCAAGGAGCAGTGCAGACAGAGCTTTTGACCCATTCTCTATGGAAGGATCTGGGAGTACAGCAGTCTTCCACAATCCCTTCCTATCTAAAATGCAAGGCAGTTAGCCCCTCCAGAACCACTAACAAACACAAGGCTGCTTTTGAGAACTTACTCTCAGCTAAGCACTGATCGAAGCCCCTTCCACCACATTGTCTTGATTTAATCACTGCACACGTACGTAACATGCAAAACAGATGAAGCCCTGCTGTGCCAAACAGGAGACACGACAGGAAAAGCCCCCTTTCCTTGCACACTTTTCAGTTCTCACTGCATCACATTAGAGCATAAATCTGGTTTTGTGAAATGCAATTTTTTTCTAAATTGAGCTTTGCATAGATAAGCCACAAAGTTAAGGAAAACGAAGGGAAAGTGAATGGCCATGCAGGCTTGCAATCGTCACGTGGAGTCTAATTCCACGCCAAGCATGTGCCTACAGCGGAGGCTGCTCCAGAAGTAGTCACCTGAGACCACGGCTCACAAAGGTGGCTATCGGGTAACCCCACCTTGCCCCAGGAGGCTGAGAACCAATAGGTGAGGAAGAAACTGGCCAACTATGTGAAATCTGTGTTTTAATTATAGTACTATGGATGGTCTCCTGACAATTTATGAGAATCCAAAATGTAAATGAAAATAAAACGGTGAATTTCTTAATAACACCACTTTTGATTGGAAAGCACTACGTCCCGTATGTTAAAAGCAAGTCAGTAACCACAGACTTAAAAACACAGACAAAATCCTAACTGTTTTTGAAGCTAGGTCCTTTACAGTGGGATTTTATTACCTCAAGATTACTGAGAGGCCTTAACAAGTCAGACTACACAGCAGAACAATGTCCTGAATATTTTGTAATATTCAGAATTTACCTAATCCTGTTTTGACTTAGGAAGTATTCAAAAAAACAAACAAAAAACCCCAAAAAACACAGAGGGAGAATTACGGTGGTAACCAGCGGCTCATTTCAAATTTCTAACCTGGCTATCCACGGTGGAAGTCAAATACAGATTTCTTTCCATGTGATGAAATAACATTTATCTTCTAACCAAAAGGAGCACAGAGTTACAACCCATACCACACAGGTGAGGTTGTTTTTGTGAACTCTACCCAAACAAAGAGTAGTGATAGGCATCATTTCATAAAGTCTGCTGGTGTCTAATCCAAAACAAAAACCAAAGAAGGCCTACAGTGCTGCATGTCCTATAGAGGACAGAGAACAAAGCCAGGCCACTTTCCTTTCTGAGCCAGGCTACTGAAGGGCAGAGCAGTCACCTGCTGCCGTCCTGGGAGGGAGAATCATACCCTCCTTTCCATCAGGAGACCTTGGCTCAGGGCTGCTTCCTTGAAGTCAGGGCTGGGTCTGTGCTGCTCACTGCAGCCCCCCCGCCCCCAAGAATGGTAAGAGAGGGTGCCTGCTGAGCACAAACAGGCAACTCCTATGGTTTTCCCCAATGAGTCACTTCCAAGCAAGCAACAATAGATGTGATGACTCTGAGTCAAATATGGAGACAATACGGAATAAAACAGTTAACCTGCCTGAAATGAAATGATCGGATACCAGAAAGTTTTTATCTTCTGATTACCTATCAAATGTAATCCAAGTTTTTTAAAAAAAGTTATTCACCACACCAGACTCTACTACTTCCCACAGGGAATACTCTGAATCAATCTAATAACCTAAATTAGACATTAATATTTAGTAATCTAAATTAGATCTCTAATAATCTAAATTAGACATTTCAACTTCATACTCATTATTGTAGAAACTATTTATAATACAGTCCTTATGCGACATGATATTCTGTAATGTTTTAATCCACACTAGGAATCCATGCTTTAAAAAAAAAAACAAAACAAAAAACAAACAAACAAAAAAACCCTAGCACAATGCACTTAAAGCACAAACCAGCTACTTAAGAGCTCAGGGGTCACAACACGCAATTTTCTCTGACAGACCAGAACATCACACGTGTGATCTGAGGTCTGGATTCCTCTGTTGACTAGTATTGCATTACCAGGTCTTGCGGGTGCTTGAGAAATCAGATGGGGGCAGTGGGTGCCCCATCAACTTCTCACCCTGGCCAGATGGAGGAGGAGGGTCCACGGGAAGCCGGTGGCTGAGATTAGTTTAGGGATCGCTGCGTAGGGGCGACCCATAGCTGCACTCCCAACCCCACCACAAATGGCCCATTTTCTCCCCTACCTGCTCCTGCATTTGTCCCTGATTGGGACACCTACACCTCAGGACAAACATTCAGTGACTTCTCATGCTTTTCTTCAAAGTTGTCCAAAATTAGCCTAGAAGAAAGGCCAAATCGCTGAGGGGCTTCCTTGATGCTGACAGAGTCTGTGAAAACACACGGAAAAACAGGAGGCCTGGTTCTCCCGAGGGAAGGAATACATGGAGGTAAATGATTGAAGGATATGCCAGACCACCACATACACAAGAGTAAGTGGTACCCGAATGCAAAGTAGCAAGGTGACAGAGAATAAAAGAGATCAGAAGACACAGACAGGAATGATCAATGTCCATGTCTAAACAAATGACCGGGTCAGGCAAACCCCCCTTTAACCAGACATGATGACAGTGCTCCTAAGTTAAAAAGTGTCAGCTCAGATCCAGAGCCGTTTCCATTTACTACTAGGTACATCAAAATCAATTTAAATATCTAGTATTTCTGCATACTGACGGCAGGTATCACCCACCTGAGAACGGGACCCTGGTGCTCATTAACAGGACCAGTGCCAATCCGGCCACTATGTAACCTGGGGGGACAGGGGACCCACACATGGTATTCTACCTCTGAGCACACTGTGGAGCAAAATAAGATTCCTAAATGCACAGGTACTACTTTTTTCACTGAGGATTGCTTTTATTTTCCTCTCCAAGTTACATCGGAGTATATGATTATTGTAAGTACATGGCTAATTTCAATTGAAAACATACACATAGACACAATGTGTGGTACGTGATTCTGCTTATTCTGACAACACAGAAAACATACGCAGATGATCAAACTTGGGGCTGTTACCTGAGACAGCTTTGAGATACTGGGTGGTGGACCCAGCGTGATTTTTTGCTTTCCATGTTTTTCGGAATTTTCTACGATAAACATTAAATGCTTCTGTGATCAGATGGAACATCATTTTCAGTGCACAGTTTCAAAGAACAAATGATATCATGTTCCTGAGCCATCTTTCATAATTCTGGTTTTAAAAACCAGCACTTAAAATATTTAAAACCTGTAGACGTTTTAACTTTTTTGATGCATTTCCTTAGAAATAACTAAAGTTATTATGGTTGGAACTGTGGCCTACGTAACAAATCAGCTTCTGAGTCCACAAAACCCTAGTAAAATAAATGAAAAATACAGGATGGATACAGTTTAGGCTTAATCACTGCACTGGAAAAATCTGGAAGTTGGCTAACATTTCAGGGGATCTGAATGCCGGCTTTAGGAGGAGGTTCACCCTAGCAGTTGGCACCCAAAATCAAGTCCTATCACAGAATAGGTTTATTTGCAGGCCAGAGTTCTATATTACGTACACTTTGAGTTTACTACATTTTGGAAAACATGCACTTTTCCCATAAAACGCTTCTGTTTTACTTTAATTAAATTTCAAAGGCTTCAGGGAAGAGGAACAGTCCAATTGTAAATTAGTCAGTCCAAAGTTCTGAAGGAGGAGCACTCTGCAGCTGGTTGGGCTTTCTGGTCACCTCCTGACAAAAGATGCAGGTTGCTCTGGATAAGCCCAGACCCATGACCCCGAACCTCACCATGCACTGAGGGCCTTCCACGTCTCTGGGGGGCTAGAAGAGCATGAACACAGAAGCCCAAGATTCCTTTCAGAAACACCCTGTGCACTGGGGAACAGAAATACTGCAGAAGCAGGACTTAAATTCGCATGTGAATTTCAAAACCAGGCGGGATACTCCTCCGGTATTACTTCCGTTGAATACTACATTGCTGCCACAGCTTAATAAGATCGTCTCTCTCTAAATGCCCCAAAGAGAAGAGTTTGTTAGAAAGGGAATAAATAAAAGCAGGGCCCACAACAGACACAGGCAATATCGAGACCCTGAGAAATACTTGGGAAAAGTTTCCTTTTGGTGGATAGCACTTTACTGCCCCCTTTTGCACTTTCCCATCAGAACAAGATTCTGCACGAACTTTCTCTGAAACCAGAGAGAGTGGGGCGTAGCTACAGCGCGTCAGCTTTATACAGAATTAGGTCACCAGATACCGATGCTCAGAGCAGCAAGTAATTACCTTAAAACTTGAAGCCAGTGCACCACTTCGTTCTCAGTGGCTTTAAACGTTCAAGAAATAAGGTAGTAACTGGAGGAGTTAATTGACATTTTCTGCTTTAATTCGAAAGTGTCTGGGGTGCTGGGACAATCGCTGGTTTTCACAGGTGCCCCTTCTTTCACACTTTTCTCAAACAAATATCATCTGCAACATGAACCTGATTTATTCAAGGAAAAGAAAAGGGGCATAAAAGCAGGCTATACTATCTGGGGCCATTAAAGTGTTATAAACCCGAGAACCAGGGGGTGTATGGGGGGGGGGGCATTTCAAGCTTCACACCAACGACAAGCAAAATCTTTTCCAGAAAAAGAAAGATGAGAAGCACAGAAATTCAGAATGCACTGTGAGCCGATGGGTGTGCAAACCAGTTGAGCAACTTTTCAAGGTGAGGCGCGACGGTGTTTGTGCCTCTTTTGTCTACACACACACTTGAAAAAAGTAGTAAACTACAGTCTAAAGGGAAGTTTTATTTATAAAATCCTAATCTGAAGAGCCAGGGCCCTCACTCTGGCCAATGACCTTGCCTTGCATTTGACGGTCTGTGTGTAGTTGCTGTGTGCACTCGTATTTAAACTTAATCCATTTCCCTGTCATTCTACAATTACTGCACGAGTCAAAATAATATTAAGTTTCACAGCCTACAATGCTGCACAACTGAATGAAAACTGACTCCTTTTGATGTTAATCTTGTTTTTTATTTGTGACATAATGCTCAAACGGTGGTGGCTAAAGTAAGTTTTATTTTAAAACACTCAAAGATAATATTCCCATAGTTTAAATTTTCGTTGAGGAAAATAACACAAGTTATTTAAGTTTCCTCCGCTCCGCTGTAATAAAAACTTCCAGTGCACAGGCCAGCCTAGAGCCAGCTGAGGTTGAAACAGCGCCAAGTGGTGCACAGAACTGTTCAATCACTGTATTGTACACCTGAAACCGCTATGTTAACCATACTGGAATTAAAAGAAAAAAGAAAAAAAAAGAAGAGATCTGCATCTGTAAGTCAAGACGTTCAGCACATGACACACAGCACCATTTTCTTTGCATGGGTTCAAAGAGACTGGTTGATCTCGGCTGTGGAATTAAAAACAAAAAGCAGCCACCCACCTCAAAACAAAACACAGGTTTTTATTTATGGCACTGATCTAAGCACCCCTGCTCCCCCTCAAAACTTTCAGAAGAGTGAAGTTTGTAGCCAGATAAGGCCAAACTCGGGAGCTGAAAAGAGTAAGGCTGGGGTGCCGGGACCTGCAGTGGGAAAGCAAGAGGCAAGTGAGTCACTCCGGCCAACTCCGTCTGCCGTGCTGGCTCATCCACGCCGGCCCCATGATCGAAACAGGGATTTCATAAGCCGCGGAGGCAAGAGACGCAGCGAGCTTCTTTCCCAACTATGATTTGTTTGCACCTGCACGGTCTTGTTCCAAACCATGCTTCCAGCAAGAGTCTATAAAGGAAGGTGGAACGCTTGTTACTTACAGGTGAGGCGCCCGAGAGGAAAGTGGCCTTCATACAGAAAGAAATTCAAGGGCCACTTCCAGGTGGTTCTCACGATGTTGTCTCAGGTAGAAGCTGCAGATCCATCTGCTCCTCGGCCTGAGTGAGCACATCACAGGGCTGAAAGGTACATTAACTCACAGGGGAGTGGGCGGGCTGCAAAGGAATGGAGCTGAGATCTCCATGCACAGCAAAGGGCGTCTCTTTTCTAACAGCCTGCCCATTCCTTTCGTTCCTATCATCACACTTTTTTTAATTCCAAAGAATCTCGCCTGTTTAGAAAAACAATTCACCCATGTTTTATGGGTGAATGAAACCTCTCCCCTTTGGTGGGGAAAACAGCACTGAGAGAAAGAGGCACGCCAAGGGGTCCAGCTCCTGCTCCTCAAGCTGGAGTGGGACCCTGGGACGGAGCCTGTTGTGTTTCCTGCTGGACTCCAAGCCCTCCACCCCCGTGCCTTGCACAGAAGGGTGCTCCACGGGCATCGGTGTGATTACAGAATGAACACTTTGATAAGTACGGTTGAAGAAGAGACAACACTCTTAGTTCTCTCTTGATATAAGAACACATATAAGAACAGCTTCTCCCTGCCAGTCAACCATAAGCCTGCCAACAAAAGTTACAAGGCTGTGCGAAATCACTTTACAACCAACCACCCAAACACCTGCCTCCGGCACACTTCCCCTTCTTCCCAGGCTCGGGAGCAGGGTCAGGGACGAGTCTGCTGTGCAGAAGACAGGAGACATTTTCCTGCACCTCTCATGGCTTTGGGACAGCCCAGAAAGGAGGGAAGAGGAGGGAAAAAAAAAAGCAGGCTGCACATCAGTCAGGTCTGTCCCGCCGACAGCACAAAAGAGTCAAGCCTGACCGGCTGGAGACTTCCACACAGATCACCCCCAAACTGTCCCTTATAAAAGTGTGCGTGGGGCACCACTGTAACTGAGGACGGTATAGTTCCTGCTCGGTCACTACAAGCAGCCCGGTAGAGCCTCACCAAGACATAAACATGCACAGAAATTAAATACTCTTAAGTTATTCAAACAGGCTGTGACTGAATTAAACTGAAGGGCACAGGGCATGGAGAAACTAGGAGGGATGCTGTGGGTCCTGAGCTCTAAAAGGAAGGAAGACCTGGCTGACACCTCCAGCCGGCTGCTTTGTCAACAGGTAAGCGGACACTAAGTCCTGGAGAAGAAGCAAGCCGAGAGGCTCATTCTGGAGGCAAGAGGACCCCGGGCTGCTTGGCTTCCTGAAACAAACTGCTCCAAACTTGCAGAACATCAAAAGCCAGATGGGATATACTGAATGAATCCACAGGCAAGAAGCCAGAATCCCAGTTTGCTGTAGAAATAGGCCTGGACTTGATTTGAGTCTTCTCAGCTCTGACAAGCTGGAAGCTGGCACAGATCCCAAAATCCAAAATAAAATGGCATTTAATTGTGACTAGACTCTAAAAAAGATGTCATACTACCTCCTTAGCTTGACGCATGCTCAGCACCTAACCAAATGCAACTCTCCTCGAAAATCTGACCTCTTTTTCTCCCAAAGAAACCATCAAATGTTTAACATTTTAAAAGGAAGATGTTAATAGTCAAAGGAATAACACTCAATAAATGCATTAATATTATATACTTTCATAACTGTCTAGTTTCCATTGAGTAGAACCTCGTTATCAAAGATTCAAAGGGTCCATCGAGAACTGTGTATCCATCATAGGAACGGTTATAAATAACGACTGACAAAGGGAAGAATTACACCTCAAACTTTTTTAATCCATCTTGTATGCTTGGTTTTCCATGAACGTATGTATGCTTAATTTAGTTATTCGATTTCTAATTACTCCAAGCAATAGCATAAGAGAGAGAGGCAGAGAATTAAGAGGACAGGTTCTGGAACCAGAGTAATCAGGTTCAAATGCAGACCGTACCACTTATTAACTATAGGACTTCGGGCAAGTTAATTAATGTGCCTTGGTTTCCCCATTGATATTATAGGAATCATAGACTTTTGGTAAATAAACTGTGTCCACCAGGTGAGTTGGTTTCTAAATAAGAAATAACATGTAACATTAACACAAATGAGGCTACTATGCCCATCCCTACAGGCTGCATTCTTTTATGTTCAACAACACAATCTCTTACTGTATCCAGTACTAGAACACACAAAGTGGATTCAGCCCAGGCTCTCCTCAGTCCATGGTAGGGAAGCGGATTTCTCCAGTGTTATAAATGTTACAACAAAGCATTAGGGGTAGGGAGCAGAGGGGAGAGCATGGAATTTGCAGTAGAGGGGAAAATAAAGTGCTTCACTTAAGAGGAAAGGTTTAAAGGAGGAATAGAAGGGTGGCAGGTGAACAAAATCAACAAAACAAACTTTAAAAGGTGAACATGCCATGTTGCAATCTTTATTAACATGTGGTTTTTATTTATTCTTTGTATATGGTAGGCAAAATGAACCATAGCCAGGCACACAGATATTCAATTAACTTTATTAACAATAGCGGACATTTATTGCTTCATTGTGCCAAGCACAGAGCTAAGCTCTTTTAATCCTGACCACAATTTTATTACTCTTTTATTCAGCGCTATTAGACTACTGCCTCCATTTTAGAGTCGGGATAACTGAGACATAGAGAGTACTCCCCCTAGTTACACAGTGAAAAAAACCCGGCTGTGCTGGGATTGGGCTCGAACAGCCAGATTCCAAAGGAGGTACTGTTTGCTAAACTAAAATAGCATTTGCTTGGTCGTCTTTGCTAAATCGAATTGCCTGACCCTTCCATTATCATCATATGCATCTTAAAAACCCATCGGTACTGCTGATTCTCATATTCACAAAGGTAGCTGAGATCACTGGGTTAGCTATCCCACAGGGTCTATTTGCCTCACTTGTGGGATCAGTCTTTGAGCTATGCTCAGATGTATGAAATACTGTGGATGCTTACAGACGTGTACTCGATACACACATACTGCTCATAGCTGAACTGTTATTACTTTGACTTGCTTATTACGGTGTATTTCAGGGACCTACTGTAACCATACTTCCGCCAGGCCTTCTCTGTCCCCACCCTAGGACTTAAGTCTCTTGAGGGGAGAGATTGTTCTTTCTATCATCAGAGCCTAGTAATGGGCCTCACAGTTAACAAATGCTTGTTGAATAAATCAATGCTTTATCAGCTTCTCAGGAACCTAGATGATCCCCTATGGCCTCCAACAAGGCAAGAATGGGGCAGAAAGCAGCAAGACAAGGACCACAGATTTCTTCAGAGATTCCAAAACAGCCTTAGAGGGTGATGAGCTAATGTTGAGCTGTTTCCAGGGGGGAAAAAAAAAAAGAAGTTAATTTAGGCCAATGGTTCTCAAGGTGTGGTCTCTGAGCGGCAGAAGCATCAGCTGAGGGCTTGTTAGAAATGTCAATTTCAAGTACCACCCAGACTTCAGGAATCCGGAACTCGGGGGTGGGGCCTGGCAAAGCCCTGTTTTAACAAGCCCTCCAGGTGATTCTGTGCCCTAAAGTTCTAGAGCCATTGCTCTGGCAGGGGGCGGGGAGTTCTCTAGTAACAGGTGACAAGTTAACACACCATAGGCAGCCATAAATATACGTCTAGATTGTGTCTGTTCATCGGACTGATCCTTACTGGACGTCACCACTAGCTAATAGACAGGGGTTGCCAAAATACAACAGCTCTTGTCCCAGCCTCTCAGGGACCAGGAGGGCAATGATGGGGATTAAGGCTTGCATATGAATCATGACGCTGCAATGTATAATGTTCTTTCTAGACCCTAGGTATTTAACTAAAGTACTGTGGGATTACAGAGAAAAGATTTAAAGAAATTATGTTTGATCTATGTCATAAAGAGGGCACTCATCTAGGGGAATTTGTAAACTTTATTAGACAGTCCATTATAATGAAGATCCATTTTCCCATAGACCATGGGGGACTCAGGGCTTAGAAGAGTTTATTTGCATCTGAAATGTACCCCAACTTTAGTTCTGGTAGTTACATGAAAACTGGCATTTTCTAACTTCTTTGGCAGGCCCATTCTGGGCCCGACCCCACTCACAGACAGTTCTAGTCCAGGGCAAATGTTTCAGGCCACAGTGAGCCAGCTCAACTTGCAGGAAGAACAAGGACCAAGATTCAGATGCATTTCACTCTGCTGTGCCTCCAGTCCTCAGATGCTGGAAAGGGAAAGGAGCACTTCAGACACGCTGAGGTTAGGGACCCTGCAGGGAGTGTGGCTGGGGAGCACCAGTGGGCAGACAGCAGGTGTTGCACCCGAGAGACAGACACACACACACACACACACACACACACACACACACACACACACCTCCCCAACTACCAAACAAGCCAAGGCCTTAGGACCATCCGTCATCCCGTTCCTCCAATACAAACACGTTGACTCTACTGGTTTCAAAGATGAGAGTAGCACTCATAATTATTCTGGGGTGATTTGGGAGGAATCAGTACATGAAAAGCACAGGGGAGGGCGCCTGGGTGGCTCAGTTGGTTAAGCGACTGCCTTCGGCTCAGGTCATGATCCTGGAGTCCCGGGATCGAGTCCCGGGATCGAGTGCCGGGATCGAGCCCCGGGATCGAGTCCCGCATCGGGCTCCCTGCTCAGCGGGGAGTCTGCTTCTCCCTCTGACCCTCCCCCCTCTCATGTTTTCTCTAGCTCATTCTCTCTCAAATAAATGAATAAAATCTTAAAAAAAAAAAAGCACAGGGGAATGTCTTGGGGGCCACAGAGACTTGCCCAGCAAGTACTGGGAGACCTATATACAAGGACTGTAATTAAAGGAGGCAGCTGAACTTAAATTGAGAAAATACATTGGAGTGTTTAATCATTTCTATATAGGAAACATGAAGAACCTATAGTACTGAAGAAAAAGTTTTCAAAGCAAAGCCGATCATCGGTGGTTCACTCCGAGCATCCTGAATGTCTGCCCACCACTGAGTTGTGAGAACCTTCCTACCCGTACTTTTAGAGGAACAAAACAGCAAACTATTAATACTTCACTACAATCCTTTTTTCTTCCTTCATGTTCTGCGTAGAGATACTAAAGGCAGAAACAACTTGTTTTTCTTTAATGGAGCGTTCTCCTACTATGTTTTGTTTTTGTTTTTTTTAAATCAGCAAGTATGCACTCACCAGTCACAAAATGCTTTGAACTAGAATTACACGTTTGAATTTATACGGGAAAAGGAACATAAAGAACCACTACTGATTCTCTGCGGGAGCACGAGATATAGGTTCACCTGGCATCCAGTGTGCATGGAAAACACTTTATCACCGATCACCTCCTTTTCCCCCTGGTGCACCCGGTCCAACCATCCTTATCTCCAGCACCTCTGCAGTCGTTTCTGCAGGGAGACCGGGAAGCTGAAAACTGAGGGACGGTCAGTAAACTGGAGGCCAGACTCCCCTGCTTCTTTCTCTAATCACTTTAACCCTGTTCCTAGTAGAAAGCTGGAGGCCAGGGCAATTCAGCGTCTTCTTTTGTCATTTGCCTGCCATAAATATGCACCAGTCTGCATTTGAAAAGCTGAAGGAGGCCGCAAGCTTGCTGGACATTTATCATGCTCTGTTCCCTGTTAACAAGCAAATACTTTAGCTGAATGGGCCATTAGCAATCATTGTCAAATGTAGAATGCAAGGTGCTTGGATGTGACCAGCTTGTAAATTAGGGGGTGTCCCTTCTCTTTGGTGACTCTAGACAAGTGCAATGGATCTTTTGATATAGGTTACTGAATTAGACTAGAAAGGAAGGTAAAGTTGCTGGCACTGGGTATGGCAAGTGCATGGGCAATCATCTTTAAATGTTTTGGATCTGTGAAAGCTACATTGTAACGACCAGAAAAGCAGCCAACAAAGGCGATAAATCCTTGCCCCAAACCGAGGGTCGAGTCAGCTGAGTATTAGGAACCAAATCAATGCAATGGGTCTGAAAGAGAATACTGAGATTTGATGAAGATCTCAGACACAGAACGAGTTAGTCTAGAAAGGTCCCACGTTGCTCTTAAGAGAACAGCACGGGGAACTCCCTTGATCCACTCCATCAAGACACTGGGGGTGTCTGTAGTGGCCAGTATTGTCCATGTGTCTTAAGAGTTTCCAGACTCTCCTAAGGAAAGGCTGAGACTTTTCTAAAACACCAAGTAGGAGGCAATAAAGCAAATATTTCCTTTCTGGCTTGACCCAATTGTGGATGTCACTCCAAATGTAACCCAATCATGGTTTCAATGGCTCGTTTTGTGTAATGACCAAAATGGAGAGTGTGGAAGGCAAAAACAAAAGTCCAGTTGATTCACAAGCTTGTTCAAGACAGAGGGCAGTAAGATTCCAGGCATGCTGATTCAGTTTTGGTTTTTTACTTTAAAGCCGAGCAGTGCTAACATTTTCTACTCCTGTCTTTACACGAAGGGAGCCCATCCCATTCAACTCCAAGGTTAAGGCTCACATTTACGAGTACAATACAGAGCCCCTTGGTTTGGTCAGATTGGATTACCGCTGATTTGAATGAAAACAACCCCCCCTTTTATTTATTTTATTATATATTCTTTTCCAGGGCGGGAAGGACAAAACTCGGGGAAGGGCTCTCTGGCAGAGGGAGAGGGACAAGGGGTACTCTTTACCTTCACTTCTCCCACGCGGTGTGAGATGGCGCTGGGTCTGAAACATGGCTACAGTCCAAGGGCGTGGAGCTCCAGCCCTACTTTCCCCTCTGGTCTCTGTTCCTGCCCAGCATGGCCCTGCCTGAAGCCCAAATAGATTAAGGCGAGGACCGCCAAGTGCAGCTAATCCTACAGAATGGTTGCCGCTGTCAGGCCAGGAGTTAAAAAGGAAAATCTTGCAGGCCTTAACAACTGCAGTGATCTGAAGTTTTAATCAGCCCCATATCTCAACCTCTAAAAAAGGCAGCCAATGAAATCTACCTTCGCCATATTATCCGCCACCAATGAGCAAGAACTGAGCAGCTTTTCTTTCCTGCTTTCACCATCCCGGGCCACAAGTAGGGCTTTCATACTTTCTAATCCGAGTTTCCAAGTCTGTGTGGTTCTCACATAATAACCAACAGCCTGGAGCAAGGATCTTCGCTTCTACACCCTTTTCAGAGACGTGTCATTTCCAACATCAAGCTAATCTATATGTTGCCATGGCTTCCCCCTTTATCTGCCTTTCCATCTTATGAACTGCATGGATTTACCACATTATTTTTATCTGAAAGACAGAAAATGGTGGTTTTATTGCCATACAATCAGATTACGGCTGCCAGTTCCTCTATGCCTTTTTCCCGTACTTCAATCAAAAGGGATCAGTTTCTTTATACTCTGCCCTTGATTTACATTACATCTGTAAAGACCGAGTCTGGGTTGTAATCCCCTTATTAACTATGACCAAGGTTGATTTGCCTAAAAATAAAAGCAAATTGTGTCAGACCCTTTCACTTTGTTTTTGATTCGGAACTACAAAATGGATTACTAAAGAAATCTTCAGAGTTCACACGGCTAGCGTAGCACTGAATTTAAAACAAGAATTAAACAAGTTAAACAGGGGGCCATGTCAACGGTTTACATTTTCCATCATGGGAGAAGGGCTGAGTTGCTTATGTCTTTGTATTCTTTGGCTTTACAGAGACAATGAAGCCACAGGAGTTTTTCCAAGCTGTTCGAACACTGTCCCATTTGCCATCCTTCCCTCTTTGCTTTTCTTCTATCCCTCTCCCAACCCCATTCTAATCCCACCCCTAAAAAAAAAAAAAAAGTGGGGGGGAGCTCTTCCCTGAAAGAGCTAATTCCTGACTAGAAGCTTATAGTTCTATGGGTTCTGCATATTTTAATCAAAATATTTTAAACAGTTGAACACTCCTATTTAAGGCTCTACTCTGCTACACAAAGGCCGAGCTCATAAGCAAATCTATGTAGATGAATGATAAGTGACCTGAAAAACAGGCTCTTTATGTCAGCAGCTAACGAAAGCAGAGATTAGGCAGACAGGAGTACCATTTTCATCATTATTTTGCTTACAAGAGCCCTGCTTTTTGTCTACTTTGTGATGGAACAGTTTAAGAATAAAGTTTTCGTAAAATGTTAAAGAAATCACCTTCCTTAAAAAAAAAAAAAAGTCCTTTTTGCTGAGGGTCTACAGTCCGTATTTCCTTTCCCTGCCACTCCCATTCCTATGACGTATGACTGCAGTCATGCTGGGAGCTCAGACCGAGTCCCATTAGGCAAACGCTCTGAGAAACATCACATTAAGGTAGATGTCACACTCAACCTCCTGGGAGCTACCCAAAGCATCTCAGTGGAAGGCAAGGTAGCCCGGATTTAGTTGCTCCAACTGCCATGTCCCTCTGAGGATTATGATCGCACTGACCCACCAACCAAAGCATTTCCCTCAGTAAATTTACAGACAAGAGGTTTTACCATAAGTAATCCAAATATACTGATTATTCTTCAGCTCACTCCACCTGGAGAGAACATTCCAATCTGTAGTTTTTAGCTGGTCTGGGGATGATGGCTAATTCACCTGTCCTTCTACTTTGCCTGCAAGAGTCAGAAACGTTCAGGCAGTCATTTGCATTTCTTTACATTGGTAGGACAAGTGTCAACAGCTACGCTTTGTGAAAGATTTAGAACCAAGTGCTTAACAAATCATCTTAACCTCCAGCTCCCCGTTTCTGAGGCTTGAAGCTATAATTGCCGAGGTTAAAAAGTGCAGTCCCTAGACACACGATTCCCAAATAAATTCTCTTCTCGCCTGAAAAGAAGGCGACCAAGCATGTTGTGAGCTATCACTTCAGCTCCGTCTTTGTGTTCTCCCTGGCTCGGCTGTCCTGTGAAACGACACTCCATTACCTCTAGTTTATCATCCTGACAAAATGTGAGGAATGTGGATGGGAAAGGACTAACAATTCCACCCCTGGTGCTTTGTGCTTTTTTCTCTCTATATTAAAACCGACAAGATTAACCCAAACGCAAACTGTGGAGCATAGTTCAAGGGGCTATTCAATCAGTGTTGAATGTGCATTTGTTTACCTACAAAAATAAGAATTTCAGACACAATGGAAGGCAGGCTGGCTTGTATATGGTATTGAATGGACTGTTCAAACAGCAGTATCCATTGTAGTTTATTTTATCAATCTCTGACAGGTCCGTATTTATTCAGAGCCTGACTGTGGTGGGGCCCACGTATTACAGGTTATCTGGATATTATCCAGCCATTCTTTTGTATCAAGTCAATCAATACCAGGAATTCAGTATTATGCAGAGAAAAAATGACATGGGAAAAGCAAAATGCTTTGTTAACCAGCTAGTATATGGTGCACAAGAAACAGTACCCCTAGACAGAAGAAATTACGGCTCGACTGAAATTTCCAACAAAAGTCAGTGTAATTCATTATAGAGCACCATACTAATACAGACTCGAAAGTGGATATTTTTTAGAGGAGACAACTATTCATCATGCTTGGAAAAATTGTTCTACATCAGTTAATTGAAAATGAAAGCCAGGCTTTGCTATTCTCTGCCCAGTTGAAAGGGGGGGGGGGGGAATAGGCTTCGACAACCTAACGGACCACAACTGAGGCAACACCACTGGAGCCTGATGTGAGTAATCCACCTCGCAGGGTAGTTGCTAATGTTTCAGCACACAGAACTTCTTTTGATTGCGGCATAAACTCTCAGGGATGGGAGCAGTAGACAGTGTGATTAAAGTAGTTATGGAGACGGTGAATTTACAAAGGATTTTCTGGACACTGCATCCAAACAGCTGCTCCTGCTTCCTACGTCGACCACCTGCTAAAAAAGCTGACCTCCAAATGAAACAAATCTAATTACTGATGGCGGCTTCATTACAAGTGAATTGTTCCACAGTTCGTAGGAACTGACTTGAAACCTCAGTTGCATCTGATCACCTTCCTGCCACATCACATTCACGGACTCAAACTTTTCCCTGGAAATAAATATGCAACTTCCCCAAATAAAGCAACCCCTTGGCACTAGGGGTTTTTATTCATTCCCCAACTTAGAAAAGGCTCTTTCATATCACTCCTCCAGGAAGAAACCTTTCTGATCTCTCGAGCTAGCATTCAGCTGCATACTTTAAGTAGACCTTTTCCAGGGACAAATTATCCAGTCCTCCAGGCAAGCCATTATCATGAGAATTTTAAAAGAAATTCTACTCTTGAGAACCGGAGCAATCATGGCAACAGAAACCTCATCAGTGCAGGGAGGCAGGCTTCTCCAAAATGCAGGCCTCCAGCAGGTCTCCAAGTCTGTGGCTACAGCACAGAAAAACCGAGGAATGCTGCTCATCAGGACCGTTCGTAAAATAGCAGTCACCTCCCCCCACCCCAAATACACTAGGAAAAGAAGATATTAATGTCCGTGCTGGGAACAGTTACTGCTCTACCTTTTCTTCCAAGTAGGTATTTCTACTCTGCCTCCTGATCACACACCAAGTAGTAAGTAGTTAGCGCAGAGATACATACACGGGGCTGAGCAATGGACGGGTTAATGGGAATGTCTTTTTTTTTTTTTTAAGATTTTATTTATTTTTTTGAGAGAGAGAGAATGAGAGAGAGCACATGAGAGGGGGGAGGGTCAGAGGGAGAAGCAGGCTCCCCGCCGAGCAGGGAGCCCGATGCGGGACTGGATCCCGGGACTCCAGGATCACGACCCGAGCCGAAGGCAGTCGCTCAACCAACTGAGCCACCCAGGCGCCCTAATGGGAATGACTTAAGTGTAATGTTAAATCTTGGTGGTGGTGGTGGAGAGGGGAATCAGCCTCCCCAAATAATCCGTCAGCGAAAGTGCAAAGCGGCGCGGAGCAGACAGCCTGGGGGAAGAGGTGAGGCCTGGCGCCGCGAGCATTGCGCGTGGAAGAGTGACCTCTGTAGGCGCAAAGCGAACACTGGCCGGCCTCTTCCCGGCCCGCCCAGCCCGCCCAGCCCGGGCTCCCCGCCCGCCTAGCCCGGCGCTTTCCCGCACCACCTGGTGCCTCACAATTCCAGACCGGTGTAAAGATGTCACTGCAACTACTTTCTCGGCAAACACAAACCTTACATCAATCAAGTCAAAAGAGTGGTCCATACGAGGCCGGGCTGCATAGAGGGAGGCTGCAATGAAGTAACTTTTAAATATGAGCCGTGTTGGAAAGTGCCATCCGGCATCATGCAAGAATGTGTTTAATCCGATTTACAGCCGTGACGTTTCTTGCCCTTATCAAGGGGAATTCTTGGTAAAACATGTTGGTGAATTTGAAATTTACCACTTTTAAAAGAATGGACATAATTCTTTAATTAAAATGTGATTTGTAAATCAATTCCCCATCTCTTTACTCCTAAATCCATGGCCAACTTGCTTGTCTTCAGTTAGGCCACTGATTTTCCCTCTGATCTCAAACGCTTACTCCAGGAGCCAGCCAATGTCTCCACACTTTTCCCAAGTTTCCAAAGGCTAAAATTCAATGATTCTGTAAAGTATTTTTGGATCTAACTAGAAACGTATTCCAAGAAGGAGCTAAGATGCAAAACTGAATACACAGGTAACTACTTAGGAGCCACGGCCGTACATGCTTACCGACGAATCGCCTTTTCTAAATTCTCAATGTATTCTATTTTGGTAGCTCACACTGGAAGTTAATCTCCACGAGGCCTGGCTTTCTCCTGGCTACACGGTTTGGTAAAAGCAAGTCAGATCCAAGGATCCCATTCCTGCCCAGGCTCCCCGAGCGCCAAGGCGTCAGGAGCTGTATCGACTGGGCAGGGCCTGAAGCTTTTGCAGAAAGCGTCCTTAAAATCAAGTCAACTACCTGGACCGCACAGAGTTCGGGGCCACTGGTTTAGAAACGAAGGGAGAAGCCGACGTGCAGAGGGCTCTCCGGGAGAAACCGAAGACCCGTCTCCCCGGCTGGGAGGAGAGGGCTCGCCGCCCGAGTTCTCCGGCGGAGCTGGCGAGCTCCCCGCGCACACTCGGGCAGGCGGCGCGGCGCCGGGGCGCTGCGGACGGCGAGAAGGGACCCCAGGCTCTCTGCCCCGGGCTCAGAGCCCCGGCCCACCTGCGGGGATCCGACCGCACTCCGGGGCTCCTCGAGAGCACAGTATCCCCACCTCTCCCCGCAGCCCGCCAGCGCCCACGCGCCGGCCAGCCCTGTTTGTGGCCATGTTCTCCGTCCTCTAAAAGAAACGAGGGTCAGGTATCGCCATCGGACACTTTCCCGAACGTGACACCCGAGCCGAGCCGCCAGGGGTTTCCTAGAGCCCCGGAGCTCATGGGGAAAGGAAGGCGGGGAGGGAGCCCCTTAGAACCGGCGCTCCGGCCGGAACGCCGAGCGAAAAGAGTTTCATCAAGTAAAATGTGGCGAGGGTGGGGGACAGGGACCTTGGGGTGGGGGACCCGGGGTTGCAGAAACAGACTCCGAGGCTCCGCGGCCCAGCCCTTCCGCCCGCCCGGACGGCGCGACGCGGCGGACCCCAGGCGGGGACCGAGGGGGATCGCGGATGCCACTTACTTGGAGTTCGAGGAATTCCAATAGATGGGCTCTAAAACTATCGACCTGGAAATCGCAGTTCTGCATAAAACCATCAAAACTCCCCAGCAGTACTTCCACACGGAGTCCCTCCTCGCGGCCATGGCCAAGCCGCTCCCAGCGCCGCACACTCCGGACCACGGAGAGATGGGTGCGGGCCGGAGCCCCACTCCTCCGGGCAGACAAGGGGGAGAGCGCAGGCAGCTCCGGGGCGCGCCGGTCAGCTCCAGCCGTCGCCGAGGTCGGGCCGCCCCACTCGGGGCCCTCAGGGTGCGGGGCGGGAGCGCACGCGCGAGGCGCGGCGGCGCGGCGGGCTCGGGGCTGCGGGGCGCCGCGCCGGACGCAGCTTTGACGGCCGGCTCCCGGGCGGCTCCAGGGTGCCGGGCGCGGGCTGCGGGGAGGGCGCGCGGCCGGCACACAAAGGCGGAGAAACGACTCGCGCGGGCGGCGGACGCTGCGCTCCGAGCGGGCCGCCTCGCTCTATAGATCCAGGGGGGCGGGCAGCGGCCCGAGCGCGCGGGCGCCGCGTCGGCGCGGCTCCATGTCCCAGGGCGCGGAGCGCGGAGCGGTGAGGGGCGCCTCCGGGCGCGCGGGAGCCTCCTCAATCTTCGCGGCTCCCGGCCCGCGGAGCAGGCAGGAGGGGCTCGGTCCCCGCCGCGGGCGCCGGACGCGCACGGGCCTTTGTGTGCGGGGAGGGCGCCGGGACCCTCTCTGCGCGCGGCTCCCAGCTCCGGCCGGCGCCGCCGTCCCCGCCGAGGAGAGTCAGCGCGGCCGGCGCGCTGTCAGAGCACTATAAACGCGGGGCCCCGCCCCGCGCCGCGCAGCCTATTGGCCCGCCGCCCAGCCGCCGCGCGCCGGTTGGGCGGCCGGGCCGTCCGTCATCCGCCTCCGCCCGACATTGGGCGCCGCGAGGCGGGGCGCCGGCTGACAGGTGAGCCCCGCCCCCGGCCCCGGGCGGTGGCGCAAAGGGAGCGTAGCCGGGGCCGCCAGAGAGGGGAGGGGTGGCCTGCGCGTGCACCCGGCGCCCCTCCGGCGGCGGGGTGGGGACGCAGTTAGGGACGGCCGAGAGGCGAGCTGGGACAGCACGGGGCCACCTGCCCCCGAGCGCAGCACGCGCCTGCACTGCCCGGCAAGTGTTCTAACTCCATCGGAGGGACAGCGTCGAGGGCGAAACTTTCCCTGCGGAGCGGAAGGCAGTGGGTTTTCCCGCGGGTCTTCCTCCTTTCAGTGGAGCCTCTCCTTGCAAGGCTGGCTCACACCCCTGCACGCGCATCCCTCCGCTGCCCCCAGCAGGCCTCGGAGCGATGTGTTACACACCTGATTTCGGTCCCTAACGTCAGCTGCGGCCGGACCAAAGTCAACGGGGCCGAGAGATGCGAAACGACCCCCGGGGACGTGGAGCCGGTGGGGCTGCCGACAATGGGGCACAGGCATCCCGGCCCCGCACCCTCCGCTCCTCGCTTCCCGGGAAGGCAGAACCTCCAGGCGTTCCCTGCCGAGTGTCGCTGGCATACCCGCGCCCGCCGCGGGGCCTTCTCCTTAATTAGCCTCTGGGACACACTCACGCCGCCCCAAGGGGACCGAGAGCCTGGGGGTGACGGTGACAAATAGCGCTCAAGCGGAGAGGTGGCAGGAGTTCTTCACTGTGGTTCTCGGCAAGTGCTTGCCCTTGCCGGAAGAACGCCTTGGACGAGCGCCCCCGCGTCGCCGGCGTCCACGGACCCACAGCGCCCACTAGCGGCCGGCCTGACTTCCCCGCGAGCGCACCACCGCCCGCCCACCCGGAACCAGAACCCCGGGACCCAGGCGCGCAGAAAGCCCGAAGCAGAAGCTTCTAAAATGACCGACAGCAGGGAGAATTCGGCGGCAGTAGGGCACAGTACTAATGTGCAAGTCACCGTTTGAAAAAAATAAAATATGCCGTATACCCACAACACGCTTTAAAAAAATCCCGTCTACTCCAGGATTTCTTTAATGTTTCAAACGCAAGGAACCACACGGTATTCCTACAAATTGTCTTTCTTTAGCTGAATTATCTACTAAGCTAAATTTAAAACATATATACTGCAAAACATCTCATTTAGATACTAGTGTTTCTCTCACTCTTCTTTGTAAGTTCGAAGATTTTTACGGCTTAGTAAGTATTCCTTTTTGGAAATAGTCAACATACGCTAATGTACATTTCACCCTGGAGTGTTGACATTTTGTTAGGACTAGTTTGCTGCGCTCGAAAACACTAAGGCACGGGAGGTACCACATGCATTTATACTACTCCAGGTAAATCTTTGAAAACGACTTCATTTTCCCTATTGGCTAGTTTAAAAATAAGCCTCCAATTTGAGGAAATAATTTTTTTAAAAAAAGGCTCAAAGATTGCAAACCGATTTGAAGTCATGGGCATTCCCATGAGGACTAAAATACCAGGAAGGGGCAGGTGGTATTATTCATAACTTTGTCACAAGGGTAAAAAAGGAGTGGTTTTTAGTAAGCCTAAAACATTTTAAGGAATTCGTTTGAAATTTAATGTGAAGCGAGCTTAATATTCTACAAGAAATGAGTATCTCAGTACCATGTTTCATAGTTGGCGAATTTCTTTTGTGAAGTTTAAGTTGGTGACCTCTTAGCTCCTACATCCTCTCTCCAAGTAAACTAGAGGAAATAAAGGAAATTTGCATTGTCTGAAAATAACCCTAGCTTCCATTTTTAGTAAATCAGATATTCACACACCCAAAGCATTTTGCCTTGGGGAAAATGTAAATGTACATGTAAAAACTGCTTCTTTTTTAAACAAAGTGTATTTGACCAAAAAATAAAGTCCCACACAAAGACTCCTATGGTATAACTAGAGTGTGAATATTCATCAATTTATTTTCAGTAAATAAGGATTAATTTATCTGTAGAAGACTAGGTGAAAAACATCAGCAGTAACAACTTCAAGATGATAAAATGTTCCACTGCTGTTGAGATGGTAATTTCAGTTCCGTTGACCTGGGGACGAGGGAGAGGGTAAGGAGCATCAACCACCCCAGTCAAAAATCCCTGTTTAGGGCGCCTGAGTGGCTCAGATGGTTAAGCATCTGCCTTCGGCTCGGGCCCTGATCCCAGGGTCCTGGGATTGAGTCCCATATCAGGCTCCCAGCTCAGCAGGGAGCCTGCTTCTCCCTCTGACCCTCTCCCCTCTCATGCTGTTTCTCTCTCGCTCGCTCTCTAAAAAATAAATAAAATCTTAAAAAAAAAAAAAAAAATCCCTGTTTAACTTTGGAGTCTCCCAGAACTTAACTACAGAACTCTTAGCAATAATGTAAAATCAACCAACACATATTTTGTTGTTTTATGTATATTCTGTATTCTTAAAGCAAGCTCAAGAAAATGTTAAGAAATATAAGGAAAATACATTTGCAGTACTGTATTATATTTATTGAAAAAAAAAATTCCTGTGTAAGTGGAATCATGCAGTTCAAACCCAAGTTGTTCAAGGGGCAACTGTAATTAAAAGCATCACCTCAAGCCATCAGGGTCTACTACTGTACATACAATGCTACGCAAAAACTGTTACATCAGCATGTACAAGACAAAAGGTGAAATTTTAACGCATGCCAAACCAGAAAGAACCTATCACATCAGCTTAATGCATGTTTGTACTTTGACTTCATTTTGTGACTAAATTGTCAGGAGAAATGTGGTAATTTCTGAAAATCCATGATTTTACCAGCACATCTTCACCCACACATTAAAAAAAAAAAAAATGAAGTTTTATCTCAGTTGAGCAAGTTACTTCAACTGTTTAAGTCAAGTTAATAAAAATTTGGGGAATCTCAGATAGTCAATAAAAGTTGATAGAAATAGGTTTGAATAAATGTATGATGAAGTAGCAAATGTAAAGCTAGGTAATTTCGCTTTAAAAAATTAAGATGGCAGCCAATTTCGCCCTAGTACATGCACCTCAGTAAGGTCATATTCCTGCCCCTTTTGAGTTCCTACGCATGCTTTAGTCTTTAGACCTTATGGCTGTTTCTTGTAGAGTAATCCATCAATTCTTAGATGTACTTCAAAAGACATCTTTAACATAACTTCTGTAAAACAAAGAACAAAAGCCTTATCTAAATGTAACATTACAGAAAAATTACTGAAATTTGATATACATGTTGAGTAAGTGTTGTCCAAGCCATACACTTTCTATGTAGCTGTAAGACTCTACTAAGATTTCCTGCCATTGCATGCAGTTTGTTTCATAAAAGTCACCGTTAATTTTCAGGACTCTTCTGCAAATGATACTGCTCAAATTCCTCAAAGGGAAGACCTTTCAAAACAAAAGTGAAGTCTTTTCTCAGGAAACTTTGCCGTACACTCCTGCATCATGTGCTTCTAAAGTTCAGCTTACACACTGAAACACCTTAAATTAGCATCTACCTCTATTTAGGAGTTTGGTAGGGATAGTTACTACATTGCGCTCTGGTTCAAAATAACATCATTTTTCCCTTTGGGAAGTTTGGTGACAACTGACCTTCTCAACTGTTAACAATATATCCCTTATGGAACTAAAATACCATCATTTTCCACTACAGTAGTCATTTAAATCTCTAGTTTATAATCGATCATTGCTTCATTTAAATCTCATTTATAATCGATCATTGCTTTTATATTATTAATGCAAAATGAGCATATGTGGAAAGAGTACAGTTATGGCTCCAACTAACTTAAGCACTTGGCATGAAATCTCACTTCCTGAGTTGCAAACCAACAGGTTTTAGAGAACGGGCCAAACTCCTGTCACCCTTCCAAATTGGTTTAGGTAGTTTGGAGATAAACAGGTTAAAAGCTGTGCAGTTTTGGTTTTACCACTCACAGGATTCCCACTTTGTGGACTGACAATATAGACACACCATTATAACAACAAGTTAAATTCTGCTTTGAACATATAAAGGATATCACTAATGGAAATCGTAAGGAGATTAATAGGTTATGGGTCCATAAAACCATTTTTGTGCCCTCTATCCCACTTTACAGTAAGATATTCAACAGCACTTAGAAGAGGCTGCAATTATGCATTCCTTTGTTAAAATTCCTTGCTACTTTTTTTCTCAACCCATACTGCATTTCCGTAAGCCTGGAAAATGAGGAAGAAAATCATTATTCAAACATATACAAAAGAATAAACCTATTGTATTCTAATGCTCCTAAGCCAGGTTTAGTAATCAATCACCAGTTGTAGTGACACTCCTAAACACACAGCACCCACCCCCCCACACCCCCAATTAGGAATTCCTGAGCGAGCGTGAAACTGCCGGACCATTGAAAATTTTACTCTTTTAACTTACTGGATTCACAGTAATATGTCTAAAGAAATACATATATAAAATACAACTGTTCCAACATCTTCTGATCCAACCACTGGATGCTTTGGAAAAGAACAATCTTCTGCGTATCAGTTACTCTAGTAACTACAGATACACAATATATCAGATCAATATGATCTCATCATCTGAAAACCAATGACAAATCTGCTTCAAAATGTACTGTGCAGTACATTAGCAAGTGCAAATCTTCTAGATTACTGAACCAGTAGCAACTCTAATTCCAGACAACTGAATGTTCAGAAAAACAAAACCAGAGGAGTGAACAAAAAACAGGAATAACAAAGATAAAGGCATCTAGGCTAAGTGGCCAATTCAACCAATGAGAAAGTAGGACCTACTGCTTGGGCTTCAACACCCATTCGAGACTCCTAGATTGAGGCTCTTCTCCCTTTAGTGGTCCTTTCACAAATTAATAACATTCTGGCATTTGAGTGTTCCTGAGACTCCTGGAGAGAATGGCAAGTCTCAAACATGAAGATATCCTGTCTTCAGAAAATTCTCATGGCTAGTAATCCAAAACGGATGGTTCTGGGTTTAAAGAGCAGAAAATTAAGATAACTGAAATCAGAAGCTCTAGTTAATAGTAACAGCTTTGGAGAAATTTTAGTTAAGTGGTAAGTGGAGGATGCTTAATATAAAATGAGGTATCAGAAATGATACATGGGCTTCAACAAGCCAGGATTCTATGCTTATTTTAATCTGGAAAATTAAAAAGAGGTGCAACATCACTGAAAATTTTTAAAATACTGGTGGCCATACAAAATAGCTGTAGACCTATACTAGGCGTAACTACATGACTGGGTAGTTAACTGAAGACAGGGCCTACTTTGCTACATCTTCATAAGGGAAACTGGAGCAGTAAATCTATAACTACAAACCCCTTCCCCTCTTTGCAAGCATTAAAGAGTCCTCACACCAAGCTAATTTAAAGGTTTCGTTTATATAATTGATAATTCTGCAAACTCCACAATAAAAATCCAATAACTACATATTTTAAATACTGGAATAAAAATAAACAAGAGTCATTAGTTAATTCTATAATGCATTAAGAATAACCTAAAAAACAAATTGTGAATAAAGGCATATTTAATAAATTAGGGAACATCTGAACTGCTAATAAATTGGGAGAGAATTTGAACTTTTATAATACGTATACAAAGGCAGTGGAAACAAATGAAGAAAACAAATTACTACACATTGTTGCAGCACAGAAAGATTGGGTGTATTTTATTAACAATTACATCCTCTTTCCTGTAGCCTGGCACAGGAACAATTTCAATATCTGATGAGAGTCTCCAACAGCAAGCAGATACTGCGATGTCACTAAGCAACTTACTGTGATTTCACACCATATGTGGCAGTAAGAGATTCTTTAAAAATTAAAAGGCACGCATAAACTAATTTCAAATATTAAGTCCAGGCTACTCTCTTAGATACAATGTTTATAACACTTGAAGAGCAAAACAATTTTAAGTAAACATTTCCCAAAACTTGAATACACAGCCTAAGAACAATGGATCTGCAGCAAAAAAAAGTTACATTAAAAAAAAAAATCATGAAATAATTAGAGCTAACCTATATTTAAAGGTTAAAAAAAAGATTCATAAGCAACCTACATTCTTTAGGTAAATAAAGTGATTGTTTTAGAGTAATAGGTACCATGTTTATAAGTCAGTTCTCACTACAGTTCATGCCTACTTAAAATTCTACCTTTAAGGATATTTAAACTGATAGTATTGTTCCTTACCACAATTAGACTCACTGAAGAGCTCTAACTAAAGCAATAGCATTTTCTTAACATGCACACACAAAATAATCTACCATTTAGTCATCTCATTAACTTATGTTTCACTTGGAAAGAGTGATCAAATGGTCTTAAAAATACTGGAGAACATTCTACTTTGATGACATGTTTATGCATCTCAGGTATATCGCTTTCTTCAATAAATGTTTTAATACCAGTAGACTTAAAACAAACATATGTAAAGATAAATGAGGCAGAGTCTAGTGTATAAAAGTCATCCATAAGGTTTCACATGCAGAAACAAAACAAAAACTCGTAAGAAGTTTAAATGTGTTTGTCCTGAAAATAAACGTGCAGGTACCCTATATTGAAGAGGATTTGACTACCTTAGCCTTTTGTGAAAGTACAAAGCTAAGTTCTTTCTGATGGCCCACTTTGAAAATAATCTAAGATTCTATAAATTTTTAGAAGCATTTTTCTAGTCTTTTATTAAGTATAATTTGTGGTAGTAATACTTCTATCCTAAAACAGAGGCACAGGATTGAGAATTTAAATCATCTTCTGGGTGCTTAGTCTTTCTTACAGGTAATACTGATGTCTTAATTGCCATAGCAGCATAAATTAGGTATTTGTAAAAATAGCCATTAAATACTAGTTCATGAGTATATTTAATGTACATATAAATCCTACATTAAAAGTATAAATGAGGAAATATAGCATAGTTCTAGGATTTCTAAACTGTTGACCATCAAAAAGTAAACCACCCTCTTTAAGACTTAACAGAACTTTAAAAAAAATTGCTTCAACATATGAATTTAAGACTTTACTTTATTCAGCAAAATCATTTATTTACACAATGGGGAATGCTGGTTTGATTTTGTCAATGAAATAAAAACAGACTGAACAGACACAATACTGAACTGTATATATATTTTGTACCAGAGCTGACCAACTGTTTCCTTACCTGTTATCAGGAACATCAAGAGCAACAGTATCACAAGGACACTGGTTTAACAATACACCACATAGGTCCAATAACACCCTGGGAGCTTCCAATGCAATTTCCAACTTTTTCTTTTTTTATAAATATATAAAAAAACAAAAAGTCAGCAAAACCAGCATTATGATGTAATAGACAGAGTATAACTCTGAAGTCAATGGGTCAGTAAAAACCTTATCAGACCATCCACAGTTTACAAAGTGATCTGCTCTTCTTCAGACCACTAACACAGAATTCAAACAGGTGAAAAATAGATCACTTTCTAGAAGACAACAATGATCTGATAAGGATCTGACTTAATGGAAGTTAAGGGGGGAAAAAAGGAATGCAGAGCATAGCCCCTATTAGAACAAGCTAACTTTTCCAGATTTTCCAAATTAAAAAAAAAAAAAAAACAAAAAAAACGAAAAAAACAAAAACAAAACAAAAAACCACTTCAACATGAAGCTACCATACAAAGTTTTTCCATTTTTCTTTGTAAAAAGTTCAGAGTTTGCAATTTAATCCTGGGTTTTTAGTGAGAAGGACAGTTTGGGCCTGGACTTCCCCTTGCCCAGGATAATTTTTTGTTCTTCTTTTTGCTGACGTTGCCGCTCTTGTTCTAGTTTCATCCTTTCCTCATGAATCTTTCTTTGTTCTTCAACAATTCTCAACTGCTCTTCAGCCTGAAGGTGAAAAGTAAACATTAAAACTTTCTATGAATTTCATGTCTTCTATTAGTAATATTGGGAGATCAGGCGACAGCTTACAAACAACAGTATGTTGAATAAAACCTGCGTAAGGTCACACAAAAAGTGATCAAGGAAAAAACACTGAGGAATTAGAACCCCTTATTAATTCTGCCTAATTTTCTGATTTTGTTATGAAAAATGTTTTAAAAAACTGCAAAAAAGCACTTAACACATTTTGAAAGTGGAAATTTCTAAAATCATGTTTTAAGATCAGCATAGATTTTGTCCTATTACCTATTTTTATCTACACCTTCAGTGTATCAGATGAAGAGACTTTCAATTATGAAACAAGGAATCAATTTTTCCAAAGAGCAAGTTATCTACCAATTACCATAGATTTATCATTAGAAAGACGAAGTTGTAAGAAAAAAATCCCTACTGGGGCTACATTACACTGTCAATATACAACCAAGAAATACTAAAGACCCTTTTCTCTGAAGAAAAAATTAAAGACCCTTTCCACCTAGCTGACTATGAAATGCTTTTCACTTTCAAGTGGACACTGGCATAATTAACTTCTGCAGGGCCTTTAACTCCTTCAGTCTTATGCAACCAACTTCCTTCCTGTGCTGTCTACACATTTCCTGTCTTCACCCCCAAAAAATTCAGGCCATTCTCCTTCTCCCTCCTCATCAAGTCTCTCGTTCTGCCTCCCCCAAACCCCATGCCCATGTCCTTATTTCTCACCCACATGCAGTTTTACCCCTCCTCTCCCCTCCCAAGAAACATTAGGCCATGTGTGCTGGTGATTCTGGTTGTCACAAACAGGAGGTGGCTCCTGGCATCTAGTGGGCAGAGCACAGGCATGCTATTAGACATCCTACAATGCATAGGTCAGCCCCCCACAACAAGGAATTATCCAACCCCAAATGTTAATAGGGCCAAGGTTGAAGAAAACCTGCTCAAACCTTGAATTTTTAAATCTCAGGAAAATCACTATCTGACCCTCAATTTAAAACATTCACTGCATCCACTGAATGCTTTCCTATTCCCAAAGTCAGATTTTAAAGTCATTGCTTCCATCTCCATTATTCTACTAAAATTATTTCCTAGATGGTCAGAACTACAACGCTTAACGACCTCTTTATTCATTCTTCTGTTCACTTGAATTTAGGTCTTTTAAAAATTTTCTCCCCTCCCACATGTTCTTTAATACGAAACACTGGTGATTCAAAACATTAAGGCTCTCCACCTGTTCACTCCGGTTTGTCTCCACTGATAGGCTTTTTGCTCAGAAACAGTAACATTCAATGTGACTGCATCACAGGCTTTATGCCAGAGTATGGGAAAGGTGATGGACTCCGGTATGCAACATAAAATGTTTAAAAACAAAACAAAACAAAAAACCCCTGACTTTTAAATACCGAAGTAACACAAAGAGGTTTGTTTTACTTCAAGATGGTGGGGGGTGTAGACAAAAAGGTAGAGACATCCACAGTAATCAAGTAAAGGTCAAAGATGAGGAAGATCGGTTTTTTTTTTTTTTTTTTTTTTAAGATCGGTATTTTAAAGAAGTGGGAATGTGGTCGGCAGGCAAGATGGAAAACCCAACAGAGAGGTAAAATAGATCTCCCATCTCTCAGACCATTTTTGTAAGCTGCATTTCCTAAGCTACAGCTGGCTAGTAGGACACATACCAGGGAGACCTCCGGGTACCTTCAAAATTCAACATGTCCAAAATTCAAATTCCTCAAACCTAACCAGAGAATAAATCAGCCCTTTCTAGGACCTTCTCTACCACCACCCGTGTTCTGTAGCTTTCTTCTGTCTCTTCCCTTCTCCCTGACACAAGCAAATAGCCAACCAGTTGGTTATTACTTCCTTCATGCTGTCTTTTCCACTAAGATGTCTCATCTGGAGCTCCACATGCACAGCCACCATATACCAGCGCAGGGCCCCACCTCCCTTAGAGACCTCACAGGACTTCCCTGTTCCCAGTATCCTCATCCACCCTACAGAATGCTACCAGTCTCACCATTCTGGAACATCATTCTGTTCTCGCATGCCCTCAAGCTTCCAGTGACTTCTACCATGCGCAGAATATGGCCTAACTTCCCAAATGAGCGTACTATTTAAGACTTTCTATAATCTGGCTCCCACTGTGTATATACTATTCTTTCTCAAATTATGCTTGGTTTATCTATCCTACCTCCCCCTCTGCTCATGCCATTCTTTCCACCTACTGAAACCTTACCTGTACATCCATTTCAAACCACCACTTTCGTGCTTAGACTTCCACTGATAATTACTGAAGAAAAGAATTAACTGCCTTTGATCATCTTTAGTGAATTCATATGCCAATTACTTTATCCAGTTTTAACAAATTATCAGACATTTGGATAAGAGTTTGGCAAGTGCAATTAAATCAAGGTAAAGACTCTTGATGTGTACATGTGCCTGGGAAACCCTTAGGAATATAAACACCCAGATTCACTGTTCCCTACTGTTCTAACTCAGCCCTGAGAAAAGCAGATTAGAACCTTGAAGAGGGAAGGGTTTGAACATCACAACCTAACCCTTAAGAGAAATCTAATTTAAATTACACAGTATTTTTCACCCTACCATACTGACAAATTCCAAAGATACACAATACTATCTCGTGAAGAGTACTCTGGCACTACTTACCAAAAGCTCTATCTTCATAATGCTTTTACCCAGCAAATAAATTTCCTGGGATAGATCCTATAAATAACACTTGCATACATGCAAAATTGAACAAGGTTTTTTTTTGTTTTGTTTTTTTTAAGATTTTATTTATTCATTTGAGACACAGAGAGAGAGAGAGAGCATGAGCAGAGAGAGAGGGAGAAGGAGAAGCAGGCTCCCTGCTGAGCCAGGAGCCCGATGTGGGACTCGATCCCAGGACTCTGGGATCATGACCTGAGCCTAAGGCAGACGCTTCGCCATCTGAGCCACCCAGGCGCCCCTTGAACAAGGTTTTTTAAAGCAACGTAGCTTGCAAAAGACTGGAAAAACCTAAATATTCCCAAAGATGAGACTATTAAAACTATGGAAAATACATATAATAGAATACTGTGTAGTTAAAAAAAAAAAAAAAAGGAATCCCTACATATTAAAATGGAAAAATCCCTAAGTTACACTGTTAAGAAAAACTAAGTCCCAAATAGTGTATATATAGTATACTATTTCTCTGCAAAAAGGGGAGAATAAAAATACATGTATTTGTATCTGCCAAAATACACATTTTAAACACTAAAAAAGACAAAAAACATAATCGAATATACCTTTTGGACATGGCAATGAAAAGTAGGTGGATGGGGGAAAAAGAGATATAACCAGTTATTTTTCTAAAAAATAAATTTGAATGATGTGATCACATTACCTAAATTAAAAACAAGATTTTTAAAGCAAAGTCATTTCCTTCATAGATAGGAAATACTAATTCTGCACTGAAATTAACTTTAGATTGGGTAAAGAAAAAGCAAGTTTCAATTTCATTTAGGTCTACAAATAGAGGAGATAAAAGTGCGTGTGTGTGGAAGGGTTGCTGTAATTTCTCTGCTTTTCCCTTACTGTTAAGCATATAGTGCCTATTGGAAGTACCTGATAATGAAATGATTTTTAAAAATAAAGTGGGCAGGTGAATATCCCGTCTTTACGCGTAAATATTTGTAATTTGTTCCATTATAGCTTTAAAAGAAGCATAAATGCTATTCAATTACACCAGGGCTAAAACAAACAGACTAGCTGAGCAAAACCCAAAGCCATCTACTATTTTAATATAGTGCTTCTCAAATGATGAAAATCAATCTGTGAGGTTTGACCCTATACCTTATCTGCTAGGTGTTCTTCTAAACCCTAGCCTCCCTCTGCAATCTGTCTGACATGCCATTTCCTTCCTGATGACTCCACTTGTCAGAATATCCACTACTCCCCCTCTACCCTTCTGTTGTTTCAAATGCTAAAGAACTATTCCGAATAATGGGGGGGAGAAGGTATGTATATGGTATTCATACAGATAAACAATACTAAGCTCTCCTACAAGGATTACATGATGGACATCATGGAGGCCCAAGAGAAAGCTAACATCCACAATCCTAGAGCCATGAAATTAGGGTCGGCCTTCCTAGGCCATTAAGTCCAGAACCCTCGCAAAGGTGGCTTTCAACCTTACACCTCACTCGAGTGATTGGTGAGATGAAATACATGAAAGCAAAATACACCATTCTAGTAGAAGGACCTATTTACTCTCCCAGTACCTTTTGTCCCACTCCCCCTTTATCCAGAGGGCCCAGTGCCTTTATTAGAATTACTCATTTTCTGGGGCACCTGGGTGGCTCAGCTGGTTAAGCATCTGCCTTCAGCTCAGGTCATGATCTGAGGGTACCGGGATCAAGCCCCACACTGGGGAGCCTGCTTCTCCCTCTCCTCCCCGCTTGTGCTCTCTCTCTCTCACCATCTCTCTCTCTCAAAAAAAAAAAAAAAAAACCCCATTAAAAAAAATTACTCTTTTCTAATAAGCATTCTCCTTCTTACACTGTCTATAATACTGTACATCAAGGTGATCCTTAGCAGCAGTTTCTTTCAGTAAATAAGGATGCTGAAATCTACTACTCTCTACTTAAAAAATATGTATGAAATTTTACAAAATTTTAAAAATACAAAGAGAAATATTTGTTATCAGAAGTGATTACGGAAACGGTAAGAATGAGAAATATTACAATTAGGAAGTCATGCCACTACTCAGAAATGTGGATTTCTGCATTTTAACTTTCCCACACACATCCTGTTCCACTGTGCCATTTATAAATTTTAATTCTTTGATTCATCTTCCCCTCTATAACACGTGTAGCCCACTTTAGGTAAGCAATGAAAAAACATTAAAACGAAATTTGATATAAATTGACCCTTAGCAAACTATGGATCAGTACAATTTTCTAAAGTTATTAATGTACAAAGTTAAAAAAATAACACACAGGATTAAAAAAAGCAATCCCTACCAATGGCAATTTGGTTATTCTGATAGTTACTCTCCTTACAGTATATACTACCATTACAGGATATTATTAGCTACCATCTAAAGAGAATTCCTACCCCCAGCCACTCCTCCTAGCCCCTTTCCTTCTCAATTTAATTACCCAATTGTTAAATATATTTTTGGAACTTCACTACGTAATATCTCCCGAGAGCCTACATTTACCTGACATGGAGACCACGGCTTAAGAAGGAACTGACAACTGAGAGTGGTATGGGATACTCGGCATAAGAATCCCTGTCCTCCAGAGCTCTGGAGAGACTGCTCTGGAAAACTGCCGAAAGAGCAATCTCATACCTTCAGGATTTTATCATTTATGTCCTAAAATTTCACAAAAAATGATCTCATCCAGATATGGTTCTTTTATTCTTCTATACCCTAAATTCTCTTTTCTTTCAAGTCAGTTCTGTTTGTCTTGGTCACTCATTCCCTTTTGTGGAAGTTTTCTTAGGTGCCTGCTGACACTTGGGTTGTCAGCATGATGACATCTTCTCTGGTTCCTACACCAGATTTTCTCCCCTTCCTTTTTCCTCCACTTCCTCCTTCAGTACTCCCCTTCCCTCTCCCTTATCACTCACCAAGTTCATTCTCTCTTTAGTTTCTACAGCCACCTTATCAATTCAAGCCCCATCTTCTGACCGGCTTTCAGAGGTTTATGGTTGACATTCTGTCCTTCAAGCCACCCTATACGGCGCCAATACACTAATGCCCAGGAAGTTTTAAAATAATTGTTGCCCAAAATACATCAACATAACCTTAAATGAGCTTTTTATCTTATCAACTGGAAACAAGCCTCTCACTGATTAAACATCCTTCCATAACTTCCCCACCATTTCATTTCAAATTAAAATATTTTTTAAAAGATTTTATTTATTTGAGAGAGAGAGAAAGATAACGTGCACGTGCATGAGCGCACACAAGCAGGGGGAGCAGCAGGAGGAGAGGGAGAAGCAGACTCCCCGCTGAGCAGGGAGCCTGACACAGGGCTCGATCCCAGAAACCCAGGATCATGACCTAAGCCGAAGCCAGAAGCTTAACCATCAGAGCCACCCAGGCACCCCTCAAATTAAAATATTTAATTGACATTTACATTTGGCACCACTCTGTATTTGCCTGTTTCTTACAATGTATAAATATATCAATATTAACTATCCTAGATACTATGCTCTTTCAACTTATATACCCTCACTCTAGTATAAACGGCCCATTTTTTTTCCAATTTTTTTTTTCCATTAGTTTCCTGTAGCCACTCTAACAAAGTAGCACAAACTGGATACCTTAAGAGAACAGAAATTTATTCCAGAGGCAGAGAAGTCCCAAATCATTATCACTGGAACAGGTGTTGACTGGGCCACCTTCCTTCTGTAGGTTCTCGGAGGGAATCTGCTCCTTGCCTCTTCAAGCTTCTGTTGGCTGCCAGGATTTCCTGGCTTGCACGTGTATTGCTCCAATCTTCAAGACCAGCATCTTCAAATCTCTCTCTGTTCTGTCCTCATATCACTTTTCCTTTATGAGTGGAGTCTGTTGGGAGTCTGAAGAGTCTTTTTATCATTGTGTCCTCCCTCTGTCCTTTTCAGTCCAAGTTGGCAGTGTTTCTGCAGATATAGCATCCTTGAAAACACTGTGGGTCTCCCACATCTGGCAGGCCATTAGACAAGAGGCTCCTGGATAATCTCATTTACTCCTGCCATTTGCTAAAGTGGCTGAGGGAACCTATGAGTCACATGCATAATCTCTTCAGCCCTAGCAAATGGTTGTCCAGCCATACCCTTGGCCTTCTTTCCAGAGAGTTTTTCTAACAGTAATAACCAACTTCAGCACCTTTCGTAATCCAGACAGGCTAAAATTTTCTCCAAAACATCAAGTGCTCATTCCTTTTTACTTATCAGTTATTTCCTCTATTTATCTCCTTGAATTTAACTATAAACAACCAGAGGAAAGCAGACTGTACTCAACACTTTATCTAGAAACACCTTCAGTTAAATATGAAAGTTCAACCCTTACAAGCTCCCCCTTCCACACAACTGTAGGGCACAATTCACCCGGGTTTTCTACCACTAGACAACGAGGACCTCCTTCCCTCTAGCTTCCAGTAACATCTTCATTTGTGTCTAAGCCCTAACCAGAAGCACCTTTAAAGTCCGTATTTCTACCAACAGTCTTTGTTAAAGCAGTCTAGGCATTTTCTATCATATGCCTCAGAATTCTTCCAACCTCTAAACCTCCAACTTCAAAACCACTTCCACATTTTTAGGCAACAAATTTCCACAAACTATGTAGTTCGAAACAATGTAAAATTATTCCGGAGGCCAGAAATTCAAAATCCGTATCACTGGTCCAAAATAGAGTGTCAACAGAGCCACGCTCCCTCAGGAGGCTCGAGGGGAAAGTCTACTGCTCGCTTCTTCCAGCTCCTGGTGGCTTCAGGATTCCTTGTCTTCTGACTCCATCACTCTAATCGTCAAGGTCAGAATCTTCAAATCTCTCTCTGCTCTGTCTTCAGCCTTCTCCTGTGTATGCACTGTGTGGTAAAAAAAATCTCCCTCTGCCTCCTTCTTATAATGATACATGCAACGGCATTCAGGGCATAGTGGTTAATGCGGGATAAACTCCCAAGCTCTTTAACTTAATCGGATCTGCAAAGACCCTCTTTTGGGGCCACATTAGGTAATATTCACAGGTTCCAGGGATCAGGACACAGAATACATAGACTGGGGGGGGGGGGGATTTTCCAGAAATATCTCTTAATTGCAAAGTGAGATCTAGCTTAAGTATGTGGAACACATTTCACATATAAATCAACTTCCAAACGTGGTACTGTTTTTTTCATTTCTCAAAGGAGTGATGAAGGTAAATCTCCCTTTTTGGCAAGTAGGTAAAGAGAAAACTGTTTTCAGTATTAAAGAGCAGAAATACACTGTAGATCTCAAACTTATGATTTGCATATATTTTAAAACTTCGGGGACATCTGGGTGGCTCAGTCAGTTAAGCGTCCAACTCTTGGTTTCGGCTCGGGTCATGCTCTCAGGGTCAGGAGATCGAGCCCCGCATCAGGCTCCGTGCTCAGCATGGAGTCTGCTTGGGATTCTCTCTTCCTCTCCCTCTCCCCCTCCAGCTTGTATGCACGCTCTTTCTCTCTCTCAAATAAATAAATAAGTAAATCTTAAAAAAAAAAAAACCTCAAAGAAGGTTTCCCAGTTAAAATTAATTTTACCTTATCACCATAATGTAATAATTTTTATAATTTTATTAGAAATTGTCAATCTATTATAGTTCAGGTATTTACACGCAAATTAACCAGGTTCCATTTTACTACCTAACCTTCATTCACCAATGGGTAATTTGAGGGTCATTTTTCTACTGATACAGCCTCCTGGAAGGACATTTAATTCCAAGCAACACCTATCACTTTTCTTCTGTTTCCCTTTTTGGATAAATTCTCACACATTTCAGAATAATACCCAGGCCTTCCCCAGACACATCACAAAAAACCTGTATGGAAAAGAGGAGCTAAAAAAATTTTAGGTACCATTTTTAGTATTTTTTTTAAAAAATTAAAATTTGGGCGCCTGGGTGGCTCAGTGGTTAAGCGACTGCCTTTGGACTCAGGTCATGATCCCAGAGTCCCAGGATCGATACCACCACATCGGTCTCCCCGCTCAGCGGGGAGTCTGCTTCTCCCTCTGGCCCTCTCCCCTCTCATGCTCTCTCTCACTCTCTCAAATAAATAAATAAAATCTTTAAAATAAACAAATAAAAAGTTAAAATTCTCCGTTGTATTAACAGCCTTTCAAATATCTGAAGACAGTTGTGCACTGCCAATACTAACCCAGAACTAGAAACCAATCTGCCAAAAGGCCAAGTCCAGTCAAGCCAAACCACATGTGAATTAATTCATGTTTGAGGTTATAAATCAAACATGTCTGTTGATTAATATTCTTTTGCCTCCTTTTGGACAGATAAAATCAAGTATCTTCACAAACAATTTGGAATGTGAGCAGAAACTACCCTGGTCTGGAGCACCTCATAAGAATTTCATATACGAGGGGCACCTGGGTGGCTCAGTCAGTTAAGCGTCTGCCTTCGGCTCAGGTCATAATCCCAGGGTCCTGGGATTGAGTCCTACATAAGGCTCCCTGCTCATAAGGAGCCTGCTTCCCGTTTCCTCCCTGCTCCTGCTGTCTTCCTATCTCTGTCTCTATCTCTGTCTCTCTCTCTAATTAAAAAAAAAAAAAAAAAAAAGAATTTCACATACGAGAGAGCCCATGTGGCTAAGTTAATGCATTCCTTATTACAGTCATTACTACAATCAATCTGAACTTTTGTCACAAGGACCTACTTAAAAGTCCGTTGAAGTGTGGTTTAAATTTACTTTCTTTAGTAATTATTTTTATGTGATCATGAAAAGTGATGTATGTGAGCTGCATAAAATACAGAAACTGGAGAAAAGTATAAAGTTACATTTAAGTCTACCAATTAGAGATAACGATTTTTAGCCTTTTGGCATATTTTCCCATCTACTAAACTGCGCAAATATACTTCTCAAATTAGCAGGATAGTGTATACATAAGTTTTGTATTTAGCTATTTCCCCTGTATTACCTTCAAATACTTTTAGACTACAGAAAAACTGTAAGCACATGTTATAATTCATCTAAAAATCTGAGAAATTTTCACTATTCTAAATAATATGGTGAGAATTTTTTTCTGTATTACCATATTTGTATCTGATTCAGTGTTCACAAGATAAATTCTTAGAAACAGATTTAAGGTTCCTGATATTTACTGATTCAGTACTATTTTCTAAAATGGTCATGGGCCATTATAAACTCCTTCCATCACCATATAAAAGGTCTCTTTATACCTTACTCTTGCCAACACTTGGTGTTAATGAGGGAAATAAAGTCTTTTCTATTGGTATTTACTGTTGCAGAAAAAGGAAAGGGGATGGGGGAGTCATTTCTTTATTTTCCTTCAGAAGTTGAGAGACTGGGATATATTTTCAAGAACTGATCATAGAACTTTTCATTCTACTTGTGTGAATTCTCATTTACATCTCTCACTTTTCTTTTTCTATTACGGAGTCGGTCTTCTTTACTGACTTGAAAGAAACTGATGTATTATTCTCTCATGGTTATGATGTTTAAGAAATCTCCCCCCGGGTACGGTCTTTTCCAACCTGTCTTTAATCTGCTTTCAGACCGCATCTACCGTTACTTACCCCACAGACTTGTTACACTATGCAGTAAGCCGGTTTACTACTATAGCTACTACCACCCAGCCCACCACCCTCAGAGTGCCCACACACTCTTGTCTTTATTCTAATTCTGTGAAATCCCGAAAAGGCCTTTGCCAGGCTTCATTTCCTCACACTCCTGCATCCACGGTAAATTCAATTCCTAACTGGCCACGGAGGCCTGGCTCATGGCTGTCTCTTCCAGGAAGGTTCCCAGGCCACCCTGGGGCAATTATGTCAATTACCACACATCATCCATCCCACTCCCAAATACTTTCCTATTACTTGTTATTTTCTTGGGATTGTCCCTGTCTCCACCATTGATACATTAAATAAGAGAACTTAATGTCTTGTCCATTTTTATTTCCAAATTGCTTTTTACACATAATTAACTTCTCAATATAGGTTATGTGAATAGTTAAGCTTGGCTACTGCCTCTTCCTCCCTGGCCTTCTAGAAGTAAGAATGCATCGCATTCTTCTCGCCATACAATGAACCGATCCACATTTCTAGCATATTTATTATGTCATAAAGCGAACAGAACTGCTGTTGCAACAAGATAAACGACCAATACTGACATAACCAGGACAAGTCCCATGCTATCTACAACACTAGCACACTCCCCTTCCTTTCTTAAATATCGATTCTTCTAATGGGACATTCAATATAGTCCATGTAATATTTCCTAATAAATGTGTAAAAAGATTAAAGAACTTGCTCAAAATTGAGAGGACAAGGAATGGAGAACAAAAATTAAAGAAATCTCCATTTGTGCCTGGCATCTTTATGTAGCAACATTTCCTTGTCTTTCCCAACACAAAGGATGCTCCACTTTCCCTGCAAGCATATGACTCACTACCAATAGAACCAAATAAAAATTAATTTTCTCCAACATGGACGATTTCTTAAACTTCCAACTTTATCATACACAGGAAATAAATGAGTTATGCCCAAATCCTTACCAAATATTCTCAAATTCAAACTCCTTTTCTCCAAGATACCTTTTCACTGAAGTCTACCGATAACATGCAGTCAAAACAGTGTCACTGTACAATCTATTCTATCAAACTCAAATGTTCTAGAATAGTGCTCGTCTAAGTATGGCTCATGAATCAGCAAACAGTCTGCAAACTGTAATGGATCCATAACATGATATGTAGAAACCAGGAGTGTTTTAGAAGCTTTTACAGCCACTTGACCTCATTTTTCTAGTAATTCATCTTAATTGTATTTTGCAAAAGTAGAGGTCTGAGACAAATTAGGATTAAAAGAACAAAAACTGGCCAATTACCACCACTTGAGAAGCACTGCTCTAGAATAAGCTTGCTAATCTTTTCCCAGTAGTGACACACAAAGTCATATTTTTAAGGTCCATGTGGGTAAACAAAGAAAGCTGCCAAAAGGAATATAAAGAGCCCAACCAAGTTTCCCTAAAGGCACCCAGTTATCCCAGGATCAGAAGGGATCTTGGCAGGGCCTAACAGGTTGAGGAGCTCTGCTCTATAAGTCACAATCTGGCATTCCAGGTGACCCAAAAACTGAACTCACCATGCTAGCCACTCTTTTATCATGTTCTAAGAGGAATTCCATTCCACCTGCTTGGCAATTCTGGTTCACCGTTTTAAATACCAACTATACTGTTCCTCCCTTCTGGAAATATCCATGCCTTAAAAACCACACTATATTTACCTTTCAAAGCTCAACCTTCCAAACTCAAATTAAGGTTCCTAGTTTCCATCTTACTTCCTCCTACCTGCACTGAGATCTTTTTCTTATACAGAATCACTAAAAAAGGCATTATCATATACTAATTGATAAACACGTAGGGATATACCTTATAATGACTCCTACTCCATTCAGAGTGCATCATCATTCACAGATAGGGCTTTTTCTACCTTAAGAGATTTTAAGATCTTTTCATTGATTGGGAAAGCAGGATTAAGTCTCTCCCTTTCATGACGGCCTTTACAACAGCCAGGACAGCAGTAATAGCTAAGAATCCACGGTGTCATGCTAAGTTGCTTCAGATATTTCCAGTACTGGCTTTTCTCTGGGGTATGCTATCTTTTAAAACCTCATGCTTTAGAACTAATTGCCCCATAGTTTTAACCTTATGTAAAAAGTTATCACATTATTTATGGTCCTCCTTCATCCCTACTCTCCTTGGGATTGGTTAGCCCAACTCAGATCTTTTTCTGTGCCTTTATAAACAGTCACAGAATTTCTTTTTTCTAAATCACTTAGCTGGAGCTTACAACTTGTGCACCCCCCTGCCCCCCGCCCCGGTCAACAGTATGACTTGGCAGCAAATGTCCTCCTATGACTGTTTTGGTCTCAACACATTTCTAACTAGACAAAACTTCTGTAAGATGTCTAGAACCCAGAGTCCCTCCTGGGTCATGTCTCTATTCCTGGGCACTAAATGGCACTCATCCCACATTCATCCTAAGTAAATTTCCTTCCATCTCTGACTTATGTTCCTACTTTGAAGCAGAATTCCTATACGCCACCTTCACGGAGAAAAGAAAGTTTTTCCTTCCAAAGCCTAGCCTCCTTTTGTTTTTTGGCTTCCTTATAGCCACAGTCCTTTAATTCTAGCTTTCTTCTTCATACAGAGACTGCTTCAAAATACATACTCTTAAATGGAAAACCCTATGACACCAAAATTTCTATTCTACTTCTTTACTCCACTTTAAATGCTAGTCTGTGCTAAAAACAAAGAAACAAACCAAAAACTCAGAAAGTACTAAAAAACAGAACTGGAAGGAAAAATAGATTAGTTCTTTTTTTATTTTTTAAAAAATTACCTCAATATTCTTACACTGGCTTCTTCATTAAAATGTTTAAATTGCTCTGCCCTAGATCATAATTACTTCAGTCTCTGTATTCCTTGCTAGACTACAAACTTGGAACAGGTAAAGAGCTTATTAGTCTGGTACACTTACCACCAAACACACGCTATCTACTTCACCTAGTAATGGGTAGGGAACAAGGTAACTAACGTGAAGTGAAATGCTGCTTCTATCTTTTTTAAGTGTTTAAACACTTCCGAACTTTTGTTGTTATTGGTTAGGCATAAAAATGTAAATGAGGTTAAGACAGAAAAACTTTAGAGTGGGGTTAGTCCAATTCTCCCAGGAAACCGGTCTTAAACCACTGCGAATTTCAGAATTTTCTCTCCAGAAAGTAGAATTTCTGGATAGCCCCAACAGATTCCTCTGGAAGACACTCGCTAAAATCTAGTCAACCATTCCTGCTCTTGCCTCAAATCCCTGAAAAGGGCCCTGAAAACTCTAAGAAATCATTCCACAAAATCTGAAAAAAATAAAGCAAATATAAAGTAATTTTCATATATACTTCATACATACCAGTTTGGCTTGTGCTTCTGCAATTTTTCGGTTATTCTCTTCCAGTATTCGCTCTAGCTCCTCACGTTTTGCACGTTCTTCCTCCTAAAGGGGAGGACATGTTAAGATGTTAGAAAAATAAAATGTTTATTTTTACTGATAAATATTTACTAATCTTCCTCTGAACTTTTTTGATCTGACTTAGAGGGCAGCTTTATAGCTACCTTCTGTCTGACAAATGATAAACTGTGCAGCCACTAAAATTTGTTTCTAGCACGAAATTTAAATCATCCCTCCCAGTCCAAACAGCAACCGACTAAACCCTCCCTAATGATAGTTTCCTGGCAATTATTACTAATACTTTAATATCACACAAATCAACAAGGACAACTACAAAACTGGATAGTATTTACCAAATTAAAAAAATAATATATAAAATATAAATAAAGTGAATATTTGTCTCACCAATTATGTATACCTACGTATTCTTTACCTATACTCCTTTAATCAGCATTAAAAGTTGAATATTTACTGTCTTGTCCAGTGTCCTGCAGAGTGTGCTCCTCGGCTGCCATACGCGCCAGCTTCCTCTTTAAAATGATTTGTACTGTTAGCTTGGCAATACCTGCATCAGCAGCTCAACCATTTATAAAGAAACAACATACAAGGAAGGCTGAGCTGAGGAATGCAGATGTTTATGGTAAGAAGGAACAAAAAATGTAATTCATCATTCCTAAGGCAAACAATTAATAAGAAAAATACATTTACTGTTAGTGAAAAATACAAATGGTAATCCATACTTCATGGAACTAAGGGCTCTTCCATGGGGAAAATGGACTTAACATTCAGATGTTGACAATTTCTAAAGGCAGCTTATCTTGTCATCTACAGTCTGAACTGAAATTCAGGAATCCAGGGGGTGCATGGTCCGGAAATAAAATTCTGTAATTTATTTTTTATTGGAGCATTTAATGAAATTTTATAATGCAAACTGTATGAAGATTGCTTGATGGTTTGGGCAGTGTTCGGATCACAGCATACATATTCAAATGATTTTAATATTTGGAAAGACTGTCAGAGGGTTGTGTCCGTGTAAAAAAAAATTGTTAACATGAAACAAAAAGCAAACGAAGAGAAAAAAATCTTCCTATGATTAATAACTCGCTACAAGACAGCACCATTACTCCAAAATTATCATTATTAAAAGCACTGACATAAATAAAATTTCATACATTCAAATTGCACAGTCTGTGATAGCTCCCAAATATAAACACGTGTACCTACTTAAAGACAGCACAAGGGAAAATGCATTTGAAAAGCTAAGCTTACTGGAAAAAAAGAGATTTAATATGATGCCAACTTGTACACAATAAGGCCAAGATTAACAGTGATATGAGACACATATTTTGAGTCAAATATTTAAGTTCAAGAAAATGTAACTACAGGATTTTCTATGGCATACACCAATGGAATTCACATTCATTATGCAAACTATGTCAAGGGACACTCAGGGCCGTAAAGTAATTTGCCTTGAGTGTTTCAGTGACTTTCAACAAGTTTTAGGAACCTGGAGTAATCAGTGCAAATAAGCCATTAAGCTTCAGTAGCAAATTACTGTCTCACAGAAAGACATTTTCAACTTCTGCTCCAGCTGCTGATAAAACAAATCATGTGTTTAGCTTGACTCCAGACAAGGACAACCTGTTCCTTCATAACTCTCTAGAGAAAAAAAGGAGTTGTTAGTAGATACTAAAAAAGTGGATGAATAATCTGGACATTTTTCCTAAAAAGATTCTTTGAAACACATTAGGAAAATGGAGGGCCTTATGATCAGAGTGCTAGAATTAGTCCACTGTGTTGAAGCAGGATTTGGGGAAGGGGTGAGGGATAAAAGGAGGACAAAAAGAAGAGCAAGAAAACCTATGTATCAAAAGCAGGTGCGGTCACTCAATGTCAGGCCCTGCTCTGTAATCTGACTGAAGGCAAACAGCCTCTCACAGTCCAGCAGTTAAGAATGACACGCAGAAAAGAAGAATGCATATCCACGGTGGATTTTAACCTTTTCCCTTGACCACTCCCTGTCTCCCCCCACCCTCCCAAAAAAGAATGTAAGTCCTGCAGCCATGGCAAAAGTTTCAAACACTTCTCAAATATGTAAGCCAGTTCCATTAAATCAAAAAGTATCCTTGAATACGTTTTGTGAAAATAACTTTTAAAGATCAGTCAGCACTTCTGAATAGGCTAAAAAATTAACTTTCGCAGCAATGTTAAGTTTAGATGAGAAAGGAATTAGTCTGTATTCCATCTCTTTCCGAACTGAGCAGGAGGCACACCCAACACTGAAAGTTTTGCCATGGACTGTCTCTACTTTCCAAACGACCGAGCGTTACCTCTCTGGCTTTTTGTGCTGCAAGCTCAGCTTGTCTCTGTCGCTCGAGTTCTTCGAGCAACTGCTTTTCCATGATGCGCTTGGCTTCCTCCACCCTTCGGAGAACTTCTCGCTCAATTTCATCCTTCCTTTTCTCCAATTCTTCCTCTACCCTTTTTGCCACTAATTCTTCCACTCTTCGTGCTGTTTCTTCCTCGATGAGTTTTTCTTCTATTTCCTGCTGCCGACTAGCAAACAAAGTAGAAAACAATGACTTAGATAAGTAAACCTAACAAAACTAGTTATAAATCTGTCAAACATACAGCCTGATTCTGTAATTCTGTAATTCATTTTCATGCAACATTCAAGGAAATATCAGATACCAACATATTAAGGAATACAGAAATTCAAATATGAAATACTTGTTTTTATCACTTTCCAAGTACAAAATGACTAGTATGTATATACAAAGAGCTTAATTCATTAGTTTTAATTTAGGAACTGTAGAGTAAATCTGAAATAAGAAGTCTACTTTTTTGGTACCAACTTTGTAATGAAAGGACAAGCTGTTGTTAAGTGTACGGATTTGCTCATTTGCCAATGCACTCAGTCTAAGGGCTGAGCTACAGAGAAGTCAGGAGAAAATATTACGGAGCAAGCAATTCAGATTGACAAAGTTCACCCTCCCCTCCCCCACCAGCAAAATCAAAATAAATGCAGATTCAAAGAGACTCAGACTGCTAAGGCAATGTAGTGTAGCTTTTACTGAAAATACAGACAACTTAATTCAGATTCTGAACCTAACACCTTTAACTGTACCTTTTCTTTCTTTGGTTAATTGATTTTCAATTAAAAGCTCTTCAAGAGATGGGAAAGTGGATGAAAATATATCATCAGTTCTAAGAAAAAGTTCAATGAAGCATGACACTGTTTTAATTCTTTTAATCACATTTAGATATTATAAACCAACTTAATTACTCAAAATGAAATTCCACACTGAAAATACTGACATTTATCAAGGCTCTGTAGTGGAAACAATGCACATTTTATACCACTGATACCCAGTATGATAGCTTCTTGGCCACATCTGCCTAGTCTGAACTGAAGATTAGTATAAAGAAAATGTATAAAAAATCTTTTAATTATTTTTATTTGGTTACATGTTAAAATGACAACATCTTAAAGACTGAGAATATATTAAAATTAATTTCACTCTTTTCTTTTTAATGTGGCTACTGGAAAATTTTAAAATTACAGATGTAGCTCACATTGTATTTTCTATTGAACTGCACTAGTTGAGACAATAATTTGTGCTAAATTAATAAATTCAGAGGCTCTGGAAATATATCTAAATCCCAAGAAGCCAATTTATTATTAGTAATGCTTCAGCTTTCTCACAACCCACAAAATTAAATACAACCTGTAACCTTTTATCTTTTGATGACTCATAAATATGTATGAGCCAGTCATTCAATTTACGCGTTTAGTAAAGACTTTATAGTGTCTAAGTGACCTTTAAAGACCCCAATCCACTTCAACTAAACTCTATTTTGGGGGGTTGATTCAATTCCCACTCAAGTGCTTTCATTCTCAACTCCTGTTACTTATTCACAGTGATACCATACGAACACCGGTGTATCTCTAACATTCTGATTCATTTCAGTTTCTGCATTTATAATCCATTTTTCTGTCAAGGAGATAGCAGCTATTTGAAAAAACACAATTTTAGGTTCTAGATACATGCATTACCCATTCTGAAGACTACTGTTTTTTCTTAAATACTTCCTCCCAACTCTCAATTATTGGTGATTCTTTTTTAAGATTTTATTTATTTATTTGACAGCAAGAGAGCACAAGCCGGGGTAACAGCAGAGGGAAAGGGAGAAGCAGGCTCCCCGCCAAGCAGGGAGCCTGATGTGGGGCTCGATCCCAGGACCCTGGGATCATGACCGGAGCCGAAGGCAGACGCTCAACCATCTGAGCCACCGGGGCACCCCAAATTAATGGTGATTTTTATTTAAAAAGATACGAAAGCCTAATATGTAACAATGCTCCTTTTCCTTTTGAAATTCCAAAAAAAAATACAGTTTAAGGTAGTTTCAAGGAGGCTTTATCTATAGCAGCTCAATAAAAGAGAATAGCTATCTACTCCAACACTAAAATGAATTGCCAGAAATATCTAAAGGAAATCAGGCAGTAATTTCAGTGGAAATTAAACTACATTTCAAATATAAAAATTTTGTTTCTCTACTTCATCCAAAGAGAAATATGAGCCGAAATAAGTATGCCTGGTAACTGCTGAACAGGGATGATGGGTACACTAGGGTTATAATATTCTCTCTACTTTTGCATACATCTGTAAGTTTACATAATAACAAAGTTTTAGAAGTATACAGCACCCCCACAAACATGCATTTTGCTAGTTGGTTCTTATGGTATTAATAAATGTAAAGAAGCCTAAGAAGAAATCTTATTTTAAGATGTCAAAAATGGTACAATTCAACTGTTACGGACAATGTAAAACAGTTTCAACTAAAACTTTCAATACAAAGTAAAAAGGAGAGCGAAGACTGGAATAAGGCTTTAGGTTAGCTTATCAGTAGAAAAGTTGCCAAACAACTTAGGAATTTGGTAAAGATGGAAGACCCTTGATACATATTCAGGGTTTTTTCAAGCAGTCCCTAAGTAATAGCAGTAGCACAATGGCTAATGGGGCCACATTTCCACCAATTTGGTCAGTAAGGAGAAAATAAGCCTAAATAAATTAATTCTTTTGTTACTTACAGCAAAAGCCAGATCAGCATGGTGTGAGCTCTGTCTCTTGTCCCCTCACAGACACCAAACCAGAGGGGCCAGATGACACCCAACAGAGGCACAGGCAGTGGGCTGGTCTGCTGCGATGGAGTCAATTCTAAGAACTGCTCAGCAGTTTTATAGCCCAGAGGGGAGGGCAAGTGGAAAGTCCCAACCTCAAATGAAACTGGGAGGATAAGAAATGGCCTAGTGGGGTTTCTCACAAGGCTGCTTATCTCCCTTTGTTCCTTATTCTAGGAACATGAAGGACGTACCATCATGACTGTAATTAAGGCTTTCTGCTGGGTCCCACGTGGAGACAGGCAAGGTGGGGGGGAGCCACAGCAGAATTGTTCCCTACAAGGTTATCAAGAATGTAATTTTCTGTTGTTGCAATTTTTCTCAGTAAGGTTAAAATTATTACTTCGGTAATCAGAAAAAAAATTTTACAGAAATTTTTCAGTTTCTGCCCTGAAAAGCTATTGCTTCAATTCCTCTCTCCTCTCACTGAATTCAAAAAAACAATGGCCACATGTACAACTGAATTAAACATGAGTCTTTACTGATGACAAATTTATTATCATAATCAATGATAAAGCAGCTGTAAGGCTAACTTTCATAAGAGACACTGAAACTTTCTTGGAAAAAAAAACAACAAACACTTCTGGTCATTAGCACTTCATAGAAGACCTATCATTTAATGTCACTGCCTATTCAGTCCTTCAAACTTTCCCCATAGGAGTTGTCACTTTCTTGATGTTTAGGGTCCCTATCTTTTCCTCAGGCTACTCTGCTGAATATATTCCCTTACCAAGAATTTGTGCCACTGATGAAGCTTCCGTTTTCAATGGAACTAGTATATATAACATTAGGCCCCCATTTTCTCCATGCTTTCAGAATTTTGTAACACACTAGTAACAATCAATTTAAAATGGCAACTATTAAAACAGCAAGGGCCAGGCAATATAGCACAGAGTATGACTTTGTATACAGCAACCAGCAATATAATTTTAAGTATAATATATATAGAAATATTTTTAAATGAACAAACTCAACCCTAGGAGCTTACTTTGAGGAAGTGCTTCATAACATCAGCAAATAGCAGTAATTCAGTATTGACTTGGTACCAAATACTGTGCCAACAGCTTTATGCACCATGTCATGTTACAGCTCTGATGGTTCTTCAAGCATAGGAACAATTTATTAGTGGGGCTCCAGCTCATTGCATTTTGCTAAGATGACGCCCACCCTAGGTAACCTGACTCCAAAGCCAATCATCTTAAGCACTATACTACCCTACACTGTTTCTCCAGGACAAAAGTGAAAGGGAAAAGCATGCACAAAGATTTAACTACCAAAATGGTTATTTTAAAAATTCATAGGATTCTTATCAACATCAGCTAGATTTTATGCCCTGATACTTTGTCTTAAAGCCCTAACTTCCCCAAAACACACAGTTCCACATACTGAATTTGCTCTTAAAAGCGGCTCTTTGCCCTCAAAATGAGCTCTTCAAGTATTCTAAGAATCACTCATATAGATCCCAGCTCAGTTTAGATACTTTAATTTAGAAGGCTCTCAATCTGTCATGTAGTTGAACATAAAGCATAATCATACGTAGATTATCACAGGCTACAGTAAATTAACAGTAACCATTAACATTTCTTGTTTTGCTCCAAGACATTTACAGCTGCCCATTTTTTCAACATGCAGTTAATACGACATTCACAAAGCATCTCAAAAGAATATATAAGAAAATGATAAGGAGAGGGAACCACACTGAATGGCTGGTACACAGAAGAGAGAACTTTTGAACTCAATCTGAAACATGTGAATTAGCTATTCAAAAATGAGGAAAAAAAAGGTTTAATGTTTAGGTTTGCCTTTCACAGTATTAATACATAACTCATAAGATCACTTCTAAACTCACCAGGCTCAATCTGGTTGCATGTACATAAAATTGTATTACCCAACATTATTTAGTTATACCCATTATATGCCAAGTATGTCTAGATACTACAAATGCACTACTTCTGATCTTCGTAATAAGCAGGATCTGTATCTCCGTTTCAGGAAAAAGAAATCAGGCTTACAGGTGATTTATTCAAGGCCTCACAACTATAAAGAGCAAAGCAATCTGGTTTCCAATATTACCCCAAACTTTCTAACTGGTTAAGCCCAACAGAACAATCTAATTTTGCTGTCTTGCGGTCTCTCATCTTACACTGAACCTCTTCAAGGTACACTGACACTATGCATTCTTCTGACGTCCCTTCTCTGCTTCCAGGAAGCTTTTGTCTTCCTCCAACAAACATTCCCTAAGGTTCTTTCAGTCCTGTGAACCAACTGCTCTTTTGCCTCCATGCTCTTCCTGGGTCATTTTATCTACTCTCAAGATTTCCTGCAGGCTTCAGTCTCCCTTATCAACCTTGAATAAACTCATCATATCCAAGTATAAGTGCCCACAGTGGAAGTGACAAATGGACGCTCCCCTTGATTTTTCCTTGTCCTCTACCCACAGGGTTTCTGACATTTTAACCACTGTCTGCCACACAGTTACTTAAACATTTGGTAGCTGAGGTGCAACAGCCACAACATAAACATGAGAACCAACATTAATGTTTTATTTCCCTTATGTTCCAATCCAGTTTTATTTGCACTAAATGTTTCTTAAATCTGTCCCTCTTTTCCATTCCAATAACCATCCCCTCACTGCTCTTGTGTGGCCTTACTGTAACTACTTATCTATCCAATACAGCATTCCGTGCAGTTTTTTGGGGGGGGGAGAAGAAAAAAAAAAAGCCCACGCTGTTTACCTCCTTAAAACTTTTCCTGTTTCTGGGGCGCCTGGGTGGCTCAGTCATTAAGCGTCTGCCTTCGGCTCAGGTCATGATCTCAGGGTCCTGGGATGGAGCCCCACATCAGGCTCCCTGCTCCGCGGGAAACCTGCTTCTCCCTCTCCCACTCCCCCTGCTTGTGTTCCCTCTCTCGCTGTGTCTCCTCTGTCAGATAAATAAGTAAAATCTTTAAAAAAACAAAACAAAACAAAAAACTTCTCCTGTTTCTATGATGAAATAAAACCAAGCTCCTTAATATGGCACACAAGACACTTCTCATGATTCTCAGCCACTATGTACCTCCCCAGTCACTCCACGATTTTAGTACTTACACACCTTCATGTTCCAGTCAATGTCCACGGTTTTACCTCTCTTTAGGGCCATTCCCACCCCGTCTTCCTTTATTCTGCTAGGGGTGGAGGGGACTCTGCTTTGGTCCACATGTACTTTCCTATGCCTCACCTGACAGTCTCTTATTTTCTCTTTATCTACCACCCACATTCCTTAGAACTAAGGTGGCTTACCTATCCATGATCTTTCTTTTTAGTCACATGACGGTCACTGACTTTACCACACTGTGTTATTATGTAGCTACTTATAAATCTTTAAACTTCTCGGAGAGGACTCAATTATCTTTGTATTAACAGCACCTAGCACAGTGTCTGGCACTTATTAAATGCTCAATAAATATTAGTTGAATGAATGAGCTGACCAAAAGAGACATGTAGACATACAACTACGTACGCCCATTTTCATGGCTCTAAAACCTAGGTCTTTCCATTGTTCCCTGGGTTATCTCCAAGACATTACATCAAATTAAGGAGTGCCTACTGCATGGCACAGAGGAATTCAGTGTATAGGTGGCTGCTAGCTCTGCCCCCTCCTCCCTTCATAAATGCTAACGGTAGTTTGATGCTTCTGTCAACTTGGAACTATACAGCTGTCCAATTTTCTCATGTAATCCCTGGATTTTGTTTCTGCTATTCATGTGTAGCTTGCTAAATACTTCTAATTATTCTTTGCATACCGAGGTTTCTTTCATTTTTCCTACAAGTCTTAGCTTTCTAGTGAATGGCAAATCATTTCTCTTTGGACATCTGTTTTCAAATGGGAAAATTATCTCAGAGATGTCTTCAGTAATCTTTCAAATGTTCCTCTGTTGACATTTGAGAGCTGCATTTTTACAGTGAAGGATCTTGTTCCAGACCAAAAAACCTGGATTCTACATAATCAAGGTTTGTTGCGAAACAATTACTTGTATTTGGTGTGTGTATGTATGTATTTGTGTGTGTGTATATACATATATATACACACACATATATATATATATAAAATCAACAGTTCTACATAAAGGAAAAATAAAGGTATGCGACAAAATAGCTCTTCCGGTACTGCTTCCTCTGTAATATTGTTAGTGCCCTAGTCCTGTACGTCTTAATAACTTTGCTTCTCAGAAACACACTCTGCTGGAAAATCTACATAATACAAACCCAAACACAAAAAAATTTAAAATCCCTAGACAGTTCAGCACACATGTATTTGTCCCAGAAAGATCCTAAATTCAGTTAACTTTACCGCCTCATGTGCCCTTTCTAAACATGAACTGAAGAACTGAGGAAGACGGCTGGTTAAACAGGGAGAGTTTGCAAACTAACTTTGGGAAATGAATACCCAGAGCATCACAGTACCATGGTCTTAAACCAAAACAAAACCCTACATTTTAAAACCAAAAGATCATCAGTTTGGAATTATTTGCACCTACTCTTGGATCTAAAAACACCTGAGAGGTGACTCTTTCAGAAATACTTTCACCCTAACAATATTTCAAGTTGGGAACCTTACTGTGACTCTGATTTCCCCCAAATCTAAGTCCTGTATGTGAGCAATGCGAAAATAAAAGCAAATACTCAAGTGTCTTCTAAACAAAAGTATACTAAAAAGGAAAACGAATAACAGGATTGCACTTAAGTTTGCTACAAAAGAATATAAATAAGAAGTATAAAGATGGAGTAAGTTTTGACTGGGATGGTGGTTAACAGCAGGTGAACTCAAGTGTCAAAACTCATTGTACTGCATGCTTAAAAGCGCGTGCATTTTGTTTTTACAGCTCACAAAACAACAAAAACCGGGCAGGCCCGAAAAAAGAAGCGCAACCACATCTTTAACAGAAGAAGTGCACAAACAGAAAATGCATGTGGGGGTGTCCTGCTGGACCACCTACAGCGTCTCATTCCCGAGGGAGCCCGGTCCCAAACTGAAGCTTCCGTCCAAGAATGCTCGGGCCGGCTGCAGTTGGCGTCCCAAGGGTCAGTTCCTTTTCGACGCTTCGCCAGCCGGCCCGCAAACGCTCCCCACCCGCCGCTCCAGGCTCGCGTACCCCGCGCCCTCACTGGCCCCAGCAGCTCTCCCACCTTACTCCCAACTCCGCCCCTACGTCCGGCACTCAGCTCCTCTCGCGCGCCCAAATCGCCTTCTCCGCTCCGAGCCCTTCCTGCGCAAGCCGCGCTGCTTTCCTTCCCAGCCAGCTCGCGGGTCTGTGCTGGGCCCGGCTTTCCAGCTCGGGCGGGCTCCTGCGACCCCTCTGCCCGCTCCCACGCCCCTCCAGCCCCTCCCTCTCCCCCCGGCCCCCCCCCCGCCAGCCTCCCCGCCCCTCCCCCCGCGGGCGCTCACATTTTCCGTTGCCGCTCGAACTCCGCTTTCTTCTCCTCCTCCTCTCGCTTCTGCTTCTCGTCCAGGCTGCTGCGCTTGCTCACCGTGCGCCCGAAGATGTCGATGCGGTCGGGCGGGGACGAGGCGCGCTCCCGGTCCCGCTCGCGCCGGGACACGGCCGTGTTGGTGGAGCGCGAGCGGGACCGCGACTCCCGCCGCCGGTTCCGTTTACTCTCCCGGGATTTGGAGCGCTTCCGCACGCGCTCCTTGTCCCGGGACCGCGACCGCGACCGGCTCCGCTTCTTGTTGTGTTTGCTGCTCTTGGTGTGTTTGGAGCGGGACGAGCTCCGGCTCCGAGACCGGCCCATCCTTCCGGGCGACGCTGTGGCGAGCCGCTGGCCTCGGGCCCCGCACGCGTCCCACTGCGCTCGCCTCCGCCTCCGGACCCCGGCTGGCCGGGCTGTCGAGGCCGGGGGAAGGAAAGCTGTCAGCCAGCTGACTTTACACCGCTCTCTTAGGTCGACGGCCGCCACGAAGGCCGCCTCCAACGACAAGGCCGCAGCGCCAGGACTTGCAAAGATGGCAGCCGCGGCTGCACCGGCCGCCCTTCCCACACTGCCCCGCGCGGAACGCGCCGCTACGCGAGCCCCGCCCCCTGGCGATGGTTGCCGAAGGCGAAGCGAGTGCTTCCGAGCGCACTCGGCTCCTTCCGCCGGCCCCGCGCCCGGCGGACGCTCCGGAGCCGGAGTCCCCGCCTTAGCTTTGGTGCGCTTCTGCTTTCCGGTCAGATGCCAACGCCGGGAGGATGAACCCGTCACGTTTTGGTGAGAATGAAATCGTGCCTCCGCAGGAACTGACCGACTGCATCATTTTCTAGGAGCCGGATTGGTCTCAGGAGCCCCCCACTGTATCCGAGTGACCCTGAGCGGATGACCTGGGTCTCTGAGCTTCGCTTCCTCGTTTGTTCGGTGACGATAACCGCGCCCTGTGAAGTGGTTGTGAGGCTTCCAGGAGGTGACGTCGGCTCTGATAAGGGGAGGCCCGTGCTTGGTACCGGGCCCCACGTGGCGGGAGTTGATCTCCGTGCTTTGCGTTTCTTAACGGGCTCGACTCGCGGTTAGGGGTGGGGACGCCGAGGTCCAGCAGGTGCGCCAGCCGGTGCGGAAGGTGGTTGTCCCGGTCCCGCGGCTGGCAGGGGGCAGGGCAGGGCGGGCGTCTGCGGGCGGGCCCCAGCCGGGCGGTCTCGGTTCCTGCAGGGCACAACCCGGACTCCTTCAGGGAGGAGACCTACTGTGCGCAGGGGTAGAAAACCTTGAGAGCCGGAGTGCCTCAGTTTTAAAACCTTCGGTAAGAGGCTTAACTCGAGAGAGGTAAGGAGAAAATTAAAAACTTCCCTTTGGGACAAATAATAGCCTCTCACAAATGAAGCAATAAAAAAGATTTCCTCCGCGACCTCTTACACCAGAGGTACAAAGTACTTAGGGGCGAACCTCAGCAAGTTACAAGATCCTCAGGATGAAATCCCTCAACCTTGGCCGAAAGGCAGAAACAAGACCCGAGTAAGTGAAAAACAGGTGCCACCTCTTTGGATAACGAGTCAGTATCAGAATCATGCCAGTTCTTTCCGAGTTAAGTCACAAAATCGGCGCAGTTTCCATCGGAGTCCCAAGTTCTCTTGGGGATGTGTTAGAACTAACGGATTTTAGATTTTATACAGATTACATTGTTGTGAATTATCAGGAAGCCCTTTAAAAAAGAGGAATAAGCATTTGCCCTACAAAAAATTAAACTAAACTGAACACCAAGATACTGACACAGCAATAGGAAGATAATCAATGGAATAGGAGGATAGATCTATTATTATTTTTCTTCAGATACCTTCAAGTAAAAGAAAAAAACTTTTAATAATATAGATTGTAGAGCATTATCGCCATGACAGTGTAAATATTTTTGTCACTCTAATATGTATACACACACGTGGGATGAGACCCGTCTAATGTTAAAGATAAGTTATTTCTGATTAGTTGATACATTGGTTTCCTAGAGCACCACGAACGGGTGGCATAAAACAGAGAAACTTAGTCGCTTATGGGGTCCAGAAGTCCTAAATCAAAATGTTGGCAAGCCTGGTTCTTCTAGGGCTCTTGGGGAGAGTCTGTTCCACGCTTCTCAACTCCCGGTGGTTGCTGGCAATCCTTGGCATCCCTTAGCCTCCAGTCTCTGTCAGTTTCATCACATGGCATCGACTGTGTGTCTGTCCTCTTATAAAGACACTAGTTACTGAATTAGGACCCAACCTAAGCCAACACGACCTCATCTTAACTTAATTATATCTGCAAAGGCCCTATTTCCAAATAAGATCACCTGTCCAAGGTGGACATGGATTTTGGGGGACACTAGTCAACCTACTACAGGTTGGATTTTTAAAAAACTTCTCCTTAGTGTTTTTTCTACATGCTGTGAATTCTTTATAAATAGATGATATTTTAGGAAAAAAATAAGGGATGTTTCTTTTAAAAACTACAGGAATGTGGAAAAACTCCACCATATATGACCAAGATGATGCTTTAGTGGAAAAAATGGTTTATTAAATACTGTTGCTGTAATTAAAGAGATTAAAAATAAAATGCAGTTAATTTAAAAATTTTGCACCCTAACAGGAGCAAAAGTAAATTTAAGATGGATTGAAATCTAAATATATTCAAAAGCATATGCTTTTTTTAATAATCATGCAAGATATAAAAATAAGAAAATGAAGCAATGAATATACCACTTGGAGATGTAATAAGACACGCAAAATCCTGTGTCTTACCCAAAGCTTCTCATATAGTGCTTGGGCCCTAGAATTTCCATTTTTAACAAGTACTCCACATTCTCTTGTAGGTATTCCACCAACCACATTTTGAGAAACACTGGTGTAAATGAATAGGTTAATACATTTGTCTATATAAGTAAAATTTGAGACTTTGGGAGAACATATTTATAATATTTAGCAAGCAAGGCATTAATATCTCTACTGTATAAAGATTTCTTAAAAAGAGTTTCTAATAATAAGAGAAAGACCACTCAATAGAAAAATGAGCAAAGAATATACACCTGCAATTCACAAAGGAAATACAACCAATTAAAAAAAAAACTGATAAAAGAATCTAAACCTCACTAATAACCAAGGAAATGCAAATTTAAATAACAATTATTTGTGTGTGTGTATGTTTTCCTTTAATATTGACAATTATTTTAAAAATTACTAATAAAGTGGTATGGCAAAGGGTTGATTTAGCCATGCCTATCAGCACTTTAAGCTTTTACATCCCATAAGCTGGCAGTCTAACTTCCAAGAATTTGTCTCACAGATATAACACAATATTCATGATATACTGATATATAAGAATATTCATTGGGGCATTATTTGGATGTCAGACAATTGAAAACAATCGAACATGGAAGGATGAGAAGTCTGCGGCACAGCCACAAATTTAGTATGATACAGATTTATATGGACTGACTTGCAAATATGTTCTTACTATAATTATGGCTGGTAGGTGAAAAAGGAAAGTTGTAGAAGAATGTGCAGGTTGCAGTCTCATTTTTGTTTCTCAGAACATATGTGTGCTTATATTTCTGTGTGTGAATGATAGCTACATATTTACATAGAAGGATCTAGAATTGGAGGAGTAGTCTGGGGATTTATTCTGGTTGCTTGCAAAGCACGTGATCTATTTTATTTAGGTTACACGTATTCTGGGGTTGGCTTAAAGATCATTTCTAGAACTTTTTTTCAAATTTTGTTAGTTAACATACAGTGCAATTATGGTTTCAGGAGTAGAATTCAGTGATTCATCACTTACATACAACACCCAGTGCTCATCATAGCAAGTGCCCTCCTTAATACCCATTACCTGTCTAGCCCATCCCCCACCCACCTCCCTCCGTGAACCCTCAGTTTGTTCTCTATAAATAGAGTCACTTATGGCTTGTTTCCCTCTCTCCTTTTTTTATTTTCCCTCTTGCCATATGTTCATCTGTGTTCTTTCTTAAATTCCACATGAGTGAGATCATATGGTATTTGTCTTTCTCTGAATTATTCACTTACCGTAATACACTCTAGCTCCATCCATGTTGTTGCAAATGGCCAGATTTCATTATTTTCGATGGCTGAGTAATATGTTGTAGTACATATAATTACCATATTTTCTTTATCCATTCATCAGTTGATGGACATTTGGGCTCTTTCCATAGTTTGGCTATTGTTGATAATGCTGCTAATTTATGGAACTTTTAAAAGAAGATGATATATATCACACTCAAGCCATGTCTTTTTGCTGCCCCTGGGTGGGGGGACCCCACACACAAAAAAAAGTGCATCAAGCACCCTACCTCCAGCCAAATTACTAGGGGTTTTCTCTGAGGGTGCAGGGAAGGAACGAGGGGCATACATATTTCATGCCTCCACTTTATAATATAGTCATCGAAGTCTCAGCATTTAACACTCCCTGAATTACCTTGTTTCCTTATATATTTACTTGTTTATCGATTCTCTTCACCAATGAAATCCAAATTTAGGGCCCTTTGCTGCTTTGTGTTCACTGACACCCACAGGTTAGTATGCTAACCTTGATAAATGTACACTGAGTACATGTTGAATGATGAGGATTTGAGTGTGTTTTGCTTTGAGTTTGGTTTTATTTGTTTTGCTTTTGGCTTCTGTTTAAATTTCCAGATGCCCGCCTCCTCCAATCCTTTCTCCCAAAGTGTTCCCTCGGTTCATTTTTGAATAATCACAATAGCCAAGTGTAAATAACAGATCCTTTAGAAGCAGATCATTCTGAAGCACGATCTCCTAATATATATTTAAAAAAAAATGCCAAGGAACTGCCTAAATATATCTTTCCTCCTAATTCTTACATTAATAATCCTCAACTCCTTTTGCCAGCTTTTCAAAATCTGAGGTGTATCCTGTAACATGTTGATGAAGCCCCATTTATTCAGGTCATAAATATTGAGTACATAGTTTGTGCAAATTACTGTGCTAACTGCTTATAGATTCATACCTACACTTCAAGTATAGGCAGAGCTGTGGACACCAGGTGCAAATCTCCCCATAGTTCACGTAACAACCAATTAGTTTTTGTTGTTGTTTCTTAGAAGATCATCTCCCTAACTTTGCCCTGAGCTATCTGACACACTCATCCCTTCCTGCCCCACTCAACTGCTTACCCCTTGGCAGGTTAGTTCTCCTTAGCAGAACTTTACATACTTGTAATTAAAAAAAAAAAAGTTGTTTAGTGAGCTCCTCAAGGCAGGGGGACCACGTCTGATTTGTTTGCTGCTGTTTTCCCATCATGCCATGGGACTTTACATGGGGGAGGCATTTAACAAAACAATCTGAAGGAGTAAATAAACGTGGGATGCGTTGTCTGGTTTCTCCTAGCAACCATAAAACATGGCTTCTTTTAAAACTGCTTTTGACAATTCAAAATTACAGAATGTTACATACTTTGAATATAAAGTAAACTGATTTAATCACAGTTCTGGTAATAAAATCAGCAAAACTGTAGCTTCCGACAACTATCTTGATTCAATTAAAAATGTTCAGTTCTGTACAAAACATATCGCCTTTTTTTGTCCTAGACAAATGTTACTCCAATTCTCCACCTAAAAGTATTGTCAGGAGGCCCTATGCTAAGCAAGGTTAATTGTAAAATCGTAAGTGCACCTCTATGAAAAAAAAAATACAGTATTTGCCTAAGAAACAGGGAATTTTTTACTCAGAAAGAAAGAAGAAAACCTTCAGACTAAGCACGTACAGATAGTCAGCAACAGATGCAGATTGCCTTTCTGCTCAAATGCTTGAAGAGCAAGGCTGCAAAAAGTCTTGGTGTTGTGAGCACAGAAGGGCAAAGAAAGCCCCTCCAGAAATTTGCCCAAACTAGACAGTGACTAGATCCCATCTCTGAGAGATGGGAGCATGCGATTGGCAAGCTCTGACATGGAGCCAATGCAGAGCAGAGGCCAAATTTCATGTCATATAAGAAACAAGTCTGAACTTAAAAAGGAGAGACTTTATTCAAAAGGATTATTGCAAGGAGTGGGGTGTAGCATGTGGGGGATGAAGCCCTATTGCAATGGGATGTGGGGGACCATGGAAATGGGGAGAATGTCATGACCATAACACCTGCAGGCGTCTCCAGAGTTAGGCAGATAAGGGTTTTCTTTGATAAAGAGGGATAAACAAGGATAGAAATACCCTGTTGTGTGGGGGGGGGGGGGTGAAAGCAGAGCATGATTGGATTGTACATCAGAGAATATTTTAGTCTGAGGTCAGCCTAGTCTCAGGAGGGGTTGTCAACTGGTCAGGCTGAGGGTGGACCAAAGTTCGGGCACCTGGAGGCAGAAGAGAAACTTAACCAAAGTTTGATGAACAAGCATTTTGTTCCTATTGATCAGTGAAGACAAAATAGTTCAGCTCATTTTTGAGGCAAAGAATGGGAATTTGGAGGGTCTATGTCTGGTCTTGTCCTAGGTAATTAAGGTGGGGAGCTGCTTCTGTGAGTCTTACCTAAGTCGTATGTGGAGGAGGGTTTTTTTTTTTTTTTTGCAATATGCCATTTCCAGAAGGCAAAATATGGGTGAGATATCCTTATTCTTTGTTGTTTTCCAGGAGCATGGGGTTCAGTTCAAATTCAACGCTATTGGCAGTGAGCTTCCAAGGACAACCTCAGAGTCTCCTTTATTCCTTCTCTGAGTCCTTCTTTCTTTACATATATCTGAGTTTCTGACTCCCTTATCCATTTCCTTCTCTTTGAAGAAACTTTCACATTTCTTGTAGTGCAGGTCTAATGATGACAAATGCCTTCAGGTTTTATCTGAGAAAAAGTATTTCTCCTTTACCTTTGAAGGATAATTTTGCTGGGTACAAAATTCTGAGTTGGTGTTTTTATTTTGTTTTGTTTTGTTCCTTTTAAAAATCTGGGTATTTCTTTCCATTCTCTTGCTTACATGGAATCTGATGAGAAATTTGGTGTAATGCTTGTCCTTATTTCTCTATATGTGAGATGTCTTTTTTTCCAAGTGGCTTCTTCCAAGATTTTGGCTTTGGCTTTGGCTTTCTGCAGTTTGAGTACAATATGCCTAGGTGTAGATTTTTTGGTATTTATCATACTTGGGTTTTTTTGTTTTTTGTTTTGGTTTGGTTTGGGCTTTTTGGTTTTTGGTTTTTTTGAGCTTCTAGAGTCCATGGTTTATTTCTGTCAATAATATTGGAAAATTGTCAGCCTATATTATTTCAAATATTTCTTCTGCTTCTTTCTCTCACTTCTCTTTCTGGAATTCCCATTAGCTTATGTTATACCTTTTGTAATTGCATCCACAGTTCTTGGATATTTTGTTCAATTTTTTTTTTCATTCTTTTTTCTCTTTGCATTTCAGTAGTAAGTTTCTACTGACATGTCTTCAAGCTCACTGATTCTTTCTTCAGCTGTGCCCAGCCTACTAATGAGCCTATTAAAAGCATTTTTCATTTGTTAGAGTTGTTTTGATTTCTATGATTATCTTTGAGTTTGAGTCTCCATCTTTCTGCTTACATTACCCACCTGTTCTTGCATGTTATCTACTCTTTTTATTAGTGTGCTTAGCACCTTTATTTATGGTTATTTTAAATCCTCAATCTGATCATTCCAAAATCTGTGCCGTATCTGAGTCTGGTTCTGATGCTTGCTTTGTCTCTTCAGATTTTGGGGTTTTTTTCTTGCCTTTTGGCAAGAACTTTTTGTTAAAAACTAGACGTGATGTATTGGGTAATAAGAATTGAGTAGATAGGCCTTTGGTGTGAAGTTTATTTTTATCTGGCTAGGAGTCAGGCTGTGTTTATAGTGGCTGTAAGTATCAGAGACTTCAGTTTCCTCTAGTGTCCTGGTTTTTGTCTCTCCATTGTCTTTGGGTTTCCCTAGGAACTCCTCCTTAGATAGAGTCTGGGCCTTGCAGTTCTTTTAGCTCTAACCCCCTGTTATTATACAGGGAGCCTATTGATTTGGTGGTAAGGGGGTGGGGAGGGGAATCATTCTATAATCCTATAATTAGGTCTCAGTGTTTCAGTGAGTCTGTACCCCTGTCTGTGACCTTCATAAAAGTTTCTCAGCTAATTTTCTTTCCCCTGAGGTGAGATGGGAAGGCTAGAAGTGGCTGGCTGGAATTGGCTAACATTCCTTTCCCTAAGGAGTCTCCTTTCTCTTGCTGGGTAAGTGTTTATTGTGATGTATTTCAGAATGGCTACTCCCCTGCCCCACCCACAGCCAGACATGAAGGGTTTTTCTCCTGTCTTCACCGTGAGAATCCACTGGGGGTGCTGGAAGTAGAACTCTGTGAAAATGTGGGGGATCCCTGCTTTAACTGGGCCTCCAGGAGCTTTTAACTCTCAGGTTAGTCCATCCTCAGCTTCCAGCAATTTCTGAAGCACATACATGTTCCTGCCAATTCTGGCTCCAGCAGCTTCTGCTTTAGGTCAGCTGGTCTGTGGTCTCTGTATTCACTTGTCTCTCCAGTTTTCAGGGTGCTGGTTTATCCTGTGACCTCGTTTCTCTGGTAAATGTAAGAAAAGTCATTGATTTTCAGTTTGTTCAGCTTCTTTGTTGTTCTGAGGGAGAGAAACATGACTTCCAAGCTTTGGAGTTTTTTTGTTTATACATTTAAATAATTTTTAAAATTCTCACAAGAATTACACACCGGTAATCTCTAAATTCAGTTTCTTTCAGGTAACACAGTCTTTTAAAGTATATATATTTATTAGAGAGAGAGAGAGCACATGAGTCGGGGGAGGAGCAGAGGGAGAGGAAGAAGCAGACTCCGCACTGAGCAGGAAGCCCAATGCAGGTTCTGAAGTCCAGGATCATGACCTGAGCTGAAGGCAGACGCTTAACCAACTGAGCTACCCAGGTGCCCCTCAGATAACACGGTCTTAAAAATGTATCTGAACCCTCTCCCCTCTCTGGATTTCTTTTTCCCACTTAGTATGAGCAATATTTTCATAAATTAAAAAATATTTTTCTTTTTTTAAATATTCAGAGTCCTAAAATTTAGTATCTCACTACCAGCCTATTGCTAGTCAACCAGTTTCTTTTTGGGTAGTTTAAAAATGGCCTAACCTTGTCCTTTCTCTCTCTTTTTTAATTTTAGTCCATAGTTATCAAATTAAATGTTAACTCAACTGTTTTTTTAAATATTTTTTTATTATTTTTTAATTTAAATTCAATTAATTAATGTATAGTATATTATTAGTTTCAGAGGTGGAGTTCAGTGATTCATCAGTCTTATATAACACCCAGTGCTCATTATATCACATGCCCCCCTTAATGTCCATCACCCAGTTACCCCATCCACCCACCGCCTGCCCCTCCAGCAACCCTATTTGTTTCCTACGATTAAGAGTCTCCTATGGCTTGTCTCCCTCTCTCATTTCATCTTGTTTTATTTTCCCCCCCTTCCCTTATGCTCCTCTGTTTTTTAACTCAACTGTTTTATTGAGCTGCCTTTATATGATTTTGGGGATGGGCTAGCATTTATTGGCAAATTATGTCCCAAGGACTGTGCTAAGTGCCTCTCAAACCTCACTGTGCTTCTGAGTCATCTAGAGATTTGTTTGAAGTGCAAACTCCAGCTCAATTTGGTCTGGGCTGGGACCTGACTTTAGCATTTCTCACCAGGTGATGCCCAGGCTGCTGGTCTGGGACCACACTTGTCTCAATTAATCCCCACTTATATATAAGTCATCTGAGACTGAGGGAAGACATAGCTTTTACACAGCTTCACAGCTAGTCAGTATTTGAATCCACGTTCTTCAGACTACAAAAGAAGTAGCCACGGGAAGTCTCCCAGTTTATTATCCTGCCATCCCCACAACCACAGCCCTCTAGTTAGATCTCTGTTTAGGACACTGCTATGAGTTGGAACTGTGTTTCCCAAAAAGCGTGTGTTTGGGTCCTGACCTCCAGGACCCACGAATGTGAGCTTATTTGGAAATAGGATCTTTACAGATACAATCAAGTGAAGATGGGGTCATCCTGGAGGAGGGGCCCTAAATGCAATCTGATGGGTGTCCTACTAAGAACTGGAAAGGAGATGCAGACACATGCACAGAGAAGAATGCCGTGTGAAGACAGAGGTAGAGAGTGAAGTAAGGCTGCCACATGTCAAGGGACACAGGATTGCTGGCCGGATGCCACCGGAAGCTGGAAAAGCAGGGAAGCCTTCTCCCCTCGAGGCTTCAGAGAGAACGTGGCTCTGTCTGTACCTCCACTGAGGATTCCAGCCTCCAAAACTTGAGAAAATAAAATTCTGTTATCGTAAGCTTCCAAGTTTGAGGTAATTTGCCAGAGTAGCCCTAGGAAACTAGTAGAAACACTTAACACAATACTTTGCTTTTCCGTGTTTCTGGATGGATTGTCATCTGAGAGGTTCAGGGGCTGCTCAGAGCACTTTAGTCCCACTCTAGACCTCGCCCCACTTTGCTGTTTATTTTGCCCATGAGAATCAGGAAAAAGTAAGCATGTTCACGTTATGAAAGTAAATCGGCCATATTGGGCTTTAGAGCAGAGAAGCCCTTGGTTTGCTTTTCTTTTCAAACACTTTTTTTTTTAATGTTTTATTTATTTATTCATGAGAGGCAGAGAGAGAGAGAGAGAGAGAGGCAGAGGCAGAGGGAGAAGCAGGCTCCCCACTGAGCAGGAAGCCCAATGCGGAACTCGATCCCAGGACTCTGGGATCATGACCTGAGCCGAAGGCAGACGCTTAACCCTCTGAGCCACCCAGGCGCCCCCTTTTCAAATACTTTTTGAAGCAAAGCTGTATTTTCCAAAAACAGCAAAATTTTCTCCACAGGAAAGATCTTGTCTACTTGTGATTAATTGCCTGGGTATTTGCTTGGGAACTGGATTGCTGATCAAGTGTTTATCATCTGAAAATCTCCTGACCTTTAAAAAAGAACAACTTCCTGGGATTGCCTTATATTTGTTCCCTGAAGACTCTGTGCTACCGAAAGTTAAAATTCAAAACCAGGTTTTATTTCATTATCTTCCCAAAGCAAAAACAGTATTTTGGCTTTTGTTGGCCTCAAGTAAAGATAAAGTAGACCAGGAATGACTTCTGTTCTTCACTTCCCATCTAAAAGTTATTAGCAGTAGGAAGGAAACGTTGATGCTGGTGCTTGCCTGGAGGTGGTCAGCTGTCTCACCTACATGTGGCCGCCTCCTGTGGCCTAGGCTTCCTCACTACATGGCAGCCTTGCGGTAGCTCTGCTCCAAGCCGAGCAAGCCGAGAATGAAGGCGGCAGAAGCCAGCCAGCCTTTTCTCACCTGTGTTGCTCACCTGTCAAGTTGTGTCGCTCATTTCTGCTACATGTTATTGGCTACAAGGGAGTCACTAAGGTCGGCCCAGATGTAAGGTGAGGAGTCTAGACTCTGCCTCTTGATGAGTCTGAGGAATGTGCAGGCGTGTGTACAAATCAGCCCAACACCCTTTACGAATAAGAAACATTTCACGTGGCATGCAGTGACAGTGGGGATGCACTGAGCTGAGGACATTCAACGGTTTCTGTTTGAGCTGAGCAAGACACTGCCCGTGCCTGGCACTCACGTTCCTCAATCCTTAATTGCAAAAGGAGGGGCCACAGGAGGGCCCACCCCAGAGCTCCTGCGCCGAGCTGTGATTTTATGGTTCTTCCTTGTCATCTCACTAGTCAAAACCTTAGAGGTTCTTGTTTGAATTTTGCAGTGATGTTCCTGCCACTTAAAGCTGTCTGGGGCAGAATGAAGCAGAAATGCGTCTGATCTCAGGCCTTTGACTCTACTTCTTCCTATGGTGATTACTAGCAGACATGGTTCCGTGTATTTTTTTTTTTTTTAAAGATTTTATTTATTTATTTGAGAGAGAATGAGAGAGAGAGAGCGAGCACATGAGGGGGGAGGGTCAGAGGGAGAAGCAGGCTCCCTGCTGAGCAGGGAGCCCGATGCGGGACTCGATCCCGGGACTCCAGGATCATGACCTGAGCCGAAGGCAGTCGCCCAACCGACTGAGCCACCCAGGCGCCCCTACATGGTTCCGTGTATTGCAAGTGCTGGAGGCCGCTTCTTGGCCTCGCTGGCTCTCTATACTCATAGCAAGCCCAGCCTCGGTACTTCCTGAGGGGTGGATCCGCGCAGGCCCACCCCTCACTGTGGAGGCCTCCGCTCAGCCAGGGACCTAAGGCTATGAGCACCTGAAGCACAGCTGGTGTGCTTATCAACCTAGGAAGCGGTCAGGGGCAGGAGGGTGGGCCTGACCTGACTAACCAAAGTCCTATGTCAAGTACCTTGCCACAAACCTCTAACCAGGGGGTACTGAGAGTATGTCAAAAATACTGCAGGGGACCTCCTTATTGCAGGGGACATATGTATACCAAAATAATTCATTGTGTATCTGAAATTCAGATTTAATGGGATGACCTGTATTTCTATTTGCTAAATCTCGTCACACTAACAGCACATCCTTCCTGGTTTTCTTTCTGTCAAGGCAGTTCTTGCTGTACCCGTGAACCGTGGGGGCCTCCTGATCATACTTCACGGACACCACAGAAATCCCTTCGGATTTGCCAAGGTGACCACCTCCACCCGGAGCATTGTGATCATCCCACCAGCTCTGTAAGAGAATCGCTTTCCCACACAGTATATTGTAAAAGTTGGGAATCTGGTTCCTGTTTGGTGAGAAACTGTGCATCACAGTGTGATTCTTAGAACTAGTTTTCTTCTCGTGGCTGAGGTTGGGCAGTCTTTCGTATGTGTAAGGGTTATTCACCTTGGTGTTGCTGTGAGCTGTCTATATCCTTTGCATGGTTGGTTTTCTTTCTCTTTTTTAATTAAGTTTTTGTTTTTTCCCCTCAATTTCTAGGAACTCTTTCATATCAGGAAGCTCAGTCCTCTGTCCCAGACATGACTGAAACTATTTTCCCCCAGTTTATTGATATTACTCTGTCTTGATTATAGATGCCTATCGTTGTCCCATGAATCTGACCTATGCTTACAGGTGAATTAAAACCTCTCCCTGCTGGTGGGTTGTGTCTGTTTCCTCTTCGGTCTCCTACCATTCCTTGTGAATATTGCTGCTGGGTATTAGGTCATCACAAAGTGCCCTTCATGTCATTTCTAATGGTTTGGGGGCAGAATTCTGCTCTGTCTGATTTTCCTATGAGGAACACAGTGTTCTTTTTATTTGTATATGCTTTGCTGTACTTTGCTCATCTCTTTAACTGAACTGAATCACCTTTATGGGGTGCGTCTCTTGTGCACAGCATACAGTTGGATTCTGCTTTGGGATAAAACCTGAAGATCTTTCTCTTTTAATAAGTGATTTAATCCTCTAATCATTTAATGATTAACACATACATTTGGTATTAGCTCTGTCCCATTATTTTATGTTGTATTTCAGTTTCTAGGGCATTTTTTTTTTAAGATTTTATTTATTTATTTGAGACAGAGAGAATGAGAGACAGAGAGCATGAGAGGGAGGAGGGTCAGAGGGAGAAGCAGACTCCCTGCCGAGCAGGGAGTAGGGCATTTTTTAAAAAGTTTTTCTCTATATGGTTTGTTTTCTTTGCTTTTTGTACAGAGTTTTTATATTTAAGGTATGTAGTCTCATTTTATTGGCTACTTGTATAAATATAATATTTTTTGGAAGATTTATTTATTATTTGAGTGAGAGATTGGGGGGAGAGGCAGAGGGAGAGAATCTTCAAGCAGACTCCCCGCTAAGCGTGAAGCCCAAGGTGAGGCTCCACATGGGGCTCGATATCACACCCCTGAGATCATGACCCCAGCCGAAACCAAGAGTCCGACGCTTAACCCACTGAGGCACCCAGGCGCCCCTTGTATAAGTATGATATTACCCACACTTTTGCTCCTTCATTTTTTTAGACGGCATTGATGACGTTTGAATCTTCCCCCTCCCTCTTTTTCATCTATAACCTGATTTTGTCAGTCATTATATATTTGTCAATATTTATATTTGAGCAGTGGAGCCTGCAACAGGCAAAGCTCTGTGTCACTGATTATATAAAAAGGGAAAAAGAAAGAAGAAATATAAGTGTGTTTGTATATGCATAAAATATTTTTAATATAATATTCAAGAAATGGTGACATTGGTCCTCCACGTGGGGAAAAATGCATATTTGGGAGACACTGGCAAAAGGGAGAGTTTTTTCATTTCTATGCCTCTTGTAACTTTGGAATTTTTAACCATATGAATGTATGATCACTTCAAGTGAAATGAACTTGGTACAAATAAAAATAAAAGAAAAAACAGGTCAGCTGGAAATATATGTGTTAATTTTTAAAATGAGGACTAAAAATAATGTTAGCAAGGTGTCTCCTGCTTTATCAGACATTGAAATCTTCCACAGAGTTATAGAGCTAAGTGGGTTTAGGCAAATGTCCGAGCCACAGATGAATGGGATGGAACAGAAATGAAAGAAACGTCCTTGCCCTGAACACAGCTCAACCCCCTGATGGGTCCAGATCCCACCCCCTCTTGTTCCGGCCCTTACCCCTCTCATCTGCAGGGTTAGCTGCTTTCTCCTGAGTCAGTTCATGAACGTACAAACAGGATGAATTAGCTCCCATTAAAAAAGCAAAACAAAACAAAACAAAGCTCCCTGAGTCTAGGCACTTCTCCGCACACTTCTCCAGATGCATTTCTTTTTTCCCTATGTTTGTGTCTTCACCCCTATTCTCTTCAGCTGGGAGCCCTTCTCCTCCACTGCAATGACCAAACCCAACGGTCCTTTTGCAGTGCTCATGTTACCCCTCAGCCGCTTTGAAGGAGCAGACCTCCCCTCCTTCTTAAAGTGCTTTCCTCTCCGGCTTTGGGAAGCCGTCCCCCTGGGCTCCCGCACTGGCTGTTCCTCTGCATTCTCCTTTCCTCCACTACCCCGCCCCCCCATTTACACTTTCTGTCCAGGAGACCCTTGATCCCTGCAGACTCAGGAACGCTAATGACCCTCCCAAACTTGTATTTCCAGCCAGAACTTTCCTCCTGAGGGAGGTCCTACCATCTGCTTAATGCCACCACTTGACAGCGAGAAAGAATTTCAGCCTTAGCTTACTTAAGACAAAGCTCTGGATATTCCTACCTGGAACTGCGCGTCGCCAGGTTTTTAGCACCTCAGTTACCATATCCAAATTCCCTTCTCTTATATCCAGCAAATCACCAGGTCCCGTAAGCTTGAACATAGCTACGTTTGAGTTTGATCGCTCCCAACCGTCCTCAGAACTGCTGTCTCTGTCCCTCTTGGATGACCTCAAGTGCTTCCTAACTGGCCTCTCCAGTCCTGCTCCTGTTTCTCCATGCCTGTCCTCCACGCAGTGCCCCCCGAGGGTGCTCTTTTCATCAATGGAAATCCAACCATACTCCCTAGCTACAGAATCTTCATCCCATGGCCTGCAAAGACCCCCATTAAAATCCCTGAACTTCTGCTCACTGATTTCCGTCCAGCTGCTTTAGCCTTTTTGCTCTCCCTCCCCTCCCCCAAATACCAAACCTGATCCTGCCTCAGGGTCTTTGCACTTGCTGTTCCTCTTCCCCCAGACTGTCATGGTTTTTTTTCTGTACTCCATGGGGGACTCCCTTGCATTTTTCATGTTCCTTTTGCTTCTTTCAGGTGTCTGCTCAGTTACCATTCTTCACAGAGGCTTGTGAAGCCTTTTGCTAAAATAGCTGTCCTCCTGTCCACAATGTTACTCTGCTGTATTACTTGGCATCGTTTTCTTCTTCCTGCTTATCCCAATTTGTTCATTGCCTGTGACTACTTGTTGAACAGAAGTCAGGAAAGGCAAGGATCTCATCCATTGTATTCAGTGCTGCTGTATCACTTACAGTGCCTAGAACATAATATTTCTTTAATAAAAATTGGTTGAATGAATAAAGGAAGGAAGGAAGGAAGGGACATTCAGAAATGAACTCAAGTTTATGTAAAAAATTAGCATATAATGAAAATGGTATTACAAAACAGTAGATAGGTAAATGATATTTATTTATTGGTATCTGGATAATTAATTAATAACCATATAGGGAAAAATAAATTTCATTTCCTACCTGTATGCATATAAATTAAGTAAGTAAGTGATTCCAGGAGAATTAAAGTCTTTAAATTATGTTTTAAATTTATGTTTTTATGTTTAGTGCACCCTGGTGTATTTTTTTATTTATATTTTAAATATTTAAAGGTAAAAATCAAAACTCTGCTAGTGCTTTGAGAATTTATATTTTCTTACATGTATATTTTGGGTGATTGTTTAAACCGTGATCCTAAGGAAAAAACAATAAGGGGACACATTACTTAATTTTAATAAATAAGAACTTAGAGATAATGTTTAAAGTTATATGACCTAGTAAAAAAGATTCTGATATATGTTGCAAAGACCTAATAACCTTAGTATATAAAGAGAGCTTATATATCAATAAGAAAAATAAAAACCCAGTAGGTAAAATGAATACCCATGAACAGTTACTTCACTAAAGAATTAAAGACAAATATTTATATTGTAAATATAAATTTACTTATAGTTATTTTTCTTTTTTTACTTATAGTTATAAGTAACATTTTTTTACTTATAGTTAAAGAATGATACATTAAAACAACATGATTCTATTTCTCTCTTACCGTATAGCAAAGATTTTTTTTAAATGCTAAAGTGATTCCTTGTATTGAAAGGGGAACGTGAATTCCTATACACTACAAATTTAAATTAGTGCAACTTTTCTGGATAGTAACCGGCACTACTGTAGCTTTTTAAAAAAACATAAACTAATCAAATCTAAACTTATATTTCTTAAAATTGTTACATTAAAAATTAGACTACAGGGGCACCTGGGTGGCTCAGTTGTTAAGCATCTGCCTTCGGCTCAGGTCATGATCTCAGGGTCCTGGGATGGAGCCCCGCATCGGGCTCCCTGATCGTCGGGAAGCCTGCTTCTCCCTCCCCCACTCCCCCTGCTTGTGTTCCCTCTCTCGCTGTGTCTCTCTCTGTCAAATAAATAAATAAAATCTTTAAAAAAGAAAAAATTGGACTACAATATAAATATCTAAAAATAGGACATTGTAGGATTTTAATATATCTGTGCAAAGGAATAAGACAAAATCATTACAAATACTGACGTAAAACTATGATACTTACATGAAAAGATCTAATATGTAATTAAAAAGTATGCAGATTGCAAATAGTATAGTTCGATTTTTGTTAATAAGTGTATGTTTATTACATGAGATTAAAGCAAAAAAAAATCAGGCATGTTACTTGTTACAGTAAAAATATGTTATCAAGGACAAATGGGAATTATGAAAAATTAATTTTAAAAAGGTAAAGTAAAAAATAAGAAAAGCAAACAGGAAATTAAAAAGATGAACAAAAATATGAAAACTTACCACAAGTACATAAAACATAAAAAACATCAGTTGGCAGCTGGAAACATTTGCTTTATTTTTTATCTACCCAAGTAATTTGTGAATGCACTCTTGTTGGAAATATTCAAATAATATGGATGAAACATGGTCTCCTTGGCCTTTCTGTTTCCAGAGATAAAATCTATTATATCTGGTACACAAGCTTCTAGGATTTTTCTTATATTTATCAAATATATTTTTTTCTTTAACTTTTTACTTTAGCCATATGTCTTAGAGTTTTTGCCTGCCAGTGCACATAGATTTAAGTCATTTTTTTAATGCTACATAATATTTCAGAGTACATATACAGGCTTATTACTGAGCTATTTTCTCTTTACTGGTTTTATTCACCCAACAAAAATGCACCCTGGACTCTGCAGACGAAGCAGTGACAAGAAGGACAAGGCTCCTGACCTCAGAAGTCATTCTGCTCACAGAGTCCATGACGGGGCTAGAGTTGGAGAAGCCCAGAGCCCTTATTTAAGTCCATCATCTTTTCTTTTCTTTTTTAAAGATTTTATTTATTTATTTGAGAGAGAGAGAGCACAAGCAGGGGGAAGGACAAGGGGAGAGGGGGAATGGCAGGGGGAAAGAGGGAGGGAGAAGCAGACTCTCCACTGAGCAGACCTGGGACTTGATCCCACGGGATCATGGGATCCCTGGGATCATGACCTGAGCTGAAGGCAGACACTTAACTGACTGAGCCACCCAGGTGCCCCTAAGTCCATCATCTTTAAAAAAAACAAAACAAAAGTGAAATGTTGTTTTTTTTTTTTTTCCCTCCAACTTCCTGGAAACTCTCTACAATACCCCTTCTCACACCAATTCTGCCTTTTTTTTTTTTTAAAGGCCTTTACATTTCCTGTCAGCAGCACCCCTAAAATCAATGTTGTGGGTTCATCAGTACCTTCTTTCTGGTATTGCTTAATGGGGTGTGTGTTTGCAGAGAGAGTGGAGGGTAGTGGGTAAGGGAGGAAGGCGTGAAATATCTGAGTAAGAGTGGTAGCATCAGCAGCTTTGGAAAGCCGACAGTCGCTTCACCGTTGGAAAGCCTGGCATATGGCAGAAAATACCGCTTTAAAGATTCATCTGCAGGAAATACTGCTTTAAAGATTCACCTGCATGGTGTCCGAAGGCAACAGCAAAACCAGATGCTCTCAGAAATTTAAGTCTATGATTTTCTTATTTGTTTGGATGAGTAGGGACTCCAGCTCATTTTTAAATAACTGACTTTTCTTTCCGTTGCTTAAGTTGTTTTAATAAACGTTGGTTCCACCCGATAGTGACAGGATTAAAATGCAAAGTCACGCATGCTTAGAGTCAATTTATATCTGTGTGGAAAGTTATTATTATTTCTGCTTAAACAGACTGTATATCATGCTGGGCACTCCTACTGCCAAGAGTCTGAGATCATTTTATTTGAAATGTGGTTCTCCTTGGTTGGTCTCAGAAGCTCTGCAGTGCATGGGGGTGGGGGTAGATATGCAGGTCAATGCTTTTGTGTGCGTTTATTGGGAAAAACTTAGAGGTTGGATTAAAAGCAAAACTTTATGCAGATAAGAGGGAATAGGTTTAATCATTACTGTTACCCAGACCCCTTTGTCATTTCCACATTTAGAACTTATTTTAGAGGCTTTGTTTAAGTAGGAGGAGTCCGCGTAGGTAATTAACAATCCCCACCCACCTAAACTCCAACAGAATGGCCACAAAGTCATTTTAATGCAAAGGTATAAGAATAAACATAAAAACAAAAAGACGAGGAGAGGGGACAATATCAGGTGAGTGATCAGAGCATTTTTAGAAGTGGGAAAATGGAAGCCAAATAGTAACTAGTTGAGTTAGGAGAGGGGCAGAATCTGGAATCTTAGTATTTCTAGAGGGGACCTCAGAAGAAGCAAGCCAGTGGCAGTGGCGGGCGGCGTCGCGGATGACCCAGGTCTGGGCCGAGGAGGAGGAAGGGCCGACAGGAAGAAGAGTCGCTCGGCTGGTTTCCTCTCTTGTCACAGACTGCAGGAGGTACAGCCCGGCGGAGGGGAGGGCAGGGGGAGACATGGCAGATGCAGACAAGTACCTTGTGACAGAAGTGCGAATAAATTAAGTTCTATTCCAAACAAGTGTGATTTGTCCATAACAGAACTTAACTTGGGATCAAGGAATTAGGTGTTTACTTTGACTTTATGCTTATGATTTGCGTTGTGTGTGATGTGTGTGTGTGTTTTGTATGTGTGGCATGGTGTGTGGTGCATGTGAGTGTATGTGTTGTTCATGTTATATGTATGTGTATGTTGTGTGTGTTGTGTCTATTGTGTGTACTTAGGGTGTATGTTATGTTTGGTATGTGTTGTGTGTGGTGTATGTATTGTGGTGTGTTTGTGTGATTGTATTGTGTATGGTGAGTGTTTTGTATGTGTGTGTTATGTATGTTGTGTATGTTGTGTGTGGTATAGTGTGTGTATTGTGTCTGTTGTGTGGTGTGTATGTTGGGTGTAGTGTGTGTGTTGTGTGTAGTGTGTATATTGTGTCTGTTTGTGTGTGGTGTGTAGTGTGTATTGTGTCTGTTGTGTGGTGTGTGTGTGGTGTGTGTTGTGTGTGGTGTATGTGTGTGGTGTGTATAGTGTGTATATTGTGTCTGTTGTGTCTGTTGTGTGTAATGTGTGTCGTGCATGTTGTGTCTATTGTTTCTGTTGTGTGTATTGTGTCTGTTGTGTGTTGTGTGTATGTTGTGTGTAGTGTGTGTTGTGTCTGTTGTGTGTTGTGTGTATGTTGTGTGTAGTGTGTGGTGTGTCTGTTGTGTGTAATGTGTGTCGTGTATGTTGTGTCTATTGTGTCTGTTGTGTGTATTGTGTCTGTTGTGTGTTGTGTGTGTTGTGTGTCTGTTGTGTGTAGTGTGTGTCGTGTCTGTTGTGTCTGTTGTGTGTAGTGTGTGGTGTGTGGTGTGTGTGGTGTGTATGTTGTGTGTAGTGTTTGTTGTGTGTGTGGTGTGTGTGTGTGTAGCATCTAAACCTTGCCACCCTTACCTCTCACAGCATTTCTACAAGAGCATTCTTTTCATTGCTCCTCGGTTTTCCCAAACACAGTGCCCAGGCTTCCATTCTCTCTTCCTTCCCCGTCATTTCAGTGAGGCTCGGGCTGCCCGCCCCCCACGTCCGCCTTGACCTCACCAGGGCTTTGCCCTCTGCACCTGCAGCCTGTCTTCCCTGGCATTCAGTGTGTGTATGTCCTTGGGCTATCATTTTCCTTTAAGTTAATGTGTTTTCTGTTCAACTAGAACTTGTGTCTTACCTTAAACGTTTTATTTTATCACTTCCGTGTCGAAAGGTGAACGCTATTTATTTTACCTGATTTTATAACAGCGTGGTTATGGGAGCGGGGGCAATTACCTCTGTGTTTTAGCAGGCAGAGGCTGACCCCAAATCTAGGTATTCCAGTTGGACATGCATCCTAGCTTTGTGTCTTCCCTCTCCCACTCCCCCTGCTTGCGTTCCCTCTCTCGCTGTATCTCTCACTGTCAAATAAATAAAATCTTTAAAAAAATAAAAAATAAAAAAAAAGAATAAAAAAGAATTTTTGTTCAATTCACAGTTGTCACTGTCAGTCCACAATTCTTTTGGTTGGACTTCTTTGAGTAAAGGAAACCACATGTATATGAGGCATTCCCAACAATGTAGGTCTATAGAAAAAGCCCCATCGGGATAGACCTCAATAGTACATAAATATATTTATAACTAAAAATAGAAACTATATATTGTTTTGCAACTCTTCTTTATTCTAAAATGTATGTATTATTTGTATCAATAAGTACACACTATATGATTATTATTAATGGCTGCAAAGAAATTACTGGTGGGCCGTAATTCATTTAACAAATCTCTTAATTTGTTTAGGCATTTATGCTTCTTATAACTTTTTACTATTTAAAAAAATGTAGTGAAGCTAATGTTGTTAAATATTTATATATTTCCCAGTGTATTTTCTTGGTGATGATTTCTAGAAGTTACTGAGTTAAAGGGGAAGCATTTTTAAAGACTTCCGACGCTCTTGCCAGATTGCCCCACAAAGCTTTTGTCTTCCCACCAGCTGCACATGAAAGTGTTTGTTTCATTTGACTCCTAACCACATTGGGCATTATCTGTTTCATGTTTTTGAACTGGTTGCCAAACATTGTGTTTTCCCTTTTCCATGGATTTGTATGTTCTCGGTGACTAGTGAGAGTGAACGCTTTTTTTTTTTTTTAAACATTCAGTGACTTAGTATCAGATGTTAAGTGAAACCCTCTCGCCTTGGTGAGTAACACAGTGCCAGTCATAGAAAGCATCCTAGGATGACCTTCAGGGCATTGGGGAGATTGGGGCTCTGGTAGTTGGGGTCTCAAGAAACAATAATAGACAAATGTGCGAGCAGACTCTGGGAAACATTACAAAAGGAAGAGCCTCCTTCCAGCCAACCTGAGCTTGACCCTGGTTAACCCACGGACCCAGCCCTCCAGCTCATGTGCACCTTCACCTGTGGGAAGTTACAAGTGATCTGGGGAAATTATACACGAGGTGGGAGGGTTTCAGTGAACATTCATGACCACAAGCTCCATGTGGGCACTCAACACTCCCTCGGGGTTCTGCTACACTCTCCAAAATGTTTCCCACTTTCTCAACTCTTCTCGAAATTCTTATATCCCCTCCTCTCCACTTGCTTCTCTTTTAGTAGCCAGCCTTGACTTATTAGATGGGCAACCCCTCATCTTTCCTTCCTTCCTTTCCTTCCTTTCAAAGTCCCACACTTGTCTGGCCCTACAACCTGTTGTAAGAGTGAGACATCAGTGCTGTTCTTCAAGGGCAAGCTCCTCTCCTTCCCATCTGCGCTGCCTGCCCGCTCCCACCTGCTGGAGGCTTGTACTTCCGAAGCTAGTCTGTCTCTCTGCTACGCATCGTCCATTGCTTCTGCTTTACAGGCTCATTCCCATGGGCACCGGAGCAGGCTGTGTGGTTTCCCATTTTTAGCACCTGGGTGGCTCAGTCATTAGGCATCTGCCTTCGGCTCAGGTCACGATCCCAGGGGCCTGGGAGCAAGTCTCCCGTAGGGCTCCCCGCTAAGCGGGGAGTCTGCTTTTCCCTCTCCCTCTGCCCCCCCCCCACTCCTGTGCATGTACTCTGTCTCTCTTTCAAATAAATAAATAAAATCTTTAAAATCTCAAATAAATAAGTACAGTCTTTAAAAGGACCTATTATTGACCTGTCATACTCTCCTAGCTACACCATTTCTCTGCTGTCTCATAGCAAAACTTACTGAAAAAGTCTACGTTGCTACTGTAGCTATTCAATTGAGTAGTAATCCTCAATTGCTAGTCACTTTCACTTTTTAAAGCGTGAGATTTCTTATGAAATAGAGCAGGCATGTGAGAGTACATAAAACATAAATGTATTTGTTTATATATAAACGTATGTGTTACTTATATAAATATAAAACAGGTTTAGAAATCTATGTCCAAACTAGAACATCACCAGAGCCTTAGAAATCCCCCATATGATGTTCCTGAATCACATATCCTTGCCCCATGGAAATAACCACTTTTCTGGACTTTGTGATAATCATCTCTCTCTTTATGGTTTTCCCTGCTTTTATGTCTCCCTAAACTACACTATACATTTTCTAGTTTGCCTGTTATATAGGACATATTGTTGTATACATCCTAAACTAGTTTTCTTTTTTTGTTTTTTGGGGGGTTTTTTGCTCAACATTACGAATTTCTATTGTGTTGATGTGGGTAGCTGAATTATGTTCAAAGTATAGTATGGCATTACATGAATATATCCAGACTATTTATCTTTTGTACAGTTGAAAGATATTTACGTTGTTTCCAGTTTTTCCCTCTTTTATTGCTAAGACAAAACATGCTGCTATGAATATTATTGTATGTAACTTACTACAAGAGATTCTCTAGGAATTTAAATGGTGGGTAATAAGCTTGTCCATTCTCAGGCTAATTAGATATTGCCAATTTTTCTTGAAGGTAGTTCTACAAAGTCCATTGCCCAAAGCATTCTAGAAGTGTTTCCCCTACTCTGTACTCTTGGCAACCTTAGAATCATCAGACGTCTTCATTTTCCAGCTGTTGGATATGAAATGCTGATTCATTATGGCTCTAATTTGCATTTCCCATATTGCTACTAAGGTTAATCGTCTTTTCAAACGTTTATTGACCATTTGAGTTTGTTCTTTTGTAAAATTCCTCGTTTACATTTTTTTGGTTGTCTCTTCTTACTGAATGATGGGAGTCTTCTTATCCTGTAGTATCCATGATATCATATGTATTGTACATACCTTCAGCCACTTTATGTCTTGTATGTTTACCTTCTTTATGGCATCTTTTTATGAACAAATGTCCTTAATTTTAATATAGTCCGATTTATCAATCCTGATTTTACGAGAAATGGTTTTTGTCTCTTGTTTTTAAAAAAAAAAAAAATCCTTGCTTACCTCGAGGTTGTAAATATCTTTCATATTTCTCTTCGTGTTCCCCAATTTTGCCTTTTACAGCTAAGCTTTAATTTAGCAGTCGAATGCAGGAGAGGCAGGTGGTCTGGCTGAAATACGAAGATTGGAATTTTAGAAGTCCAATCACATGCCTACATTGTCAGAGTCTAAAATTAATCAACGGCTTCATCCTACAGCTAGACAACAAGAGGACTCAGAAGATTCCATCTCTTTCCAAGCGTGCCCCTACGGTCCCCCATGTTGCCAGCTTGCCCATTCACTTATGTACTACCATTTTGCTCTTCATTTCTTCTTTCCTCTCCATCTGGATCACTTTTTCTGCCTTTAGGCAGAAAAGTCCTCAGACATGTTTTCACTGCCTTCCTTGTTCTTAAGAAATACTTGGACTGGTCTACAATTTCAGGGGGAGGTTATTTCTTGAAAGTACCACTCTTCTGTCCTCTGGCCTCCATTGTTGCTGTTGAGGAATCATCTGAAACTCCAACTGCCACTTTATTAAAGATACTCCGTCTTTTTTCTTCTGGTTCCTCTTCGTTTAAACATGTTTTTCTCTTTGTCGTTGATGTTCTTCAGTTTTTCTATAATGTGTCCAGGTATGGATTTCTTTTTATTTATGGGGTTTGTATGTATTGGGTACTTGTGTGTGTGTGTGTGTGTGTGTATAAAATATAGAGAGAGATTTTGTAATAAATTGGACTATATTAAAATTAAGGACATTTGTTCATAAAAAGATGCCATAAAGAAGGTAAACATACAAGACATAAAGTGGCTGAAGGTATATACATACATATGATATCACGGATACTACAGGATAAGAAGACTCCCATCATTCAGTAAGACAAGACAACCAAAAAAAATGTAAAAAAGAAATTTTGCAGAAGATAAAAGAGAATTTTTACCAAAGAGAATTTTACAAAAGAGAAAAGATATATATATGTACATATACATATACATATATATATAGGGAGAGAGAGAGAGAGGGAGGGAGATGTCTTTATGAAAGGTCCTCAGTAAATATGTCTCCAAATATTCTTGTTCCTCACTTTTTCTCTCCCCATTACTTCTGCAGCTCCAAACATATATTACTCATCTCAGTGTACCTTCTACTTCTTGTTACTTCTCTCATATTTTATAAGAAATGGGAGCAGGCGTTAATGGAGCAAAGAGGGCAGGTGTAAGAGTGTTTCAGAGGGAAGAGTATGTGGTTACTTGAGCAAAGCCGAGAGGAAGTTTGCGTGGCCAATGTTCACGGAGTGAAGGGACAGGTGTGAGACATGGTGGGACAGGTTGTGGAGGGTTTGTGCCCAAGAGCAGTGGGGATCATTGCAGGGTTTAGAGTGATGACAGCAGGATCAGATCTGTGTATGGAGAAACTCACTCAGCTTTTGGAAGAGAATGGACTGGATGAAAGCCAGCCAGGATGTCAGGAGACTAACTACGAGGCTGTTGTAGTGTCCAGACCAGAAACACCAGCTTGTCCTCGGGTGCTGGTAGTGGAGATGATGAGAACAAAGTAGAATGAGAGATATTTAGGAGACAAAAGCCAACACGAGTTTGTGTCTTGGAAAGTTCTGGCTAGAGAATGAGAATGTAGCAGAAGTAAAGGTCATGCTATGACACAGAAAGAATATGGGAAGTCGTTACTTTCAGACCGTATCCCCAGGGGATCTCAAATCAACTGACAATCTGTTTGCATTAAAGAAGTGATTTGTGAACCGAATTTTTCTTGTCGGTGCCTGTTGGCCCTCTGTCCTCTCCTTGGACCTCCATCACCTTTGCTCTCTTCCTCAGGCTCCCGGCACCCTCACTTTCTGCGCACGATCATGCTTTCTGGTCCAGAGGCAAGCTCACAGCAGCCCAGAGGGGATGTCCACGCGCCTGGTCGCCATCCCCGCCCCATTGTAGGCCATCTTCCCCTGTCCGTCCAAGCGCGCTGTCCACACCAGGGTCACGCCCGCCTCCTGTGCACTGGCTTCTATTCCCTTTGCCCCCTCAACTCTCACTTTTCTCTCGGTATCATTATCTTCCCACTCTCTTAGATTCTCCCTATCAGTAGAGAAGTATGATGTAATTGTTTTCATTTAAAGAAGACCCTCTGAGCCCATGTGCCCACCCAGCCACGCACGAACCCTCTTCTCTGCTTTCGCTTGCAATTGTACTTCTCGAAAGAGTCGCCCGTACCCACTGCCTGCAGTTTCTCACTCCCCGTTCTCTCTTGAACACATTCCCACCCCACCACTGGACCTGGTCATTAAGGTCATAAGTGGTAGTCCTGTTGCTAAAGCCACATGGCCAGTGACTGACTGAATGGCCCAGAGGTATAAATCACTGCCCTGGCCTCAAGGTAGGACAAACTCTGTGCGCAGGCTCCACTCCCAAGCCTCCCTGTGGCGCCAGCCTGGAGCCCGTCTCCAGGAAACCACATTCCTGCTTTGCTTTCGTCCTGCTCTGTCCTGGCGCCTCTGTTCCCCTTTCCTGACCGAGATCAGCAAGTAAACCTCTTGAACCAAGATCCTCTCTCAGGCTCGGCTTCTAGCAGTCCAACGTAAGACAGTTCCTCTGTCCCATACTGGGTGTCCAGGGAAACTTTCCACATCTGGGTCAAATATTAAATGTTCCTACTATTGTAATTAACCTTGACCAAGACGTCGGTCTATCGCGTGTCTGAAATTTTTAGTTACTTAAGAAGTTCTGCCTGAGTCCTTCTGTCCCCCTGACCTAGTTTCACACAGATGAGGGTATCTTGCTATTAAAATTTTAACTAGCCTCCAGCACAGTTCCCAGTAATTAACACAGATCTGGCCCAGAGAAGGTATTCAATAAATATTTTGAATGAAGGACTTCTTTAACTCAACCCTCTGATGGGTCGTACCCATTTGCTTCATATTCTCTTTGTCTTAGTTGGTACCTTCTGCTTCCTAGGATGTATAAGCTTGGTGAGATGCTGACTTCTGCCTCCACATAAGTGGGACACATGAACTAAAAAGACAGAGCTTCTCTTCTGAAAGATAAGCTCCTTGGGAATGCAAAAAGCATTTAGTGCAGATGTTTTCTTGCAAGGATCTCTTGTGGTTGGGAGGAGCCTTAATGGCCCTTTATTCCAGCCACTTCTTGTTCTAATCTTGCCATCACGTGATAAGGCAGCAGAGGCGTAGGCCCGACGCAGGCATGCAGTGAGGTAATAAATATTACCCTAAGCCACTAAATTTTGAGGTAATGAGTTCCTTGGCAGAGATACTAACGGTCCACGATGAACTGGCGAGATGCGTCTGTTTCTAGGGAAGCATTTGGATTTAAGAGATGGAAGATCAGAAGTCACTCTGAACAGAAAGTTCAGGAACAGGAAAGAGCAGAGATCCAAGTTGACACTGATTAAAAACCAATGTTAGATTAGAAACTAGCTTTAGGAAAACCAGAGCTACTCCAATGTTGACCAAAAAAGAAAGAAAAAAAATCAGCCCCTTGACAGCCAAGCGATCTTCATGCCCTGTACTCTACGTTAAAAAACTAACGATGAGATCCTGGGATTTCGCTTCCCTGGACAAGCACTGTGATTTATTTTTAGAACCTAAATGTTTTCCTGAATAGATACTGTAATCCTTTGAAAATGCATATTTCCAATACTCTTTTAAATGCCTTTTTTTCCCCTCCAATTGTGTGCAAACTTTTCACGACAGCTGCACCTTTTCCTCTCTGCTGAGCATCAGGATGCCCCATCTTCCTTGTTGATTGTATGAGGCCCTTCCTTCTCTGATGACCATGGGGAAAATCTTGCAGGGGCCTCAGAGTCTGTGGTCTGTTTCCCACAAGGGCATAAAACACGAGGATGAGGGAAATACCCTTAATTGGAGTGGTTACTTGATAACATGTCAAGACACGTTACAGCCGGAGACTCTTGAAGTGAAAAAATGAGGAAGTATGGTAATCTTGTAAATGAGCTCAGCTTTATTTTTTGTAAGTGTAGGGGCAAAACAGTTTCTTCGTTATGCTATGGGTCAGGGGTGACGACAGTATCACAGAAAACAAATCTCTTTGCAACCCATCTTGTTGTAGAGCATATATTCGGGCTTAATTCTAGATGAGCTGTATGGAAATTGTGCAGGACGCAGGCCTATCTTCTCTTTCAAGCTGCCCCATATCAGGCAGGATATCTGGCGTCCCTGGCTCCTGCCCACTAAATTCCCCTTTAATAATCAGAAATACTCCCACAAATTTTTGAAACTGCCTTCCGGGTGGCGGTACCGTCGTTGGAAATCACTGCTCTATTGTTTAAAATTCATCGTCAAGTCCTGAGGACTATACTGTCAAAACAAATCCTGCCATTCCTAGTATATGACTAGTCCTTGAGCAAGACTCCGCCCTCAGCTCAGGAAAGGAGCATAAGACTTAGCCTGAGTCAATCAGTGTATTGTATCTTTTGGTGACAATGGTTGGTTTAGGGTACATGAGTCCATTGGAGCCAATGACACATAATGGAACTTCAGCCTACCAACCTGGGAAAGAGCCTCTGGTCCTCCTCTGGCAACTTGAATGGCAGAGGTTGTAGGGTGTGGAGCTGCTATGGTCATTTTGCATCTTTTAGAGCCCGGAGTAGAAATCCACCCAGTGGAATGCATAGTTGGCTCTGGGTGACCTGTAGATGGTTCTTTCCGTGCTATAACTCCTGCTAGCTTTGAGAAGGAGGAAACTATATTTCTACTTTATGGTTGGGTTGGGGATTGCCTAACAGCACGGCCCAGGAAGAACTTGTATATGCAATCTGTGGTCCTGGTACCTTCACAGAATATTTTTCTCGTACTGCCTCGATCCCTGAACCAGTTATGTGTCACCAAGACTCCATCCTAGACCTTTATGGGAGGGAGGGAAAGGCAGGGTCAACACAGAGGTGCACAAAATCACTTTTCCAGTCCTAATTATTTTGTTTATTGTCTGTCTCCCCCGACCAGAATCTAATTTTCATAAAGGACAAGAATTTTCACCTGTTTTGTTCACCGCTGTATTCCCAGTGCCTAGGACAGTGCCACAGAGAGATGAGGAAAAGGTAAGTCTTGGTTTCCTGGTTTTCTTTTTTTTTTTTTTTTAAGATTTTAAAAATTTATTTTAGAAAGAGAGAGAGTGTGTGTGCACAAGCAAGGGGGAGGGGCAGGGAAAGGGACAAGCAGTTTCCGAGCTAAGCGTGAAGCCTGACAACCCTGAGATCATGACCTGAGCCGAAATCAAGAGTCGGTTAAGTGACTGAGCCACCCAGGTGCCCCAGTTTCCTGGTTTTCTGTATTTGCCACCCAGATGGTATTGATAGTCACTCATATTCACTCCGTTTCTGTTTTTTAACTTTTAATTACAACATATTTCAAATATATATAAAGTGGAGGAAATATAAATGAAACTCCTTGTGGTTGTCACCCAATTTCACAATTACAAAAGCCAATCCAGTTTCCTATTTACCTGCCTCCACTTGCCCTCTCTGCCCCTCTAACTAGATTCCATTAAATAAAATCCCAGAGACTTGCACACACTCCTTTTAGTAACTTCTCTTGATTCTGGGATACTACTTCCTTGTTTATTATACCTTTTCTTTCTAACCACTCCTCCTTAGTCTCTGATCTCATGGGGAGCTCTGGAGTTGGATGTTTTTTTAGAGTAGTCTCACCTTGAGGTCAGAGAGGGGTGGGTCTTTATTATTCCTCTGCACTCCTGGACCAGTCATGGAGTCGGGGCTCCCCCCACCCCAGGGAGGGCATGCACTTGGGCGGCGCTCTCTTCAGCTCATGGAGGGTGGCTCTGCATGGCTCACAGCACCCATCACAGTCCACGCCTCATGCTATTGCATCCATTAGCTTCCTCAACACTTTGCTTCTTCTCTTTTCTTAGAAGTTACAAGAGGAAGGTTGGTGGGATGTGTCTTAGTCCAGTCAGGCTGCTGTAGCAGAATCCCACTGACCAGGGGCCTTATAAACAACAGAAATGGACTTCTCACAGTCCTGGAGGCTGGAAGTCCAGGATCAAGCCTCCAGCAGATCCAGTGTCTGATGAGAGCATCCTGGAGCATAAATGGCTGTCTTCTTATGGTGTCCATATATGGTGGGGGGGCCTAGGGAGCTCTGTGGGGTCTCTCTTCTAAGGCACTAATCCTATTCGTGAGGGCGCCACCCTCGTAGCCTAATAATCACCTCCCAAGGGCCTCACCTCCCAATACCACCACACTGAAGGTTAGGTTTCAACATGGGAATTTTGGGGGACAAAGACCTTCAGTCCACGGCAGGATCAAATACAGACTCTGCAGCTGATCTTAAGACTACAACGGATAGTCATCATCTCCTCCTCTATTACCAATTCCAGACGGCCTTCCTCCTCAATTGGCCCCTCTGCTGGGACAGGTAGCTTACCTGGTGACGTGACCTCCATTTCCGAGAGGGTTATGTCCTTGCTCACAGTGCCCTTCTTCAGCTGTGACTCCTGCATCTGTCCACTTACCTGTAGCACTGGTCATGAGGACGCAAAGAGCCACCCAGTGGATTACCTGGGTATCAAATTTATTCTTCTTTGTCCTCACTGTGTCAAAGCTGGGCACTGCCTGTTCATGATCAGGGTCAAGGCTCAACCCCTCTGCCGGGATGATCTCTCCTTTTCTTGCCTGATGGCCTTATGGCATGAGATTAAAGTGCCCAGGCACTTCTATTCTTGAGCATTCCACTTTTCCAGTACACGATTTCCTAAATAAATGACCAGAGATCTCTTTGGCAAAGGACTGGGGGACCATTACTGTATTCGCTTGCCATCGGGACTCCTGAGGACCCAACCTCCCTTTCATTAGTGGGTTCTGGGTCAGAAAACTGGCTCAAGGATTGAGATTGATTTTATCACTTCTTCCACCATCTGTGTCAACCATTCTGGCGTTTCAGCCTTGCTTAGTATGGACCATGATTTTGTCCAATGTTCCAAGAGTCCTCCCCGTAGCATGATGCAACCATCCCCCAGAGCCCTTGCCAGGGTGGCTGGCCAGCTATGGCAGGAGACAGCTCCCATCCAACCTTATCTCCCGCCCCCTTTGATCCAGCACCCTCAGGACCCAGCCCCGTACACCGTCTCCAGCTTGGCCAGTCCACGCGGGCTGGACCCCACAGGCCCTTGGGGCTTAGTCCCTCTTTCCCCCCGGCCGCCCAGCACTTCCCACCATGTGTTGCCTGCCCCTGAGTCTAGTTATTGGTCTGGTGGGAGTGGGAGTGGGGGTCGATTCTTCGGGGGCCTGTGTGGTCTTGCAGTGTGGAGACCTCTCTGCCTCGTGCTCGAACGAGGGACGAGTGCAGCCTCAACAGGGAGGATGGGGCCCCCGTGGCTCTGCATGGCGTTTCCAGGCTTCAGCCATCAGCACTAACTCTGAGGTCCCCATCCAAATCCTAGGGCCCCTCTCCCTCCAGCCTGTGGCAAGGAGGAGCGGATCTGCCAGGGCTGGGGGTTCCTATTCTTTGGAGCGCTGCTGTCCTCATACTTAGGCCCTGCTCCTTATCCTCGGCCTTTTCTGCCCTCCTGCGGCGTAGGAGCTCTTCAGGTGCTTGCTATTCATGAGGCTTTCTAACTTCCACGCCTTGCTTCCAGTGGTGATTCATAGCCCTGGGCCTCACTCGGTCTTTCTGTAACGTGTCAGTGACTCAGCAAAAACCACCGGTTCCGTCGTTCTCATGAGTGGCAGCTTTTCAGAGTCTCCCAAAAGCCTGGATATCGTACGTCCCAGCCTACCAGCACATTCCCTCCACCTTGTAACCCATCCCAGCTGATCACCAGTGAAGGTCTGAACAACTGTGCTTCTCCAGAGAGTCAGGGATTGTCAGGATTTCGCTTACCACCAGGGATGAGTCTTCATTTCCAGTTGGCAGGTGAGTGATCCCGCTCTATAATTCAGTTTGAGAGGCTATTCTGTGGATCCCTCCTGGCACCAGCTGTCTTAGGTCAGGTTCTCTGGGAAACAGAGGTAGATTTGAAGATCTGTGTGAGACAAGTTTATGCAGGAGTAACCTTGGTATCTATATCTATAAAGGAAGGACGGAAGTAACCCTGGGCAGAAGGAGAATCTGAATGTTGCTGTTGAGGTCATAAGAAGGGCCTCAACCAATCCCACTGGGAGACCGATCAGGGGTGGCCTTTCTGAGTGTCCTACCATAAGGGAGGGGCCAGCCCCTTATCATCCACCCCCTTGGTCGACCAGTCATTGGATGCCACTGCTGTGAACTTGGGCAAGGTGGCTCTCTTGCCTGAGGGCAGTTCCCAGAGAGGGGCTCGGCGGGGAGCCCACAGCCACCAACACTCCCAGCAACTGGGGGACGATATACAGGACCTGGGCACACTGTAGCAACCACCGTCTCTTTCTGAGCTCCTCTTTTTTTTTTTTTTTTTTAATTTGAGATAGAGCGAGAGAGGGAGAGAGAGAGAGCACAAGCAGGGGGGAGCGGCAGAGGGAGAGGGAGAAGCAGGCTCCCCACGGAGCAGGGAGCCCGATGCGGGGCTCCATCCCAGGACCCTGGGATCATGACCCGAGCCGAAGGCAGACGCTTACCCGACTGAGCCGCCCAGGCGCCCCTCTGAGCTCCTCTAGATCCCAAACACCGCATCCATACTTGTGGTTCAACTGCCTGCCCTGCCCCCCCATGCCACGGACTCGGGCTTCTGTCCTCCATCTCCCAGCTCCGATAGCACAACCCATCTGGGAGTGGAAATGAGATACATTACGGCGAGTGTCCCACTTTTGGTCTCAGTATCCAGTTTTTCTCTCTCCTCCAGAACTACAATCCATCATCCATGCTGCTGCTGGAGGACACTTGGGAATTGTGGTCAACAAAACAGATGAAGTCTCTCCCGCCATGGGACTTACCTTTTAATGGGAGAGACAGGAGGTAACAACGAAGAAATGAGCGAGCGAATAGATAAATAAATATTAGGTAGTGATAATTGTTATGCCAAGGATTAGAATGATATGATGGGGTGCTGACAGGGCTGGTTTCTAGTAATATCCACTGCCCGACTGAACACCCCCATGGGCTTCCCATTGTCTTCTGGGTGCAGTTCAGACTCCAGTTTGGCACAAAAGACTCCCGTGGAGGTAAGTTCTGGGCCCGTGGTGAGGATTGGACTGGGGTCCTTATGGCCCCTTGGATTCGGGCATTTGGGTGATAGGCTCTTCCCGGAGGGTGAGGCCATCTGCTCTGAGTACCTCCTTCCCCATTTCCTCTTCCTTCCCTTATCCCCCCGGGATCCCCAGTGCTGGAACAATATTGCTTATGAGCTGAATTGACAAAAGCCAGCTGCCTCAGCAGGTTTATTCTTATCAGTGACTGAACCCAGACAATTAACAATCCATTTCAGTGGTGACTTTTGCCATTCTTTTTGGGAAGTGCTGAATGGGACATGGCTTTTGGGAGGAGAGATTCTTTTTTAGACCCGGAGATGCAATGCTCATTTCTACTGAGCCTGTCGCTGGAGCTTGGTCGGTAGCCCCCATGCTTCTCACTGTCCCCTCCTAGCCCAGCACCCAGTCTCTAATCTAGGTCACTGAGGTTATGGAAGGAGCTTGTGTTGAGTACAAAGACTGAACAAAACCGAAACGCAACCAAGCATGTTCTCAGTAGTGGGTTCCGTGTCATGGCTGATAATTCTTCCATGATCCCCGTTCTTATCAGGAACTGTGACTTCATTTCCCTGCACTCATGGCTGGTGAGCACCGATGAAGGAGGGAGCAGAAATCCCCCTTCCCTCGGAAACAGAAGCTCCTGGCAGTCTTGCTTCGGCTCATTTATCAGGGCTCCTAATCATTCATCTGAAGAAATTGGTGAATGAATAAATAAATATCCCTGATGTCCAGCCAGAGCTCTTCTTCTTCCCCCAGCCTCCTCTTCTCCCCTTGCTGGAGCAGTGGTGTTCACCACCTTCCCTGCACTTGCCCTTCTCCCTCCCGCAGATCTGGGTCACTGTTTACCTTCACCTCCCCCTAGCGGCAAGCTGGGTAAATCACCCGCCGGAGCCTGGCTTCCAGGAGCCAGGCTCACCTGTTCTGATGCAGACTGCAAAGAGAGTACTGCTGATGAAGACAAGCATTTATCACTCCGAGGAGGTCCCACTCTCATCTCAACCACCACAGACAGTCCTATCGTAATACCGAGATGATTATCCTCTATTAATTGATTTAAATAGACACACGAAAAAGTACGACTATATAAATCAGACTTTGTAATTTACACAATCAAGCCTGAGGCACTTTTCTCTTATTAGACATAAAGTATAATTGATGAAAAGCAAAAAGCTTTCATCTGAACGTTTATATTTGCAATACACTGTAAAGGAAGTAGATTTCATAAGGTTGGTATTGGTCATATGGATTGCCCTTTGAGTGGAATCAAAAGGGCTTTACTGAAAAAAACTGTATAACCCCAGGTTAAGTCTGTATATCCGAGGCTGAGAAAAGTCATAAGAAGGATGGGGTAAGCCATATGATATAAAAAAGGCTAGGAAGACCCTTGCTGTGCCTGAAAATTTTACCCTGCGTCACTCAGCCCGAAATGATAGAATTACCTTGGACTCAAGTCAAATGTTCATACTGGTAGACAGATGTCATTAGAATCCATTAATTATCAGCTTTCTGTCCTTCCCCTGGTTAAACCTCTGAAAGCCTAATGCCGAGCCACCAAAAAGTGGGGGAAGACAGAACTGTAAGGAGCTGGGTTGACCGTCACCCTATGGGGAAGCTAAAAGACCGAATGAGCAGTGGGGACAGAGGATGGGGCACATTCTCGGAGGTGGAAAAAAAAGTGTGGATAGCTTTACCTCCAGTTCTCCTTGGGTACAGCTTCTTAAAATTGATGTTTCATGAGTCCTTGGGAGAATTTCTCTCCCAAAAATGCCAGCGGTATAGTTCAGGAGCTGAAAGAAAGACCTTTATTCCTTATTTTAGCTCCCTGTTAACTCCTTAACCCTCCCAACAGCCTGGAGCTAGGCGCTGTTACACTATTCACTGCACAGGTAAGCAGCGACATGGAGAAGTTAAGGGACTTGCTTATTAGAGTCACTTAGCCAGTGAGCGAGAGGGCCAGTTCCAGCCCTGGAGGCTGGCCATCTGCAGTAACTTTTCTGACAGTGGGACATCGAGCCAGGGGACTCAAGCATGTTACAGTGGGTCCACCAAGATCTTTAGGTAACTGTCGGTGCTGCTGGGTCTGAAAGAAGACAGTTTTGTACTGAAGCTTCATTTAGCACACAGAACTAAATCTTATCCTTCAGGATTCTCACCTGAGTCGGAATCTGGCTGGCCTTAAGTTCTGTGGGTTTGTGTGGTTCCTGCCCCACCCCCATGAACACCAATTTCATGAATTGCTTTATGTCAAAGACAATAAGATTTCTTTAGAAAAGTCTTTTCGTGGTGGCTTAAGTGTTTCCAAAATGATCAGTTTAAAAATTTCACAGTAGCTGAAGACAAGAGAACTCAGTTTGTGGCCTTGACTATATTTCAGTACACAGCACATTATTCCGGTGGGGCCGAAGAATGATGGAGAAAGAAACCAATTCTGATGCCAAAACCCAAACTTACTTTGCATATGCAGGCAATCCATTGAATTAAAAGAACAATTAAAGAGAGCGCAAACTCACTCTTGTTATGGTGATTTCTTATGCTTTTTTTTTTTTTTCCAACTGTGATTTTATCTATTATGTGAGCATAAACTCATGTGGTTAGATTTGTTACCAAGGGTGGGAAATCTCATTCCAGATCAACCAGTGAAAGCTGAGTAGTTTTAACCACTGACATCTGCAAAGCTAAGTAAGACCCACGTTGCCTCTATTATGCAGTGTTTCCTACCGTATTTCTGAAAATGTGCTCAATTGTCACATAGTAAAAGTAAACATTGGGTTAGTTCCAGGGATGTTGGTTCTCTTGAAAAAAGTAACTCCAGCTTCTATGTTCTTTACAAACAACTTAAGTAAATATATGAAGTAAGATTCCAATCCTTTCACCTCTGATGACTGGTCCATCTAAGATTTCATGCACTGGGAATGGATGAGGAGATGAATGGTATCTTTGGAAAGATTGTGAGTCTAGACTAGGGGGCAGGTCAGTTTTATGTCTTTGCACAGAAAAAAACCTTTGCTTATGGAGCCAGATGGTAGACAGAATTGCTCTACTTAATTCTGGAAGCTGTTCGTGAAGGAGCGTGCCCTGGATACACTGACAGAGATGAATGCTTTGGAAAGAGCGTTCACCGAAAACAGAAACTTGATTTGCAAGTGAGGAGGGTTTGGCTGTTCCCTCAGTGACTCATTTTCAAGGATGGCTTTAAGAAAGGTGTGAATTGAAAATTAGATCTGAAATCACGGGATAAGAAACATCTTCCTGTATACTTACATGTTTGGGCATATGATTAATTTTTGGCCATTTAGCAGGACTGTTAGAACAAATCACAGTCAGAAATAAACTCCTCATACTTTGTGTGCTATGATGCATTTGCTTAGCACCCAAGGATTAGATTTTTGCCAGAGTTTGAAACAAGGAATAACTAAGATTTGCTTTGCAAAGAAGAAATTAAGGGAGCTGGTATATCACCTCTGTAAACAATCCAGATTAATATTGTGCTTAATATTGTGTAGGATTAGTATTTTGCATTATGTGTTCACATACAGAAATTCATGTATGTAGCATTTCTCTTTCCAGAAGTAATTAGGGGATTCAGGTAAAACAAATTTGTGTGTGTGTGTATGTGTGTGTGAACACTTTGTTATATGAAAGAGTTCTTTGTGTTGAACCACACACTGGGAGATGGTAAATTAGTGGTTCCTTCCAGGGTGTGTTATGTTTGATTACACTTAGATTCCATAATATTTTACCCTTTTCATTTTGTGCTCGTATTTTCAGTGGTTTATGAAGTAACAGTCTCTAGATCTCATTCCAAATGGAAAGTTGGCATGAAAACTCTCAATCCAATTATTCCTGTACACATTTTGAAACAAATCATTTTGGCTTTTTTGAAAAATTTACAGGAGGTGATAAAAATAGGAAATTTCATGTTTCGGATGTTTTATTGCATTCTTGTAGCATAATAACAGCTTCATTAAAAATAATTTTGCAATACAATGGCAACTTTGTGAGATGTCTAAAACACATTGGCTGGCTCTCTTTTTAAAGCTTTGTTTGCAAGAAAGTTGTCTTATTTTACATTTTATGTTTCATTTTATTTTGCTAAGATTTTGTGTGAGATATGGAATGACTACCCCCCAACGCATGACTGTAAGGATTAAGGCATCTGGGATGGGGTACTACACTTGAGGGGGAGGACTCACTTCCCAGCTGGGGTCCCACACACACAAAGATGCTAAGATTGGTCTCAGGGCCCATTGCAATATCCTAACCTCAGAGCCCTTCAGCTTGTGGGACGGGCTGGAGGTGGCCATTCCCTAGAGCACTTGCATTCTACACAGCTTTTTGCTCAGTCTTTACGGAGACCATGAAGGGGAAAGCAAAACCATCCCTCTCTCCTCCGAATCTGGGAAATTATTGTTTCACAGACTGAACAAATTTTAGGAGGGTGGAAAGAAATCTAAAAGCTCACTTAACGCAGATGTACTTGTGCGACTCGATTCCCTTCTCCAATATCCCCCTCCCCAACAATGCTCAAATATCCCCAGCAATGGGAAATTTAGTCTCCAAAGGCAGGCCTGTGAACAACCCGTGTTACAAAGTTCTTCCCGCTATCGACCTGAAATCTGTCTTCCTGTCATTTCCACCCATTGTTCCTGGTTCTGTGCCTCAGACCCCAAAAGAAACAGGCCTGTTTTCCTTTCTATGACAGCAGTTCAGCTCTCAGAAGGGAAGCAAGGGGTAGAATGAGAAGGGTCTGTGGTCAGGCAGGGTCCTGTTCTCTCTGACCCTCAGTCTTCTCTTCTGTGCAAGGGTGATTCTAAAACCTGACTTACAGAGTGGTGGTGAAGGTTTGAGAAAATGTGTATGAGCCACCTGGCGCAGTTCCTGACCGATACTCAGTAACAGATTACCAGTGTCTACTCTTGAAGGTGCCTAGTAAATTCCTCTAGGGTTTCCTTTTCTTTGGGCTGCAGCCTCTGTTTTTCATTTGTTTTCCCTGTTTTCGGCCTGGGGTCCCCGCATCTTCTGGGTCATTCTGGGTTTGCCCAGGACATCTCTACCCTTGTTTAGGCATGGTGCTTGCCGGAGAACAGAATGGAAATGCTGCCCAGGAGCCTGGCCACTGGCCCTTGATGCTTCACTGGGGTCCACAAGGCATTTTATTCCCATCCTTTCATTCAGAGACCAAATGCTAGCAAATGTCCTCTAGGGAATCATAGGCATTTCGTGCAATAAGAACAACAAAGAATCAGTAACAAATCCACACTCTGCACTATTCTACTAATAAATTGCAGCCTGCTTCTCGTGTGTGTCTTGCGCCAGACACCTGCAGATTTCTTATCTGACTCACTCCTCACACCAGCCCAGCGATGCCCAATGCCAATGCTGTGTCTACCTTCCTACCGAGGAGGCAAGCCGTCCAGACCCCTCCCTTCCCCACACCACCCCCAAACTTCTGCTTTGCGTCCGTCCTCACTGTTTATATCTGATTCTCTTGACTGTTTTCCCAGCACAGCTCGGAGCTCCCAGGTCCCGAAAGGGTATTTCATAAGACAAACAGAACTACCATTTCTTGGGTAAGAGTAATTATAGTATCTGTGGACCCTTTTAACATTGCTCCAAGTGGACACTTCCAAATCATCTGAGAAATATTAAAATTTAAAAATGCAATAGAACCTCAATCTAGGGTTAAATGTTTAATAATATATAAAAAGCAAATGGTTATAATGGGAAAAAAGTGCCTATAGCCAATGTTCCCTGTAAAAGAGACTCCCAGGCAAGTTCCAGAGGTTAGCCTAGAAAGGCCAGGGTGGAGGCATCCAGCTTATAATAAAATTCCTCTTCTCGGGTTGCTTCTTTTCCAGGTCCTACGAAAACAAGTATAATAATACACTTTGCCTTTAGGTGCCAAGACTTGTATTGTTCACTTCCAGACACTTTTCTTTATTACGTTTGGGAACAAAAGCCTGGCTCTAGGGTGGGGGAGGGGGTATTGGGTGGAGACAGGAGAAGAAAGAAGAGCCGGACGTGGGACACTGCCTCACAGGATTGTGAGACATTCCGTGGCTTCACAAACTCTCAGGAGACTCTTCCTTTGCTCGAACTCGGGCCATACAGCTCTTGTCTTGCAGAAGCCCCATGTCCAGCGGTGTCCCACCAGAAAACCACTGACATTTCGAATCAGGATGATCCGGGGAGGGTGAATAAGAGACTGTTTTCAAAGGTGTGGGCGGACTGTTGGAAAGTCCCAAAGAGCAGTGCAGTAAGCAGAGTTCATGAAGCAGAGCTGCCCGCCCCTCGGCCCACTGGGACATGGGGTGGGGTCGTGACTGGGATGAGGGAGAATCACATAGCAAGGACCACCTTTGGAGAATAGGAGGGGCACAGCCAACTCCAGGAGACCCCACAGGGAGGGAGCCTCTTCCCCATCAGGACCCCTCTCTGGCCAAGCCTGACTGGAGGGCAAGGGAGCCCCCTGCTCTCCAAACAGGCCGGCCTCCCCAGGCAGAGAGCACAGTTAGGGGGAGGGGCCGTGGGTTTGGAGGGCAAATGGGTGCTATCGGGCACAGCCTTGATACCCACAGCACGCTGCGCAGCCGGATGTGTCCTGCCGGGCTGATCCGTGTTTTGTGGAGCAATGTAAACTGTAGTCTTTAACAAGATGCTGTTCTTGCTGAATCATATGCAGTGTTCTTTCACCCCTGAATCATGATTTCAAGTGCCCTAAAATTAATGCTTGTTTTGAGAGGGTCTCTGTGTGTGTGTGTGTGTGTGTGTGTGTGTGTGTGAATTCTTGCCTAAGCCCTTACGTGGCATGTTGGAAAACTGGACCACGGCATGAGGGACAAGCAGGCCTGATGTTTTCTTTCCTTGTGTGGGGGAAGGCAGTGAAACGGGGCTCAGTACAGAGTTTCTGGAATGGGACCGGTGCATTCCCACACATGGTGTTACTTAAAACTGAATAAGCCAGACTTGGGGTATTGCTCTGTGAATTATTGTCATTGTTTGGCTCAGGCTTTCCAAGTTAGACACTGGAGGGTGGGACATGGGCTGCACCTTCAGGGAAATAGCAGTGACTACTCTCCTTGAGATGAGCCTGGGCCCGGGAGATGGACTCTCTCTGGGACCCAGAGGAAGGTAAGTCTGGATGCAGGGGGTTGGAGCCAGCAAGATTCCCACGGATGGGGGTAGTTGTGGCCTCCTCAGGTGGGCTCGCTGGGCCGGGGAGGCTGGGCAGGGATGCTGAGGTCTGGTTCGGATCTCAGCGCGCCACCCCCCCAGTAGCATCTGTGACATAGAGTGCCGTCGTCCTGCAGGCCGTCAGCCTCGCGCCCACTCCGGGAGCAGGTTACGGCTGCTGTCATTGTGCCGGGGGATTGGAGAGCCGAATCTCGTCTTCAAGATGGTGGAGGGTATCGGGAGCATCATCTTTGGGAGATGTGGTGTCCAGAAGAGCCGAGGCAGCAGCTTGGCTGCAGGGACAAGTCAGTGTGGAGGAGCCATACCCACTAGGCCTGTAGGCCCGGAGGCTTTGCCATCATTTCTTGGGTGTTAGAAAAAAGCGTGGTCTCGTTTCACGGTCACAAGCTAAGGAAGCCGCTGTATGGGTGAACTGTAACACGAACAAAGCACAGCTACTTCTTCTCTAGTTTCAGGAACTTGGTCCCACCAACTACTTGCTCTACTTCATAGAGCTCTTCACACGTGGGTAACTCAGCTTAGTGTAGAAAACGCCCCAGTGGACAAACTTTTCACTGGGGTGATAGTGGGGCATGCCAGGCTCATCTGGAAGACGCATAGAGATGAGAAGCAACGTGGCAGGGAAACCATAGTTTGTCATGGGAAGTGTGGGCATGCAGGGCCAGGCCGGGGTACCGGCTTCGTGGTCTGGCCAAGTGGGGGTCAAACCTATCCCGGAAAGTGACTGTTCGGCTTGGTGGCTTTGCACCCTATTATTTGGTCCCTCTCTAGTTGCTCCGTCTGAAAGGCATAGCGATAGTTGCCACGTCATGAAATGAGTTGCTACACGTAAAGTACTTAGAAAGCAATCTGGAACTTACTAAGTTTTTAGTGCATTCACTCATTCACCGTTCAAGAAATTTGTATTGAGTTATGTGGCAGGAATGGTTTTAGGCCATGGATGACACGGGCGAAAGTCTTCCCCAGCATGGAGCTTTCTCTTCGGGGCATGGAGCCATGAAGATCTGTATGCTTTCATCCTTTTCTTCACATCGCATACTTCTCATATGTTGAAAACGTGGGCGGGTTATGGGCTGTCTGGGCCTCACGAGCTTTGCTGATGTTAGACATTTCTGATTCCTCGCTGAGACTGAAGGCGGAAACGCATTCCTACAGAAACTGTTCATTCTCTCTGAATTGCTAATGCTTCCTTGAGGACTTATGGGTTCGATACTGCTAAACTGGGCATGGGAAGTTTAACTCAATGACTGACCTATTTAGCCACCATATTGGAAAGAAAAGCCCAGCTCATAATGGAACTGAATTAGGAGTTAAGCAAGAAGAACTTCCAACTTTTGAACTTTGCAGTAGGAAGGGGTCGAAATTGAGAGTTAGTTTATAATTTTTTTTTAAGATTTTATTTATTTATTCATGAGAGACAGAGAGAGAGAGAGAGAAGCAGGCTCCCAAGGAGCAGGGAGCCCGATGCGGGACTCGATCCCAGGACGCTGGGATCATGACCTGAGCCGAAGGCAGACGCTTAACCATCTGAGCCACCCAGGCGCCCGAGAGTTAGTTTAAACGTGGACATTTTCTAGAGGTTTCATAGCATTTTTATTTTGGGAGGTCGGGGAAGGGCCTTAGAGCAAGGGCCTGCAACCCCAATTCAATTAAAAACCATAAAGAATCTCGCTGCAGCTCCATGCCACATGGCTACAATCCACTCCGACATATGCTCTTTGGCATCACATCCTGGGTTAAATGTTTACAAATGCTGCACTTTGTTTGGGGCTCTCTCCCAGAGTTCAGCTCTCATGTACTTTAGTTGTAGTCACTGATTCCAGGAACAGAAACTGGGAGCAAGACTTGCAAAAAGCAAAGAAAGAAAACCAGCAACAGTTTCTCATCTTGAATCGTGACACTTGGCATGGGAGACCCTCTGCTTTTTCACGTTTATCATAGAAGGTGTATTAATTCATTTATTCAACAAGTGCTTTCGGAGAGTCTGATCTGTGCCAGGTGTTGATGTTGGAGATAACACAGTGGGTGAGGTGGTAACAACAGTACAAGAAATTGTGCTTCCGGCCCTTGTGGAGCTTGTGTTCCGTTTAGTGGGAGAGACAGACAGGAGTAGAATCTACCGTGATGATAAATAGGAAGATAACAACTGGAGTGTTTCTAAGAAGAGGTTCACAGTTCTATAAGAATTAATAATAGGAGAAAATGCCACAGTCAGGGTAGGCTTTCCGGAGGAGGTTCATTAGAGCTGAGCTCGGAAGGAAGAGTAAAGTTTGCCTTGGTGAGGAGGGCGTGAAAAGAAACAGCGGGGTCCAGGAGAGAGAGCCCATGTGCGAATGTTGCCTCGTGGTGCCTCTCACTCCCAGACGGAGATGGGCAGGGACGGAGGGAGCCGCAGGGCCAGCATGGTTGGTGAGGAGGCTGGAGGGCATGCCAGACGCCGCCATGCTTTACAGCACACTTTAAAGATTTGATCATTACCCTAGTCAAGAGCCATTAACCTATTTTAAAGGGAGATGGGAAAAGTATGGGGGTACCACTTGTTTGAGGTGAGACAGGAAGACCTGTGGATTGCAGTGCAGATTTGTTAGGTATGTAAGGAAAGAGGGGGGCAAGCAGGACTGGGCAGGAAGAGCCTCTGACCCTGATGGAGGGGTGACAGTTGTCAGATGACTGGGAGCTGTCCTAGTCAGCTGGGGCTGCTCTAACATGGTAACCTAGACTGGGGGCTTAAACAACAGAAATGTCTGTCTCACCTTTCTGGAGGCCAGAGGTCTGAGCCCAGAGTGCTGGCATGGCTGGGTTCTGGAGAGAGCCTTCTTCTTCTTGTGTCCTTCTGTGTGCAGGCATGCAGGGGAGAGAGGGGGAGAGAAAGACCGAGAGGGAGAGGGGAGAGAGATGGAGAGGGAGAGGGGGAGAGGGAGAGGGAGAGGGGGAGAGAGAGGGGTAGAGAGAGAGACAGGAGAGGGAAAGAGAGAGAGAGATGGAAAGAGAGAGACAGTGGTGGGGAGAGAGATCTCCTGTCTCTTCTTTTTTAAAGGGACACCAATCCCATCTTGGGGGCACCACCCTCATGACCTCATCTACCCCTAAAGACTTCTCAAAGGCCCCACCTCCAAATGCTATCACTTTGAGGGGGGAGGGTAGGCCTTCAATATCTGAATTTGGGGAGGACACAAACATTCAGTGCAAACCCCCACTGTGTGTCAGGAGCTGCATTCCTGCTGTGAAAAGAGGTGGATAAAACTTACTGTCTTCGTGGAGTTCACACACAGAGGTAAGAAAGCCATGAAAACATGTGAGTAAGTCTGGAATCCTGAAGCAAAGATTTCTCACTAGAGGAGTATTGGGCAGAGACAGCCAGGCCCTGGGACCCCTGTTGTGCTTGTCCACTGGCTGGGGCCCCCCAGAACAGCAGGGCGTTGGTCAGAGCCGGGGGCTACTCTGCAGGTGCCGCAGCCGGACCCTGCTGACCACACTCCCATTAGCACACCCGGCAGGTGTCTCTGGAAGGTGCAGTGAGCGGGACACTGGCAGGTCACCACTCAGGAGCGAGGGGCACCACTGGGATCCCCTGAACGGAGCCCTTCACGGGACAACAAGACAACCACACTGCTCGAACACCGGACGGAACTGGCCGTTCTGGTCAAGCAAATGTAACACGCGCAAACCTATCTCTCCGAAACCTACCATATCATAATCTGATAGAACAGAAGATTTCAGCGATAGATTTAATGTAGTAATTTGAGTACTAGATGTCACATTGGAAGTGATAGTTGCCGAACTTCGCGTGATAATAATCAGATGCTTTTTGCTTACTTATTCTATAGTTGTTTTCTAATAAATGGAGTCATTTTTATATTTGTAATAATAGTAGAGAGAAATGAAATTTAAAACGTCAGTAGAAAAAAAGTGAAAGACAAGGTTGTTACAACTTCTCTTTACTGTGTCATTTAATAAAAGTTTATGCAGAGTAAAATTATTAATAAAACAATAAAGCACAAATTACACATTTTCTACTTCGGTGCCTAAAGTAGATGACCTAGTTTACCCCCTAAGATAAGGCCTGGAAGCATAACAGACCATACTGTACATATTTCACATTCACTGGTGAATAATATTGTAAGAAGGTGACTAGCAAATTAATGCAAAATTCAGAGTATCTTATTTTATACTTTTCCGGACTATTTATGGACAGTTGGTGTTTAAAACGTATGCTAAGAAGTACTGATAACGTATCATGTTATTCTAAAGCGAAAACACAGGTTGAAATTTTCTAATTGAGATAAAGGCTAACAGAAATGAGTCACTAAGATGGCTACAAAACCAGTCCGCTCTCCAGTGTAGACCCCTTCCCCGAGCCCCAAACTAGAGGACTTGGCCCGTGGCTGTGAAAGATCTCTCTCACACGAGGTACTAGAAGTCTGTCTGGTTGCACCTGTTTGGCCTCCTAGGACCATTTTCCCCATCACCCACCATCCACTGACATAGCTGTTTGTGCCAATCGACCCAAGTAGGAAGCTGGAGAGCTAGGAGGTACGTCGGCTCCCTCCCGCCTCGTCACATGCGACCGGCCACCAGATTGCCCTTCCGTGCTGCTCAGCCCCAGCCCTCGCTCAGGCCCGATCCCTGGGAGCCTCTCCTCCGGCCTCCCCACCCGCGGACCCTGGCAGTGGCTTTCAGAGGGACATCCCAAGACCAGCCACAGCGGCTAGAAGCTGATTAGGAATGCGAGTGCTCGGGCCCTGCCCCACACCTACTGACTTAGAAACTCTGGGGCTGGGCCCTGCAGTCTTCATGTGAACAAACCTTCCCAATTAAATTCTTCTGTTGGTAAAGATTGAGAACCTCTGCCCTCATCCATCCTCTGTGGTGAGCTGTTCTTCAGATCCAAAACTGATTTTGTCTCTTGGTTTAAAACACTTAAATGTCTCCTGTTACTCACCAGATAATGTTCACATTGGGCATGAAACAGTTCCGAGCCCTTGGTCATCTGGCCCCTGCGTCCCCCCACCCCCGCCCCAAACAGCTAGGGTTCTATTGCCCCACTCCCCTTGCCCACATCTGCTCCCCAGTTAGTAGAAACAAATGGCTTTTCAAGCTTCTGTGGCTCTTCCCTCTGCCTACAAAGGCTGACCACACGGCTATCTCTGTTTTCCTCTTCCACTTTCTGCCTGGAAATTCTTTCGTTCCTCCTATTTCCTCCACCCTGCTGATGATCCCCGTGTGGTTCCCCCTGAACCCCTTGATTGGGTGGGCCACCCCCTCCCAGGACGGCCACTGAACCATGCGCCCACTTCCCTCCTGTAATGTCCACACACATGCTTCCCTCTTACTGTGAGTTCTCAGAGAGCAGGGAGACATTCGTCTCCGTGTCTACCTCTATGCCCTTGTTTTTTAGGACTGGCTCTAACGATTCCTTGATTCTCAGTAAGTGTTTGTTGAGCCAATTGAACTGAGCTGAGTGGGGCCCCCCGACCCTCCACTCTGCTGACATTTGTAGTCATACCATCTTTGACCTTGGCCGTTGCATTTGGATGGGCACTGCGTAAGTCATCATTTCCTCAGTTGAAAATCTCAGTTTGTCAATCTCATAGGACTTTTGAGCATCAAATGAAAAGGTTCAGCTGAATTATATCCCTTTGGATACAGACCCTGGCTCGAGTCAAGGCTGAGTCTTCTCTGCCTTTCTGGACCCTGGAATTTGGACAACTTGCCATCCAATGGCCGGCCCTTGGTTGTTCAGCTCTGGCCATGCCCAGACCTGCTGTCACCCACAGTACCAATGCCTGGGAAAGGGTTAGTTCCCATTGATGGTAAAAAGGGAGGGGCAGGATGGTGAGGAATTGCTGTGGGAATTCCAGGCCTGACATACCGTAGGGCAGGGCCCATCGGAGGACAAGCTGTAGAATGGCCCGCGGAAGAGGTCAACGAAGGACACGAGCAGAGTGTGCCAGGGTCAAAGGAGGGAGACAGCAGTTAGGTAAGAACAGGGCTGACCGGTCGCGGCTCAGCTGTATGTGGGCTTGCTCGCCCCACCCTCCCACTGCGCTAGGAGGTGGGGACTGTATTTATTTCTCAAGAGGAAACAGAGGCTCAACTCAGAAGTTGAAATCTTTCCGCAAAGTCCCAGAATGAAGACGTGCCAGAGCCAGGGTTTGATGCCGGCGGTCTGCACTCACACCCACCAGGTGCTGTGGCCCGATCTGCTGGTTTTGCACGAGCTCAGACTGCAGGGTATTCAGAGCTGGTGGCCTGTGGCAGGAAGGACAATCGCTCGGCCCTCGTTCCGTCGTTCAGGTCTGTGTATGAGCGCCAGCAGTGTCCTGGGGCCGGGTGTGCCTCCTGACCTGGCTGCGGGGATTACAGGTGCTTGTGCGTGGCGAGATGCCCACGGCGTCCAGCACAGAGAGACCGGGCCGTTTCTACCAGTGATCCGCAGCGGGCATCCCGGCTGCCTGTCCTTCCCTGCAGGCCCCCATGAAGGCACGACAGGGCTCGTGTGCACTGTGGGGACGCCCGGGGAAACGGGGGGCACTGCTGATTTCTCTTCCCCACAGGCAGGGCACGTGGCAGGTCGTCCGCTAGAGACCCGTGTCCTGGTTCCACAGCAGGTGGAGACGGGCCCCCCGCCCCAGGCTGGGGAAGGAGAACAAGGGAGGACCGAATACACCGTTACTGAGAAGTTAGCAGGTGTGTCCGTTTCCTCGGGCTGCCGTAAACTACTGTAAACTGGGAAGTGTATTCTCTCATTGTGCTGGAGGCTAGAAATCCAAGATCGAGGGGCCCGCAGGGCGCAGTTCCCATGAAGGCTCCGGGGGCAATCCGCTGGTTGTCTCGTGCAGCCTCTGGGGCCCCAGGTGCTCCCAGGCTTGTGGCTGCCTGGCTCGGATCTCTGCCTCTCCTCCCCCTTCGTGTCTTCTCTCTGCCTCTCTGCCTCTAATGAAGACATTTGTGATGGATGTAGGGCCTGCCCTGGGAATCCAGGATGATCTCATCTCAAGATCTTTAACTTAATTAATCTGTAAAGGCCCTATTTCCAAACAAGGTCACAGTCACAGATTCCAGGAGTCAGAAGGAGACATAGAATTGGGGTGGGGGCCACCATTCAATGGAGGACAGCAAGTATTTTACACAAAGTATCTAATTTAGTCCTTACAACAGCTGTATGGTTTCTCCATTTCATGGCTAAGGGTGGGGAGAAAAAGAAATTGACTTCCCTTACCCCGGAGCGCAGAGCGCGGATTCAAAGCCTGGTATTGATGACCTGCCGGCCCATCTCCTGCCCTCTCCCCATGCTCCCAGTTAAGCAAACTGTTTAAAACCTTCTAGAGAGTATCACATCTTGCTTTAGGCCAAAGGCACCTCGACACAAGGGTCACAGATGAGAACGGAGGAAAGAATGGTGCTCGTGCTTCTTTCCGAAGATACCAGCTGCATGAGAAGTACAACCTTCTTTGAAACCGACAGTTTTATGTTCTTGCATTTATGTTTGTATTCACAATGAGGACATTCACTTCTAATATTTAACTTACAGCTGGTAGGAAATATCTTTGAACTATTGTGAAGGTTTGTGCCAAATATTTTAAGATTCAAAGGCAGACCAAAAAAAAAAATTATATTGTCATTTTCCTTAGCAGACTTTTCCCTCTGGCATTATTGCCTGCTTTATTCACACGTGCCTTAGAACGAAGACATTCCAACAGAACTCAGTTTTCTGGTTTTTGCTGGGAAGCTCTCGTTTCTCTTCATCCATATGAAAAGAAGAAGAAAGAAACAACCCCAAGCCAGTGTATACAGTCTTCAGTTTAATTCCTTTGCGTTTTCCTCTCATGCACTGATAGGCTTTAATCCGGATGCCAAAATTCCACTCTTCTTGCCTCAGCTGGGGAGTTCTGAGAAAAAACCAACCAGAAACAAAAAACAAAACCAAAACACTAAATCTTCAGTTAGGAGTTTGGAATAGGATTCTTCCACTCGTCAGCTCTGTGACTTGCACAACTATGTGTGTGTTTTCTCATCTGTAAAATGAAGTCTCTAATACCTGCTGGGCTTCTCCTAGATTGCAGGAGGACCCGGCATTTAGATATTTAGATCAGCTCGGATGTTGCCCAACATCATGCACCCTTACCCCCTACATGCTTCCCCCCTCCTCCCCTTCCTGCATTTCTTCATTTGGTTAGGGTTTTTCTCTCTTCTGTCTCTCGAGTGAGTTTTCCACTGTTGGCAAAGAAGCTACCTTCCAAGCTGTTTTGAATTCTAGGACAATCATTGTTACTTGGTCTTGGTTTCTCTATTTTTTAGAAAAGTCAGCCCTTTTCTTTTGACTTTCTGCCCTCTAGGTTTTCTGTTTTGGCATCCTTACAGTTTTACTAACTCCACAGTTTGTTTCTGGGATGAAGTTTGTGTGTAAACACCAGGCAGTTTAGATCAGAGTCTGTTTCACGGCCCAAGCGGGCCTTTCGGTTGCTTTTCCCAATGTTTGAGTCAAACGTTTCTCTTTCTGCTTTCAAATGATCTGACAAGTTATAAGCCCGAGATTGGGACAATGTTACCCTTTTGGAAAATGCTTACCTGACCTTTATCCCACTCTGGATGGGAGCAGCTAGGGACAAGAGCAAATCCGTGGCCCCCGAGTGGGTGAGGGGAGCCCACGGAAGGCGAAGTGACTTCCAGATTTGACTGCTTGACGGGAGGGAAGCCTGTGCATCCTTACGGATCCTCTGTAAATTCCATCCTTGAAGTAATCCAGACACCCTGAGAGCTGGGTTTGCTCCAGAATTGCTCTGGACATGGTCTTCGTTTCCTAGGGCTTCTGGAACCAAGCACCAGGAATAGGGTGGCTGTCTTAACAGGGTCAGCACAGCCCTGTCCCACCTTCTGGTGGTGGCCACAGTCCTCGGTGTCCTTAGCTGGCAGCCGCATCATCCCGACCTCTGCCTTCATCACGTGAGTGGGTCTTCATGTGGCCCTCTGCACTCTGTGTTTCTTTGTGTCTCCTCTCTTCCTAAAAGGACACCGGTCATCTAGGATGAACTCTCCATCCTGTTCTAGTGTGACTTCATCCTAACTTCCGTCTTATTTACATCAGCAAAGACCCTCTTTCCAAATAAGGTCACGTTCCCAGGAACCAGGGGCTAGGACTGCAACAAGTCTTTCTGGGGGGATTCACTTCACCCCACAAGAGCCATGGGTAGAGCTGAGTTTACCAGCCGTGGGAGTGAGCAGCACCGAAGGTCACCTGCATGGCTAGTCCATGTGATGAGGGGAGGCTGCTAGATCTAGATGGGGAAGGTCGGGGGGCTGGATCTGAGGCACACACCCGCCGCTCAGTAGCTGTGTGGTCTGGCCTCTCAGGGTCCCTGTCTGTTAAAGGAAAGGGATGGTGTATTTCCCATCTAGATGAGGTATTTGTTGTGTGGGTCAGATCATGTTTCTTTGTATTGTATTCAAGCCTCCCTAATTTGGCTCCGAACCCCCTTTATCATGTCATCCTGAATTTTGTCCTCTAGTGGTGATGCATGCGTACAGGGCTACTTCCCCAAACACACCACGTGCCCGACACTGCACCTCGCAGTCCCTTCAGGTTTCAATGCCTTGACCCCACGCATTCCCCCTGGGACATTCCCTCTCGTCTCCCCACACTTGCCCGGGTCTGAAGGAATTGCTTCCTCAGCAACAGCTCCACAGCGAAAACGTGCAATTTCATTCAGCCGAGCGGTCATGGCCGGAGACCTGGGTCCTCTGCAGGACTGTCGGGACTGGGATCTGCTTCCTCTCGCCCCTCGGGGTTGCTTGCGGAAGACCTGCTGCATTAACATTTAATCACACAAAGCTGTGCGGGTATCAGAGCATCATAAACAGCAAAGCAGAAGAGAAAATGATGATGATGACGATGAACACCAGACCGTAGAGTTGGGGAGGGGACACTGAGAAGGCCACCTGATCACCTGATGACAGCGATCTGTTCCTAGTCTGCCCCAGCGCCCTAAAATTCTGCTGTGGGTGCATCTCTTATCAACCTTCTGGAAACTTAACCTTTCCCATGGGCTGTCCACAAACTTCCCAGGAAGGACAGCATCTTATCATTCATTATCCCCCAGGGGAGAGCGGTCTCTGGGAGAAGGAGAGTAAGGATGGTCAAGTGTGACAGAAGGAATAAATCAGAAAGTGTCCCAAATGAAGGGGGGCTCAGGCCACCCCCGGGGACTGAGATGGAGCAGGCATTTGGGGATCTCACCTGTGTGTGTGCTCTGTCGGGACACAAGGGCACATTCCACGAAGATAAAAGGATTGACCTCCGTGCACACCATCCTCCTCTTTCATGTCCAGCCCCTTCTTGGGGATCCCCAAGGAGCTGCCTTGTTACTATGACGATTTGGGTCCTGATGGTGCGATTGCCCATGATAAGCTTTTACATATGTTGAATATTTAGCATCTGATCAAAGGAAAACCTTGTGGGGCTGGAGCAGCTCAGACTGAGCACTGCATCCACCCTCCTCCAGCCTCACACTCAAGCCAGCGGCACCGGCTGCACCGGGTGGGCGTGAAATGAGGACCCCACTGCGGCAGGATGCCTTTCCTCCCCATCAGGATGAGAAAACACCTCTCCGCATAATGCAAGGATTTACGTGACTTGCTCACCAGAGCCCAGGACAGAACGTGTCTTTACGTAGAAATAAACCTCACTTCCACGAATTCCCGGTGGCCTAGGGATAGTCTCTTCTTTCTGAATCCTGATATTTGATTGCCCACCTCTACTTACTGAACAGCAAGGCCAAATTCACAACACTGCCCAGTTCCCCTCTCCCCTTGCCCCCAGCTTCCCTGATAAAAGATCTGTGTAAGGTTTTTAGTGTGCGTGGCTCATCTAGGTTGTGTGAAAATTACCATTTTGTGTGAAAGCATTTAGAAATCATTTTCTTTAAATTATTGCATGCTTTTTCCTAGCTGGAAAAACTCCACTTCAAAAAATTAGGTGCAAACTAAAAATGAATATACTCCCTGATTCTAATGCTTTGCTTACTCCGAAATCAGCAGTATAAAAATGCAATTGCTATCGATGTAGGAGTAAATTTTCCCCTCCATCTTTTTTATTTCTTTAACACATGGTGCATGGCCTTTGCTATATTACAGCAGAGTTAATTAAGTTTTAGGCTTTTAGCCTAAATCACATTGCCTGCTTGTTAGGTGTTACTAAAACCGTTTTTTGTTGTCGTTGCTTTACTCCTCTATAGCATTAAAAACAGCAACCAGATTTAATATCACCATAATAATAACCAGATATTAAAGTTCCATTTTAACTTAAAGAAAGCAAAAGCTATATGTAAATTTTATGTTTTCTATAGTATCTTAATCTCTCTCCGACATGGTTATTGTGGGTATTTAATAAGGCGAAAAATATATGTATCTGAGAGTAGTAGAGGAAAGAAGACAACAGAGTTAATTGCTTCATTTAGAGTATGGTGAGAGATTACAAATCCAGTCCCGTTAAGATCAACGTGAGAGCTGAGGGCCACAGCTTAGGGATGGCAGGCCATACCCTTTCAGCCTGTTCTCCTGCTGCATTATGTCATGTGGCTTTGGCATCGGCATCCTGTAAAATTCTCCTTTCTCTCTCCGCCGTCTCCCTCCACCAACCAACATGCTGTTGCAGATACTGTATATTGTCTTTCTCGGCACCTGCTTTGTCTTCCTGCGCGACCCAGCCGGGAGCACCGGAGACCATGTGTCTTTAACTCCTTGCTGCAAGAGTTCCACCTGTTGGGGCGCCTGGGTGGCTCAGTAGGTTGGGCGTCTGTCTTTGGCTCAGATCGCGGTCCCAAGGTCCTGGGATCCAGCCCTGCATCGGGCTCCCTGCTCAGCGGGGAGCCTGCTTCTCTCTCTCCCTCTGCCTGCCGCTGCCCCTGCTTGTGCTCTCTCTCTCTCTCTGTGTCAAATGAATAAGTAAAATCTTAAAAAAAAAAAAAAAAAAAAGTTTCACCTGTTGTGTAAGCGGCACCAGGCAGCTGCCCTTCCTTGAGACCTGGAGGTGGACGTGCCCAGGGAGTTAGATCGCTGGACCATGGGTGCCGTGATTAACCCGGATTATCTGGCTTGGTCCATTCTCATCACTGAGTCCTTGAAATCAGAGACACTTCCCCGGCAGGATTAGAGACGAAACAGGAGGAGGAGAGATCAGAAACATGAGTGGTACACCACCCATGTACCACTTTGCAGGTGGAGGAAGAGGCTGTGAGCTAAGAAAGGCAGGTGGAAAAGGCAAGAAGACAGATTCCACCCAAGCCCCCGGCGAGGAACTCGCACACCTTGATTCTAACCCAGGGAACTCATGTCAGACTTTTTTTTTTTTTTTTTAAGATTTTATTTATTTATTTGAGAGAGAGAGAGAGACTGAGAGAGAGAGCACATGAGAGGGGGGAGGGTCGGGAGGGTCAGAGGGAGAAGCAGACTCCCTGCTGAGCAGGGAGCCCGATGCGGGACTCGATCCCGGGACTCCAGGATCAGGACCTGAGCCGAAGGCAGTCGCCTAACCAACTGAGCCACCCAGGCACCCCATGTCAGACTTCTGATCGTCAGATAATACACTGGGGTGGTTAAGCTGCCAAGTGTGTGGTCATGAGTTTGGGCGCTGATGGAAAACCAGCACCCCTGTGTTGGAGTGGTAGCATTTAGTTTCTGAAGTCACTGATGCCAGGTGTCTGGCTATGGAGGCGGAGGGGTTCCGTGGCACAGTCTGTGGCTGGGTTGGGCTATTCTACTAGACAGGCTACACAATTGGCAGGGCCCTTGTTCAAAACGTTGGAAAACAGTGCTGTCTAAGGTGTCGAAATACGAAGCCTTTGTTTCTTCTGCCGCTTCTTTCCCAACTTGTCATGATGTTTTCTTATTTGCTCTTTCATATCCTTGTTAAGTTAGAAATAAAAGGTTGAGTTATTAGCATGAGTTTTGTCTTTATCTTCGTTTTCTACAACGCCAGTTTTAAGTGTAAATATAAGAGCATTTAACAAGGGTGCAGAATCACCAGCATGACAGGGTGTGATTCCTGGCCCATACACGCATGTGTGTTTTCAACTTACCAGAACAGTGGGAAGTTGCACAGACTGTTTTTATTTCCCTCCTCGGAACACGCGCTTGCTACCAGCACACTCTGGCTCCAGCTACTCATGAGTGATGGCGCGCTGTAGGGAAAGAGTGCCCTCTCTTTCCCTTTCCGTCTAAGTGGTCAGCTGGCAGTTGAGTTGTTGGCTGTCCCAGCCAAGTGGAGGAGAGCATGTGACAGGGTCCGCCATCGCTGGGCCTGCTCTCTCTGCTGGAGCAAGTTCTACTTCAGATGGAGCGTGTGGCCTGAGCTGTCGGGGCTTACTCCTCTCAACCGTGCACTTGCCCCGAGCCTCCCTGAGTCACCACACAGGGTGGGCCCACCGGAATTCGGCGCTGATAAGGTGTCGGGAACACTACACGCAAATGAGGCCACTAAGAACAGAGCGCGGGCATATGTTACTTTTCTCCCCCGCACATGCGCGTTCTATCTGGACCTCACTCAACACACAAGCTCAAAGATGAGATCGTTAACATTTCAGGACAGTGAGAGCAGGGCGTTCATCCAAATGCAGGGGCCCTTCTGAGTCCTGGCGCACTGTGTGCTGAGGTCCCATGGCCCGGCGACCAGACCTTTTTCTACTAGATTATTTTTGGTGGCGTAGCCTCCAAGCCTGGCTCTTTGCTCACTCAGAGGTTTTGAGGGTCACCTCACGTCTTTAAATAAATTTATTTCGGTCTAAAAATTGCTAGAGGGGATTCTGTTGTTTGCCCTAAGAACCGGGAACCATTCAGTCAGGTCTTGGTTAACTTGTCTTGGGCCAAATGGTACCCCCACAAAGAGAGAAATGTTCAAGTCCTAACTTCCGGTGCCTCAGAATGGGACCTTATCTGGAAATAAGCTGTTAGGTTAGATCCTATTCCGATATGACTGGTGTCCTTATAAAAAGGGAAATTTGGACGCAGAGACATGCACAGAGGGAGCATACCATGAAGAAGAAGGCAGAGATTGGGCTGATGCACCTACAAGCGAAAGATTGGAAACAAGCCACCAGAGGCTGGGGAGAGACTGGAGCAGATTCTCCCTCACAGCCTCAGAAAGCTGCTGACCCTTTGACTTCAGACTTCTACCTTTGGAACCGTGAGACAAGAAATCTCTCTTTTGTTTAAGCCTCCCCAGATCGTGGTACCTTGTGATGGCCACCCTAGGAAACAAATATACGTTCAGTACTCTGTTATGTTTGGGGCATGGACTGTGGCAAAACATGGAACAGAGTTCAGATGCCCACTGCCCAGAAGTACCACACATCTGCATAGGACGAGGTTGATGCTAAGTACATATTCTGCCTTGTGAATGAATGAAGGAATGGGGTTGAAAGTCTTAGAACTTCCAGCAAGAATGACTAGGACAGTGATGCAAGAAGCAAAGTAGTCATTGCAATACTTCATAAACAAGCTGGCTAAAAAAAAAAAAAATTGCAATAAACATTGCAAATGAATCATTAATAGGCTTGTAATACAAAAAGTAAGGCAAATCAATAAGAAAAGACATCAAGAGCCTAATATGTAAATAGCAGAGGGCACGAACAGTTTTAAAAAGAGGAAATATAAGAGCTCATAAACATGAAAATGTTCATCTGCCTCAGATATTAAAAAATGAAAATTTTATCAGTTATACACTTAGGGTTTTATTTCTTGGCCTTTTGTTCAACTAAGTGCAAATTTTCCCTGCCAAATTTCGCACATCTCATTTAATGAGGATGATTCTTTTTAATTTTTTATTTATGTTTCTATTATTCATTATTAAAATTATATTTTTATTATTTTATTATTTATATTTTACCATGAACAATTTTGTCAACAGTTGAACTTTTTATTGACTTTTTCTACTAATCGTTTTCATTATAAATTGGATGACAGACCCTTGTGTTTATTTCTTCAAAAATTACCTTTTGTTTAAGAAAATAATAAGAAACTTGTAGTCACATGAAGATCACCCTCGTTGATATTTAAAAAATGCAATATGTGTACTTAGTTAGAAACTTCCAATACTAGAAAAAGAAATAAAACAAAAGTAAAATTCTCACATTCCACCCTTCTCTGTCCATCTCTTCAGAGATGACCACTTTACATTTCATCCATATCATACAAAATGTTTTGGCAAAAGTTATATTTTTTTAACTTGTGTTTTTAGAAAATTTTGAACAATGGCGTGTGTAAAATGACAAAGAAAAGCGAAGAGACACATGTAGACACATGTAGGAGCACATACAGGGAAACTCTAGACTCCCGACATGTAACTTCATAATGTTTGACAATGGGGCCTCAATGTTCTCACATTGAAAGCTGCAGGTCTGTGCATTCTCCTTCACAACTGTGAAAAACCATATTGTATCAAGCCTTAGAAGTCAGTCCAATTTTAAAATGTGGGGGAAAATGGTCTTAAAATCTAAGATCCTTTCTTCCTGAAATTTTGCTTCCAGGGACCTAGGGTAATGTTTAGAAGTGCAGATAGAGATTTATGAGTACTGGTATTTATGGCAGGGTTAATATAAGTAGGAAACAACCCAAATGTCGACTTTGGATAATTAATGTAAAGCATATCCATATGAGGAAATATTACGTAACCATTAAAATGTTTGTGAAGAGTGTTTAATGACCCACCTAATGATATGGTTTTAAAGCAAAACAAAAGTAGGATATAAAATTGTACATAAAGAATGGTCTCCAGCATGTAGAAAACACAGACAAATAAGACTAGAATAAATTGTGCCCATATGTTAAAAGTAGTTATTTCTGAGGGGTTGGCTGATGTATTTTCTAATTTTTCTACTGTACAAAATGGATTAATATTTAATTAAAATCAACATATAACTTTAAAAAGATTGCTATTACATCTCTCTGCAAAACCAAAGGGACTGTCAGTAATCACGGGGAAAGATATCCAAGGATCAAGGCTGACGCGTGCTGCTGACACCCGGCTGGGCTTGAAGAGGTGTAGAGAGTTGCCAAGCTTAAAGCAGTCAAATTACACCATAAAAATTCAGGTCAGATGCTAATATATCAAGCTATTTTTCTGAAATACTGAATCTTTAATTCAAAACTTAAGCAGTAATAAAAATGGGCATGAGTTGCCTACATTACCCACATCTCTTCAGAACTCAATCACTATCAGTGGTCCCTAGGGAGAAAGAATGAACTAAAAAAGCACATTTCCTTGAGTTTTAAGAGATTCCCTAGACGCTGAAGAGCACCACTTCCTTGTATGTGCACAGACCATGAGCAAGCAGGAGGTCAGGGAGATGAAAGCCCCAGACTTCCAGTGGGGAAGAGAGCTTTCTGTTGAGCCACGGCTGAAGAGCTATCCCAGTAAGACTCCTTTTGAAGGGGGCTTTACAAGTAAGGAGCAAGCACAGATCAAACGTTTACCACAGGGCCGCCTGGGTGGCTCAGTCGGCTAAGCGTCTGCCTTCGGCTCAGGTCATGGTCCCAGGGTCCTGGGATCGAGCCCCGCGTGGGGCTCCCTGCTCGGTGGGAAGCCTGCTCCCTCTCCATCTGCCCCTCTTCTGCTCATGCGCTCTCTCTCTCTCTCTCTCTCTCTCTCTCTCAAATAAATAAATAAAATCTTAAAAAAAAAATGTTTACCACAGGTACACGAACAATCATAAACATCATGAACACAGCCTTCCTCTTGCACTTTGTATGTAAGTGATTAAGAAGCCGCCATCTTGAGTTTTCTTCTCTTTCCTGGGCAGAGGTAAATGAACACTAGGCTATTGTGGTTTCCTCATAGTCAATGTGTTCCCTCAAATGAGCAGAAAGGGAGAAGGAAGAGCTGAGTAGCCAAGGAAATTCTAGCAAACAGACTTGTTTTTCTTATTTAAGTTCTGATTTCTGGGAAAGATTCGTGTTTGTGTTAAGGTCTATTTTCAGAAATGGGCCCATTTGTAAATGGGCTGGTTGTGCTGAAAATGATATATAGGACTCTCCCAAGTGCAGGGAGAGGTGGGTCCAGGGTTGAGAAGAAGAGAGGTAATTTAAAAAACAAAACAAAATAAACTTTTATTATTTTAAAATAGTAAGATTCGTTTTTTTCCAATGTCTTTTCTTACTCAAAGGCTAACTACTAGCTTAATTACCTAAAAAGAGTTATGATACATTGATATTTTAGAATTCCCTTTCTTAAACTGGGATTAGAACCAATTAACTCTTTTTTTTTTTTTTTAAACCTTTCAGTTCATGGGCGTGTAAATGACTGCAGGGGTTTGGGACCTTAACTGTGTGGAGTGATGTTTGAAAGAACTGAGCCCATGGGGGCGCCTGGGTGGCTCAGTCATTAAGCGTCTGCCTTCGGCTCAGGTCATGATCCCAGGGTCCTGAGATCGAGCCCCGCATCGGGCTCCCTGCTCCGCGGGAAGCCTGCTTCTCCCTCTCCCACTCCCCCTGCTTGTGTTCCCTCTCTCGCTGTCTATCTGTCAGATAAATAAATAAAATCTTTAAAAAAAAAAAAAAGAAAGAAAGAACTGAGCCTGGGTGTGTTTGGGTCTTTATGCAACAGATTAAAGAGCAGGATGATTTATGTGTGGTTATTGTTATTGTTGTTTTTTTTACTCCTTAGGTCCATATATTTATATAATATGCATATATTCAACTATACATAAATATATATCTACTCCTTAGGTATAGTCCAGTCGAGACTTTGACTTCAGTGTTCTGTATGTGCCGTAGTAACAACAGATACCCATTCCATTATCCGTATTTTCTCACCAGTATATAACCATTTCACAGTGTGCTGATTGCCATCACATGAGGCCCCGCCGGTTTAAATGACTTGCCCCAAATCATCTGGACAGAAAGCGAAAGGTCGGGATTCAGATCCAACCCCACAAAAGCAGGCTGTGTGCACCAGGCCCACAAAGCTGGCTCAAAGGGCTCAAAATGAAGGACTGGGGAAGGAGAGCGTCGTCAAGATCGCTTCCGAAAATGCACTTCAAAAGCAGAGGGAAGGTCAGTTCTAAAAGGCTGGATTTAATCTGATCAGACTCAACCCAAGTGGCAGATGGGGGCAAACTCAGGCCAGGGCCCGGGCGTGCTGAGAACCAGGGAGACATCATTTACGATGGCAGCACATGACTCGGAGGTACCACCCGTGACCCCTTTCGGCGACTGCGGGGGCCGCAAGCAGAACAGAGACGCCTCGGCACCCCCCGCCCCCACCACAAGGCCGCTGATGGAGTGCAGGCCTGACGCCTGCCTAGTCCCCTGTGATCCCCGTGCCCTTCCCGCTCTCCCCGGGGGGAGCCGACCCATCTGGGCACGGCTGCCTGCGGCTGGTTCTTCCTGGAATGCCTTTCCCCGTCTCTTCCCACCCAGGCTCGGGCCTCCCCACCTCACTCCTCATCACTAATGGCTCCTAACTGAATTTTCTCTTCCACCCACACTGCATCCCAACCCATAATACCATCTAATTAATTTTCCCGAAACACTTTGATCGTCTAACCACTCTGACCTCAAAACATGAATAACTCCTCTGGCCTGTTGGACAAAACAAAACTTTTTTTTTTTTTTTTTTTTAGCATTGCTTCCAGCTTACTTGCTGAGCTTCTGGACCAAGTATTTGATAGAAATGCCCTGACATCTTTGCCTCAGAATTTTTTTGTTCCTACTTCTTCATGCAGCAAAAGAAAATCTCTCTTTTCCTCTCTGTCCTGTCAATCAGACCAAATTTTCAAAGTCAAATTAAAATTTGCCTTCATTGCGAAGCTGCCCCTCAAGGCTTGGGTGCTTATGTGATCCAGTTGGAACGCACCTTCACGGGGTCACCTGCCGCACCGGAAGCCCAAGGTTGTCTTGTCTCAGCATCAGCAGGAACCAGAGTGAGGGCTTAATGAAGACCCCCTAGGAGACTACATTGGTGGGGAAGTGACAAGGAAGGAGGCAGGGTGGCGCTGTGAACGTCATGTGAGGATGGAGTGTTTGGTGAGATTGCTGATAAGAAGGGCCGAGAAGAGCGGGGAATGGGTTTGAGGTCAAGATGAAGGTAGCCCCAGGGAAGGGGTGGGAGCTATGGGGATGGGTTATAAGCCCCATTTCAATGGATTGTCTTAGATAACACTGAAGCAGTTGTTCCTGGTCCCAAGACAGTTGTCAGTGATGGGGACTATACAATCCTTTGAGTGTCCAAGGAAAGGATTATTCTGGAGCCCAAGAGAGTCCAGAATTCCTTTAAACCCTGGAGGCTTCGAGCAGGAAACACTACCCTTCTTGTAATTGTGTAATGACTATTCCTACTGAGTTGCCATTGCACCCACTTGGAGAGACCTACCCACTTTTCTCCATGCCACCGCTCACAAAGCAGTCGGTAGAGACTTTAATCAAATCCCACACAGTCCAACCTTATCATCAGTAGCTTTTTACAACATATAGATATGACATGCCTTGTGTTGGTCACAGTCTGCCTCTGGGATTTCAAGTGCTGGAGTCTTGGTTTATAATTTTGAACTTTCGGGACCACATGTACTATCAAGGATAAAGCTTTATGATTAAACAATATATTGGAAGAAATTCATGGTAATGGCATTTGGCGAGAGTTGAAAGCTTTGCTTCTCATGTTCATGAAGATCTAAAAGGACTTTTTTTTTTTTCTCCAAAGGTCCTTCTCAGTTAACTGCATAATATCCAATTATGCATCTTAGAAGAATTTAGGGTTGAGAAAACCCAGCTACTATTGGAATCTTTGATTCTACAGAATATGCATTCCCCAACCCAGTGCTTACACAACTAAACTCTTCCCTCTGGGATCCAGTTGATTGTCCTAACTTTTCAGCTCGCCTTGCAAAGCCACAGACTCATTACAATAAAATGCTACAGTTTCGAGTGTTTTCAAAATCTAGTGTTGTAGCTGATTTTGTTCCTTATTTGATCAGGAAAGAAAAAAAAAAAAACACACAACTTTTTTTTCCCCTTGATGTCTTAAATGAACTGAGGTTTTAATATTTATTTTTTTTAAGATTGTAGCATTTTAAGCACATCATTTTTATAGGTGTGGGAATCACAAGTCCTTTAAATATTTTGATCTTGAAGATGGAGAAACTACAATTATCATTTACTGCAAGTAAGCAGGGAGGCCCAAGGAGTGCTTTGTTTAGTCTGACCCTTCTTAGTGGTGAGTGGAGTGGTAAGTTACTCTCCCAACCACATCTCCTGAACAAATTTGTTGTGGCTGTAGGTGTTGTGCCCAGGTCCAACGGTGTACATCATATGTCTGGTTTTGCAGGAACACTAGGGTAGTAGGAGTTTAGAAACATAGTTTCCTTCAATTTCATGAAGATAGCATATAGATAGCAGTTTCCCTAGGTCAAACACAAGAATTGGGTTCATTTTCCTCTATTGGAAGAATTATATTCTCCATTTAGTGATTCATAAGTTAAGGGTTTATTATTGGTTGAATCGGGCGCTCAGAGACCTAGATTTTGATTCTCTAGATCAGTTTCTCAGTTCAACACTACTCACATCTGGGCCCAACAGTTCTTTGCTGTGGAGTTGTCTGGTGCTTTGTAGGGTTTTTTTCTGTAGCATCTCTGCCCTCTGCCCACTAGAAGCCAGCAACACCCCCCTTCCCCCTAAGTTCTAATGATAAAAAAATGTCCTCCAGTTGACAATGACTGCTCTAGATTTACTTTGTTTTGGGGTGAACTCAGTAAACTTCCTTAATTGTTAAGAGGAACCAGGGAGTGGGAGTTACTGGAGAGCAGGAGTAACTGAGTGGGCACCAAAGAAGTGTTTCCTTCTAGAATGGACCTTGGCAGCCATGTTTCTATATAGAGCAGAGATGAAGGCACACATGTCTTTTGTAAGATTTTAGGGACTCTAGGAGGGTCACGTCTCCCAGAAGACCCAGTTTACTTTCATGTGGGTGTATCCCTTAGCTTCAGATATAAATCCCTGTAAAAAATTCAGCAAGATGTACTTTAGAAAACCAAGGATGGCAAGAACGTCTTGCTGCTTCCTATCCCCTTTTCCATGGCAGACATCACTAACGTCAAGATGAAGGTAGCCCCAGGGAAGGGGTGGGAGCTCTGGGGATGGGTTATAAGCCCCATTTCAATGGATTGTCTTAGATAACACTGAAGCAGTTGCACGTCTGATGCTGAATCTGATGTCAGCCTCAAAATCTTTCTCAACACAGGACTCCAGGCATCACTACTAGTATCTGGGACTTAGAGCTCAAGTTGAAACCTATTTGCAACCATTACTTTCACATTTTTGCCAGTTATTTTAAGAACAGTGGTGGCCAGTGATGAAATATGTTGTTTAAAATGCAACCTACAAACAAAGCATCAAAGTCTAGCGGAAAGAATATAAACACCAAGGAGAGTGCATCTGGCAAAATGAGAAGTCAAGATAAAGTTGATCTGTCTCTTCGGCACCGATGGCACGGAGATTTCCTTTCCCATGGTCAAGTACTCAGCCAGGTTTAAGGGAGAAAAGTGTTGGTCTGAACTTGGCTCTGGTGTATCGGGGCTGCCCACCATGAGTCATTCTGTGTGCAGTCCTGAAAACTGAGGAGAAGGGCAAGAAAACATTGAACCACCCCTGCCGATGCTTGGAAGGAAGACCTTCAACATCTGCAGGTGTGTGGGCCACTGAAAGAAGTTAGGAGATTCACCCCCAAGGGAGAGTTTGCGGAGAGAAGTGCCTCAAACTGGATTGATGGTCACTAAGTTTGGGGGAGCCAACAACTCTGCTTCCGTAAACATCCCGACGATCTGGAAAGCTTACCAAACTGCCAAATCTGGGGGAACTAGAAGGAGAGAGATTCGGATTCGTTTGGGGGCCTCACGACTGAATCAGAAACTCTCAGAGTGGGCCCTCAGCCCCATCATTAAACAAACTCCCAGGTGAGCCTGAGGCCTCCTAGAGTTTGAAAACCTGATGGAAGGCATGTCTGTTCAACTTTGATTTGTATCCCCCTTCCCCAGCCTGTTCAAAAGCAGTAGGTGTGGAGTGGGATCCGAGTTTCTGCATTTGATCTGGGGTCTTCGGCTACAAGCAAGAGATGAGAAGAATTGGAATATCTCTGGGGGAAAGCTCTCTTTAACCTAGGGACACCTGCCCTGAGGGGTGGGGCTGGAGAAAGTAGAAAGAGCAGGGCTGCTCTCTTGGCGCTGAAGGTGTGTGGCTCGGAGGGGGAAGCAGAGGGAGGCCGCGAGGGCAGGGCGAAGGAAGCCAGCCGGTCAGCATTATAAAGCTTCGTTGGCCTCTGAACCAGAATGTCACCTGCTGTCTATTCAGCAAGGGATAGGGACCCTTGCCTGTTCCCAGTTAACTACCAAGGTGATCCTCATCTGACTTCCAACTGCTATCCGCACAGCTGCGGTAGGTGAGGAGAATGGCAATTGCTCAGAGCCGGTCGGGTCCTCGTGCCTGCTTGGCTCCCTGATCTCAAAGTGCTTTCACTCGCAAGGAATTCCTATGAAATCATCTTGGACCGAAAAAGCCATGACCCAACTTTTTTCAGCGGACTGGGTTCAGAATGCTTTTTAGTTATTTCCAGAACTCAAACTCGCTCTCCAAGGAGGAAGTGCTCCTACCATGAGGCCCTTGGAACAAATGAGACATGCTCTTTGAAGATGGTTCCAAGTCCCAAGCAGTGGGAGATATGTTGGGGGCCAGAGCCTTTCCGATGACTCCCGGGAAGGGCTCAGCGATCATCTGGAGGTGTGAACTCTGGCAGATTAAAGATGATTTTGTTCTGGAGCTGATGGCCATCTCTCGCATGCCTTGGCATAAATAAATGGCCCCAAGGGCATTTTTGTTGGGAGTGGAGGAGGATGGGAGGGTACCGGGCATCTCCCGAGGAGGAGAGGAGACAGTGAGACTCAGGGTCCCCGAGAAACTGCCTCCTTTGTGGTTTTGTTTAAGGCCACCTCTTCAGCCTTGCCCAGAACCCCCCTGGGCAGCAGGGAGGCAGGGAGAGGGGAGATACCACCGTGGTTCAGTGAGTCAGCTGCTCCCCACAGAGCAGGCAACCAGACTCCGTGAAATGTTAATTATCTGTTAGAAAAAAAGTTTATTCTACACAGTTTCAAAAACAAAAATCCAATTCCTGGGCAGACCCTGTTACTTAACAACCTCGACCTCCACATACACAGGCTCAATAAAGGTACGTGAAAAAAACATAAAGTGGTCTTGTCCACCGTGACAACATATGTTCTCTACTCGAGCCCCTAACACCTACACACATGGTGGTTGAGTTACAGTCAGAAGTGTGCTATAAAATGACATCTCCCCCCACCCCCCACTTTAGATTGCCTTTGCCGTTCTGGAGAACAGCATGAATCTCAAACACGAGAACCATCTACTCCATTCCAGCAATATCACATGGTTCACATAGTTTCTTTGGGTATTTTATCAGCTCAGCCCCCATTGTTTCTCCAGTGATAAATTACACTTTAATTATTTCTTTATTTTATGGAGTGGAGAGTCGTAGTAATTTCCGTGTCCCAGTCCCATTAGCTTCCTGGTGGCATTGTTTGAAGTCCCCAGACCCTGACGTGGAATCCAACTGTTTCCCTAATATGTGGGAAGCACACTCGGCTTGTTTACATCAAAAACAATTCTTGCCACGGTTTTCCTTTTTCACCCCGTCTTTTCCCATGAAAATTCTGGCAGGAGCCTGGGTGAGTATTCCAGGGCGTAGGGTAAACCCGCTGGATGGTGGCGGTGGCTGATGGAGTGAAGTCGTTAGGACTGACCTGGAACACAACGCTGAGCCCACCAACTTAAGCTGAAAAACTGGGAAGTGACCTCACAGCGTCTTGATGGGTTCCTCCGCGTCTGCACCTTAGTTTGGTTTCCACTTTCCTTGAGTTCTCTTGTCGGGTTTCTCTCCCTGCATCTCAGAATTCCTCCAACCTGGCCGCCTGCCCCACTCTCAACCTGAAACCCGAGGGCATGGCTTGTCCTTCCAGAGGCAAGCCTGTACCTGAGATCCCATCCCTCCCGTGGCCTGCCTCAACGTACCCCTACATTACACCTTTGCTTCCTCTTTCGAGCTCCTTCTTTTGTCTGTTAATGATGAACTAATCTGCAAACGACGGAGTCACTAACATCTATGTTTTGACACACAAAACACCCTACCCTGACCCTTAAAACACACCTCCATTGCTTTTTGAGATTTCACCGTGAAACGTCTCCTTTCTGGAAAAGTCACATTTTGGAAAATGTATGCATTTTGGTCTTTGTTCTCCTGCCTCCTGATCCCTCTTCAGACTTACACCGTGAGTCTCATTTGGCCCCCAAACTCCTCCATAAATGTTCATAGCTAAGATTTTTGGCTTATTAATGAGCAGGCAGTCGTGTGGAGGTGGAAAGAAGCAGAGAAAATCTGGGGGAGGGAAATTGGTTAGTGGCAATCATAAGCCTAAGGAAGCCGGAGGCCGTGAAGAGCTGCGTCGGGGTTGTGCCAGGTGTCAGAACAGGAGAGTGCTGGTGTGGAAAACACTGTGGGCAGCCCATCTAGGACGCTTGCAGCCTGAGCACTGGAAAAAAAGATGCAACAGTTACAAATACAGGGACCACGGGAGGAGAACGTGAGGGTGGCTGGGGCACAGTGGATGAGGTTAATTTTAGACACGTTGAATTTGTGGGGCCCGTCAGCTGAGGGGATGAAGGTCAGAAATGTGAGTGTAAGGCTGGAGAGAGAAAGGGGCTTGAAGATACAGACTTTCAGGTCAGCTGCAGACAGAAGAGAGTCTCTAAACTGTGGCTGTGTGAGCTTCCTGAAGAAGAGTGCACAGATGACAGAGCAAGGAGGACATAGGACAGAGCTTTAGAGAAATTCTACGTCTCAGGGACGGGTAGACAGGCCCCGAATGATGATGAGAAGGAGAAATGCAGAGCCCTGGAAACTAGGGCTGGTTTCCAAAGGAGAAGTGCTGTTCGCAGATCCAGAGGATGTGGAGGGAGAGAGCAGAGCAGGGATGTGAGGAGCCCCTGGCCAAGCACCTGCCGGGCTCTGAGTGATGTTTTAGGAACTAGACTGGAGAGTCCCTAATGGACAACACACCCTGTCCTTGCCCTTCAGGGAGCATGCATTCTAAGGACAGTGGCAGCAAATTAACACAGAATTACAGTTCCACCCGCTGAGTGCTGTAACACGGAGTGTGCGGGGTTGCCCTTGTCTCTAATATCGGGGAGATGGATCTGGGGACCTGTCAGCCCTCCCCTGACAGGTGAGGGCTCTGGAATTGGCTGCCCAAATCTCTGTTATGGTTTAGCCTCTTAGCAGCTGGGTAATCGCTACTCTTAAAATATATATATTTTTCTTTTTTTCCTTTTTAGAGAGAGAAGGAGAGAGAGAGAGAGAGCATATGCAAGCATGGGTGGGGAGGGGCGGGGGCAGAGGGAGAGAGAGACTCTCAAGCAGGCTCCATGCCCAGCCGGGAGCCCTACACGGAGCTCAGTCCCATGACCTGAGCCGAAATCAAGAGTCAGACGTTTAACCGACTGAGCCACCCAGGCACCCCATGGGTCACCCTACTCTTGACTTCAATTTCCTCATTGATGGTAAAATACAATATAATAACCATATCTGCTTTACAGGCTTATGGATGGGGATTAAATATGTTAAAACATGTAGCACGTTGTTGAGGCAGTGACCAACGTGTGAGAAGCCCTTGATGAAAAGCCACCACACTTCTATGGGGCTTCCTTGGTGCCAGATGTTGTCTTACCCCTCACAGCAGCCTCATGAAACAGGTTGTATCCTGGTGGGCGCCTGGGCAGCTTGGGTCCTGATCTCAGGGTCGTGGGGTCAAGCCCCACATCAGGCTCCATGCTCAGTGGGGAGTCTGCTTGAGATTCTCTCCCTTTCCCCCGCGCCTCCCCCTGCTCACTTACTCTCTCTCTCTGTCTCTCTCAAATAAATAAATGAAATATAAAAGAAAGAAGCAGGTGGTATTCTCATCTGCATTTTTACAGTAAGGACACTGCAGCAGAGTGAGGCAAAGTAGCTTCTTCAGTCACACAGCCAGAAGTGGTCGTTTCGTTTGTCTCCTCTTTACTCCACTGGTGAAGGAGGGATTTCTGCCCTCCAGTTACGGGCATGGCCCAGCCCATGACACTTGGTGCTGGACAGATGGGATGCACAGGACTCACTTACTCTCATAGCTGGGGCGTAGAGGACACGCCTTGCCTTGCAAGACCCCACGGGGGTTTGCGGACAGAGTGAACCTGCCGAGTCTGTAGTAACAAGAGGGCGGGGTGCCCCCTGGTTCCCATGGGACGATGTGGCCGGCTTGTTTGGATCATTCCGTGGGCTGGCAGGGAACTGAAACCCACTGCCCAGGGACAAGCAGGCACTGTGCCTGTTCTCTGTGATAAGAAGTGATGTTTGGCTGGGGGAACCTTATCTGCAGCAGCAACATGGGAAGAGAATGTGTGGGTAAGGCCCTCTGAAGCCCTCCTGATTTTATCAGATGTCTAGGCAGCACTTAATACTGAACCCTAACTTCAGGCCTTAGGACACAGCGATTTGGTGGGAATTTGGACCCAGAGTGTGGATCTAAGATCATGCTCGGCCATACTGTTTGGCATCACCTCCAACGTAAACAGGATGGTTGTGCCCTGACCATCTCTACGCTGTTTTCCGTGCCCCTACCTTTGCCTGGATTTTCCTCTCTATCCTAAACACTGCCTGTTGAAATCCTATCTGTTCACCAAAGCTGTCAAATGCCAGTTACTCTATGAAGTTTTTTCTCTCATCTAGACATGGCCCCTCCTTCATTTTTGGGTAGCACTGTGTAGTGGGAAGGGCATGACTTTGAAACCCGAAAATTGTGGCTTGGTTTCTGGCTTTGCTATTTATTTGCTACCTAATCTGGGGAAATATATTAGAAGACTGAATTAGCCCATTTCTCAAGTGCAGGTAATAGTACCTGTTTGAAATGGTACTATAAGATTATCTATGAAAATAGATGCATAGTGCTCAGTATTTAGAAGGCACACCATAAATATGAATTTCCTTCTCTTGAATTATTTTGTATTTCTACTGATGCCTATTTCATTGTGCCTCATTCTCTAATTATTTGTGTATTTGTTTCACTCAACTTGGAGACAGCTGATATTTTCCGCTTTTCCCTTTCTCATCCTTGTCCAGTTTGTTCACTGCTTACCATCTCTTTCCACATGCTGGATATTTTTATCAACACTGGAAGGAACTCTCTGCATATGCTGCTCAGCAGGACCTTCTAGGAAAATACTTTGTCGTGTCTCTAATGCAACAGAGTTGCACTAACTGCTAACAAAGCCTTCTATTCCTGAAGTAAATGTACTTGAGGTAGAGAGCGCAAGGATGTCAATTTATATTAAAAAGTCTATATTACAATGAAAGTGATATATACAATCCCAACATTAGGTTTAATGGGTGTACCGTTTTCAAAACCAGAAGAGGGACAGAATGTCAAAGAAGAGGAAAAACAGGTGTCAAAAGATGAGTCTTGAAGCTTCTCAGGCAAATTTTGCGTTTTTATAATTTTTAGCACATAGATTTAGAAACGGGGAGAAAGTAAATCTCAAACATATTTGTGCTATTGTGTAAGAAAGAAAAATGAAATTGCCATTGGAAAGGAATGTTTGCACTTTCCAAGCCTTTAAAAAGAATCAGGCCTCCTTGTCTATTTGATAGAGTATCGATTGGTAAAGAGAATGGAAGACAGGAAGTCAGTGGTTTATTATTTATTTTTCTCACTCATCCCATATATATTGCCTTGGTGTAAGGCATCTTACATCTTACTTCTGTTTTTTTTTTTTTCAGGTTTGTTTGTTTGTTTGTTTGTTTTTTAATGATTACAATGAGAGGGATAGCATTGGCCTATGTCATAAAGGTTCTAAGAAGCTTGACAAAAATGAGCACCTGGTTTTAAGGTCACCCAATGCTTGTTTCCAAATAAGCACCAAGTGTGAAGGAAATGTGTGATCTAGCACTTCCAGGCAGGCGACTGGGAGGGGAGGGTGGGCGGGAGGGGGGTGGGTAGTGGGGCGGGGCCGCCTGCCAGCATCACTGGGGAGCTACATTCTTTGACCAGTGAACACACTGGTTCAATGTTATGTAACGCTAACCGTTTTGGAACCTTAAGAAATCTCAAATATCAGGAAAACTACACAGTTGAAAGTAATTACGGAAGTCTCAAGGAACTCAAACCATTTCTCGAGTCCACTGACTCCTGTCCAGCTAGGCTGTCATTTCCACTGGGTGAGATGTGCAATTTGCTTTAAGTGCCTTGGATGTAATTTGTCCAATTTTCTACCCAACACTCATATAAGTTATCGGTTAAAAATTCCTTTCAACCAATCGAATGTACTTTATAGATTACTGAAGCCATTTGAAATCCTTTTTGAAGCAGAATGAACAAATGTCCAACTAAATAAATATATGTCTGCAGACATAATTTGCTACCTGTTGAGTTATTATCATTTCAATGATTAGCAATCTGTTTGTTCACTTGTTCTATTCTATTTTGCTAGTGGTAAGAAAGGAGCTGAGAACATTTGAATTAATTGTGCAGATGCATTAGTATTAATCTTTCCGGAAGTCGGTATGTTCCTTAAAATCAGGAAGGTTACTTCCATAGCTATCTGTGAAGACATAATAGTTGACAGGAAAATTGCATAATAAAATAGACTAAGAAAAATATTTTTGAACGATAGCAGATGAAATTTAAGCTCAGCTTAACACAGAATTTCTCTCTGGTTGGTAAGACCTGTGAAACTTTGAATCTTCCTTATATTCAACCAGACTGTGAGTAGAAATGGTGAAGAGGGACTGGGTTGGGGGTGAAGAGTTTCAATGAATTTTCAACCTGCCAAAAGGAAGTACCTAATATCTAGAGCTGTAAGTGGAGTTTTGAGGAGGCTTATCAAGAGTCTTCAAAATCATTTTTCTAGAACCATCTTTGAGATGAGGATCGGCAGGCATCTCGTCTGACTGATGTAATCAGGAGAAGAGGGTTTCAGGTGTGACTGAAGTAAATGATCTGCATTTATATGCTGGGCTGGGTGATGGTGCAGGATTCCTGTGCATAAAATAATCATCTAGACAACAATCCTCATTTCAGGACTGAGCAGGGGAGGCAGAAGCCTGAAAATTATATGCTTGGAAGTCCTCTGGGCAGAAAAGCTTCTATGTCATATAACTTTTACGATAAGTCTCTCCTCTAAGTTTAGTGTCCTTCTGTTATTAACACTGCTTGGGAAGATGTGGTTAATTTAATGTTCTGATTAACGCCAATCGTGAGCTGCCAATTTTCACATAGGAAACATGAATAGTGTGTGCTGAGCATATTAAGGAACATTCATCATAAACATAGTTATATTTTCAGAAGGAGAAATGTTGAAAAGTGATGTGGTCGTAATCGTAAAACTCATGTTTTTCTGGCATACACCAGAGTTGGAGGCTTAGGCGGTTCATCTCTGTGCTAAACGAAATCTGACTGGTGTTTGAGGCCCCACCGTGAGTAGGGGCCATATCTCCATCCATCTCTGTGTCCCCGAGGGTCTCATTCTACGTTGGCAAGTAGCGGGGGCGCCATCGATGATTGCGAAGCGGTGTAAATAATTTTAAATCTTTGAAAACCCCCAGCCTGATTCTAGCCAGCAATTCCAACCACATTTCCTGCTAAATCTTTTATTCATGCACTCGATACCTGTTTCAATCGACTCCATTTGAATTTTATGTCTTTTTGACTCCGTATGTATGAAGACTTTGAATCAATTATTTTGTTCTTAAAATTATTTTTGGTACCAATATACATGACAGAGAGCGAAGAGTGGTATCAAAGGAGCAGGTGGTGAGTGACTATGTCTACATGCCAAGTCCGGTGGATACAATGTCCCCGCCCTCCAAGGCCACACACCTCTAGGGCTACAGTACCAACCTATACGCGGCATAAAGCTGCCGCCCTCCCAGGCTGATCGCCAGCTGGCTTTGCCACAGGCGAAAATATCACCTGTCCTCTTGAGTTGTTTGTGGGCCCCTGGTGAGTCTCCTGAGGTCATGACTAATCATGATGCCCCAAAAGACTCCTTCCCACTGACGATCAGTGCTGGCTGGGTGTTGGTGAATGCCCAAGTACCTTCCGGGGCACCATGGTTTAAATTATTTATTTCAAAGGCCCAACTGGTGACCTGATGAGTGAAGTATAAGCTCACACCAACATGACCCAACACACAGCACCAAATAAACAACTCTACTGAAACAAACAAACAAACAAACAAAAACAAAAACAAAAACCTTCCTGATTTCTTGGTTTGTAATAAAGGCATCATCTTTATTTGCTGCCCCTACTGTATGGTTTTTAGCAGAGAGGTGAGGAGGTATAAATTCTCTGAGGGCAGGGATCCTTCCTACTTTGCTCATGTTCTCAGTAGCTAACAGGGCCAGATACCCAGCAGATGCTCGGGTGATATTCTTTGCATGGGTGGTTGATGAGATAAAAGAAATGTGAAGGTAGGGCTGGGTGCATGGCTTTGTAGCTAACACTTAGATATTTTTTCTTCTTTTCCTGTACATATTTTCTCCCATCTTTTAAGCCTCTTTTTAGTATATGGTGCATGCCCCGTAGTAGGTGCTGTGGGCACAGTCAACAAATGAGATGTAAGTCGTTGGAGTCTTCCCTCCTTCCCTTCGTTCATTTACTTACTTATTCACTTAACACACGTTTGTTGTTCTTTTTATAAAATATGACTTTACTGTTGTTCCTGAAAATAGCCCTGTTTCAAACGCTATCCTATGATGCACCTTGAGGTTTAGAAGCAAAGACCGAACAGTTAAAAATAGTGAGAAGTATCTAAACTGATCAAAAAGGTGTAATAATATGGACCATTAATCCCTAAAAGTAGAGTATTCCACTGAGGAGTATTAAATTGGAGAAAGAACAGATCTAATAAATACCAGCATAGATACTGTCAAAGAAAAATAGCTGAAACCAAATTGGCTAAAGGAAGATTTAGTCATAAGATCTTAGGAGAATAAAAAGTTTGAAGAGATAATATAAAAATGGAACTCTTAACGGACTTCATTGCAGTAGTTAATATAAATAGTTATTACACCGTGTGACCTAGAGACCAGGAAAATAAAATCTTTTAGGCTTGAGGTTTCAGATTACCTTTATGTCTACTACATTTAAAAGTTTAAAACATTGGAATTAACCAACATCAGATACTCCTTAATGAATATAAACCATTCAGGAAGAAAACATGAATCCTCATATATTCCAATTTGAAATTGGAAGGAATGTTAAAGTCATTTTGTCCAACTTTCCTATCTCCTGGACAGAAATTGAGGTAAAGAGAGGTCAAGTGACTGATTCAGTGTCACACAATTAGGACGCATAACTTCTACTGTAGTATTCTTCATACTATACCGCCATCCTTCCATGGAACATTAATAAATTATCTTCCTGGTACAAAGCAATCTCGCTGGATTTTTGAATGGTTTCAGTTAACTCAGTGAGTTCAGCCTATTCCCATACAGACCTTCAAGACTGAAGCTCCTCCCAAAACAGAGGCAACTGAAATCTACCTGCACCCTACTGCCGGACAGTATTTATTTGAATACAACAGAATATGACTGGTTTGATGATCATCTGCATTCAAATTTGGATGGCTCTAAGAAGGACTCATGTCCCTTTAGTCCATTACGGGTGGCAAATCGGTAAGAAGAAATCCAACTTTATTAATCAAATGCTCCTCATTCTTGAGACAGCCATAAGGCATATTTCTTCTCATCGGTTTATTCATTCTCGTTGAAGCATGTTACAGATAAGGAACCTGAGGAAGGTTCTCCAAGGAAGGCCTTGGAGTCACTTAAATGACAGAGCTGTCATTCAGTCAAATTCTAGTGTGTGGTCTCCTTCCATGGTGGTTAATTTTATGTGTCCACTTGGTTAGGCTACGGTGACCCTTTGTTTGCTCAAACACCAGCCTAGACGTTGCCGTGAAGGTATGTTTTGGATGTGATGAACACATAAATCCCACTTTGAGTAAAGCAGATTACCCTCTGCAGTGTGACTGGGCCTCATCAGTTGTCATTGAAGACCTTAAGAGCAAAGACTGAGGTTTCCTAAAGAAGAAAGAATTCTTCTCAGGACTGCCACAAAGAAGACCCACTAAATGCCCAGCCTGCTGCCCTGCAGAATTTGGACTCAAGGCTACAACATTTACTCTTCCCTGCATTTTAGCCTGATGACCCAATTTACAGATTTTGGACTGGCCAGCCCCCACAATCATGTGGGCCAGTTCCTAAAAATCTCTCTCTCTATCATAGTCTACCTATCTCTGGAAAAACCTGACTGATATACTTCCTTGCATGCGTTCTGTTGTCTGAAAGCCTGGCTTTTGAGTGAGCAGCGAGCTGTCCAATCCATTTGAGCAAGGGCAGTCAGACAGGCCATGCATTATATAGCGGTCAGGGTGGCCGTGGCCTTGGAGTCCTGTAGGTCTGTGATGGATGCAGCTGCTGATGCTCCTGGGAATGGATGCCTCAGGAGAGAAATCGCTGGCCCTCCACGAAGGCCTCAGTGGAATGAATAGGACTTCAGAGCAAGAACATCAGTCTCAACAAAGGGCATTTTCAGGGAAAGCTGCTCTGCAGGCTTGGATAATTAAAAAAGAAAATGCAGAGGAAGACATTTTGTGGGATGCCTTTTTTAGAAGGACAAAAAATATATATATTCTTCTTATCCATAGTAAAACATCAACACCTTCTTGAATACGAAGGAATTTAGATTCTGAACTAAATGCTTTAATGAGGGACAAATAATAAGTGTGAATTGAAACTAATTGGTGTTTCAGATCACTGAGCTGGTTGAAAAACCATTTGTGATGAGGTCTGTATAAGTTAACAGGGGCTTTTAAATGCCTAATTAAACATCGTTCCGTCCCTAGTGAGAATTAAAAAAAAAAAAAAGTATTGTTGTCCATTGCATTGTACTTAACCAAGTGATTAAAGTGGGCAATCTGGGCAGATTTAATTTTTGTGTGTGGCGAAAGCTCTTTCTTCCCCAGAGAAGGCTGCTGTAGGTGGTCCTCGACAGTGACATATCGTGTCTCCTACAGATGGGAACGAGGTCTTCCGGGGCCCGAAGGGAGAAAAAGCCATGAGCCTCGTGTTGAACAAAAAGGAAAAATAAAGAGGCAAGGTGAGAGGTGGCTTGATTGTGGTGAATTACCTGTGGGAGAGATCAAGGTCTCTTACTTACAACTGTGTTTTGCAGTTGGCCGAGGCCTCCTGGAATTCAGTGCGAAGGGCATGAAGAGCACAGTCTCGCAGATGGGGTCCCGGAGAGGGTGGGGCTTTTCAGCCCACCGCCAGCAGAGAAACTTTCTAGATTTGAGGGTTGAGGAGCTGTTCTGGAAACTGAGTGATTTCTTAAGGAATGAGTTCAGGAGGTGTTGTCGATAGGGTGAAGAGAGTCTGAGGAGACGTCTGCTTCTCTTTTCACCCTCCTGGCTGGCTCCCTCCCTCCCTCTTCCTCTCTTCCCTCCTCCCTTCCCTCCCTCCTTCCTCCCATTTCTCTCCCTCCTCCCTCCCTCCTCTCTACTTCCTCCCTCCCTCCTCCCTCCTATCCACTGCAATCTAAAGCCTCAGGGTAAAGCAAGCAGTTGCTATATGGTTTTACACCGATAGTTCAACAACAGAAATGTTATTTCTGTAATTAACTTCCTAAATGTTTGAAGGCTAGTTGATCTAACTGCCTGAGCCTAAGGTAAAAGAAAGATTCTTTTGTTGTTGTTCTGTCATTCCAAAAACAAACCACAAACTAAAAAACTAAAAGCAACTCCATCAATATTAAGGGGAAAAAAAGAGAATTATTTAGATTATTTATATATCTGGAAAAAACCTCTCAGGTTCCTCATGCAACTCTTTATTTGATGCAGAAACATCTTCTGAGGATGCATGTGATAACCAATTACTTCTCTAGTGGAGGAGGGAAGGTAGCATGGGCAGGAGGGCAGGAACCCACTGGAGAGAACATGGATGAGGGAGAGAAACGGAAGGAAAACTTAATCCGTTGGGTGAAATTGCCCATTTCAGTCATGCTCCACTTTCCTCTTCCATCCTACTCCCTGAAAACCTGAAGTAAAAGTGACAAGTCAGGGCACAGGATTGAGATATAGTATTTAGGGCCTATGTCTCTATAATATATTTACTAGATTTGTATTTTTTGTCTTCTGTGATCTGGCTCTTGTTGCTTATTTAACTCGTGTAATTCTGATCATTCTTTAGACATGCAGAATTCTGGGGGTCCCTGGGTGGCTCAGTAGGTTAAACATCTGACTCTCGGTTTTAGCTCAGGTCGTGATCTCAGGGTTGTGAGATCGAGCCCCACATTGGGCTCCACACTCAGTGTGGTCTGCTTGAGAGTCTCTCTACCTCTTCCTCTGCCCCACCTGCTCTCCTTCTCCCTCTGAAAAATAAATAAATCTTAAAAAAAAAAAAAGAATTGGATTATGACCTAGGTGCTTTGGCCATTTCTACCTTTCCTGACCATGGCCGGGTTGACCCACCCTGGCCAGCAGCTTAAAGCCGAAGGACCCACCTCTTTGGGCAACAAGTGTTGTGTGTTCTGTGGGAAGGGTCAAATCCTTCTGTTTTAAGTCTGCATTGCATGATTCAGATCCCCAAAACACTGTTGGAACAGACTCTCAGAGCCAACATTTCAACTGAATTCATTTTGAAACTTTATTTCCATCTTCCCTCCATACCCTAAATTACACCGAATGTCCCCAGAGAAGGAAGCAGAAGAAAGGTCTAGTGAAGGTGGATTCTCCCACTTTACCACACCCAGGAGAGCCGGACCTGGCCTTGCTTGGAGGGTCAGGTGTGGGCATGATGAGCAAGGAAAGAGAAGCAGGGATCCTGGGATACTGTGTGTCCCAGTTGCCCTTGACAAGAACGGGTATCCCCTTTCAAGTATTGCTCTCCAGAAACCCCAAATTGTAGGGACTTTGATCTCACTCTCTCCGGGACCTCAGGCTCCCCAGCACAGGGCAGACCTGACTGCCATTGTCCTGAAGTGTAAAACAGTCTAGAGAGACAGCTATCTCCCTAAACAGCTTTAAAACACTTGCAGACAGAAAAGAACAAGGTTTCACTGACAAGAGCTTCAATGAACTAAAGAGGCCACAGGGTCAGCTCAACTATATTGGGGGTAAAATACTGCAAGAGGTGTTGATGTTATGCCTCTTCTATTTTACACACTGAGTGAGGGGAACGAAGGGTTTCAGTGGTTCCTGTTCAGTTAGGGAAGTGGATTCTGAGATGACCCAGCTCACCTGTGCTCACCTTGCTTCCAGGAACACAGCTCTTTAGGTCCCCCTCTGACTTTCTTCTTGTGCCATCCTGCCCTCGACTCTCCCAGCTTCTAATGTCCTCTCACGTTGGACTCCTCCTTCCTGTTCAGTGTTGTAAATGCTTGGATGATTTCCCTGCCTGTGTCATCCATGCCCTGTGGGGTCTTGCTCCCCGCCAGATGAAGAGTGGGACCCATCTTGTAAGCCATCAAAATAACAAACATATTTGAAGCAAGTATGCCATAATTTGACTACAGGATTATAACTGCCCAGTGGGAGAGATGAGTAAAGGGTCAAAGGGGTCACAGTAAGTAAAAGCCTTTGTAACTCCTTTAACTTCTTTTGCATAAAATTTCTCCCCCAGAAGGGGTAGATAATGAAGCAGATGGGGAAGAATTCCAAATTACAAAGAAATCGTAAAAATTACTTCTTTCGTATTTTGTTTATAATGTTTGAACCATTCAGGTATGATATACTACCTAGAGTTCATGATTTTCATTATAAATCTGGAGGCATGCTAAATCCCTAAACATGAAGTCATAAATCTCTAAACATGAAAGATGCACTATTCAAACTGATAGATGATCACTTTCAACATATGTATCGGAGAAAGAGAAACCTAAAATATATAGTAACAGTACTTAGAATTTCACTATTATAGAAAATCTCTCATCTTTTTAAGGATGTTAGAGATAAAGGACCAAGATGGCATTTTAAGCCATAATATAAAGTAAACTGCACCCCCTCTATGATTGTCAATGTCTTACCCTGCTGGTTTTAATAATGTGAAGCAGATTTCATGATAATAAAGACCATATGAAGAGCCTTTTAAAAAATGAAAAAATCAAGACAAACCAATTCAGTCTACTCACCCTTTTATATATACTATAGTACTTAGGCTGGTTAAAAATGGAACAGTAGGGTCGACTTTCTCATAAAATGGAAAATAATTCCCATCCATTACTGGTTGTTCCTTAGCAAATAATTTAGAATATTAGGATTTCAGTATCAGTAAATCAAAATGATAAGAATTGGAGTAGGTATCATGAGGCCATGTAAAAACTATTCTTATTTTGGGGAGTTTCAAGTCGTATGGGGAGAGCTGAGATTCATACGTGAAAACTTCACAAAGAAAAGTAACAGAGCAGGCTACTTGATCCCCAGTTGTGTTCAAGGAAACAATCATGCAAGCTTTGGGCTGGCATAAATGGACACTAATTCTACTGAAAACATTCATCAGGCCTTGCCACTCACCAACTGAAGGTACTAAGCTGCTTTTCTCCCCTTCTATAGCTTGTTGCTTCTGCCCTTTTTCCTCAAGGCTGAAAACCAGAACATTTCTATCCAAGGATGATCTCTATCTCCCCATATAGTAAGGACGGCTCCCGTGTCCCCTGGGGGAGCTTTAAAATTTCTGTAATTTTTTTTTATACCTTATTAGTTATTTCATGACTTGGGTAACTTTTGTGAATGCATTTTTTCTTCTGTGATGTTTTCTAATTGGTTTATTCCTGGGGAACGACTGATTTTTATATGTTTGTGTTGTCCTGTGTACTGGTTTGCTTCTCCTTTGTGGCCGAGTGCATCAGTTTGATGAGAAAGGTGGGTTTTAACTGATTTGTAAGCCTGACTTTTAGCTTTGTGGATGAGCACATATTCTCCTCATCTGACCTAGGGCTGCAGACAAAGCTTCTCCAACGGGGGATGCTTGTTCAGAAGGAACATCATGGGCGTAGCCAGATGGCACAGCCCTCTCTCCTCATCTCTCCAAAGTCTCCACTCATCCCATGAGGCACATGAACGAATGTGTTTTCTGTTCTTCCTTTCTCCCTCCTCAACTGCAAGCTAAAGGGTGTCTATATGACCTTCCTAGTCATGCCACTCTATGCCTGCGTGTTGGGGACATTACGTATGGGTGCCCAATAACCTTCTTGATTTGGTCCCAGTGGTTTTATATATTCCTGATAGTGTCGTGAGTTCAAATCCTGTCAATTCTCTTACGTCAACAGAGATTAATTGTGGTAGAGAGGCAATGGTGCCCAGAGATGGTCCGTGCCCTCACTCCTGGAACCTGGGAGTGTGTTGCCATATGGCAAAAGGGACTTTGCAGATGTGATTACAGATATGGAACTTGACATAAGGAGATGATCTTGGGATTATCCGCGTGGGCCCATCAAGTCACACAAATCCTTGAAAGGGCAGACCCATTCTGGCTGTGGTCAGAGACAGATGTGATGATGGAAGTGGGGTCAGAGACATGCATTGTTCTTGCCTTGAAGACAGAGGAAGGGAACAAGGACCAAGGAAAGCAGGGTGCCTCTAGACTAGAAAGGAGCCCCCACGAGAAATACAGCCCTGCTGACACATCGAGTTTAGCTCAGTGAGACTTGAATGGGACTTCTGACCTCCAGGAGTGTAAGATTATACTCTGTGTTGTGGCAAGTCCCAAGTTCATGGCAATTTGTAATGGCAGGAATAGAAAATACACTCAGCTCAGGCCCCCATAACAAAATACCACAGACTGGACAGCTTACACAGTAGACATTTACGTTCTCATAGTTCTGGAGACCAGAAGTCCAGGGTCAAGGGCTGGCAGGGTAGAGTCTGGTGAGAGTCCCCTTCTTGGCTTGCAGTCTCCACACTCTGTCTTCAACATGGCAGAGAGAAAGAGAGAGACCAAGCTCTCTGGCATGTCTTCTTAGGGGACAATGATCCTCTCAAATCAGGGCCCCCCTTATGACCTCATTAACCTTAATAACCTCCTAAGGGGTTAAGGGTTAAGGGGGTTAAGGCTTCAACACAGGAGTTTTGGAGGAACACAATTCTGTCCACAATAATTGATTTTGTAATTTTTATTGCTTCTTTCTTCACTTCATAGTAGTGCTTAAGGGTGTGGGGGTAAGAGTATTTAGTATTTATAATATCTCCCTTTAAAATATCCCTCCTTCAGGGGCACCCGGCTGGCTCTGTCAGTGGACCTTGCAACTCTTGGTCTCAGGGTTGTGAGTTCAAGCCCCATGTTGCGTGTAGTGATTACTTAAAAATAAAATCTTTAAATAAATAAGTAAAATAAAATGTCTCTCCTTAAAAATTTTATATTTTACCTTTTTTATACTTTTTATTTTAAAATAATTTCAGACTTGCAGAAAATTTATAGAAATAATGCATAGAGTTCCCTCTGCTCTCTGCCCAGCTTCTCTAGCATCCTCTACGTCAACACTACGCGACCAGACTCAGGGAAGGGAGGAGGATACAATACCATTAGCTAAATTACAGACCGTAGTAGAATTTCACCAATTTTTCAAGCAAGGCCTGCTATCTGCTCCAGTCCAGGGTTCCATATCGCGTTTAGTGATCCCGACCTATTGATCTTCTCTAAACTGTCACTATTTCTCAGTTTCCTTGTCTTTCGTGTCCCTGGCACTTTGGAGGAGTACTGGTCAGTTATTATTATTATTAAATTTTTTTAGAGATTTTATTTATTTATTTGAGAGAGAGAGAGCGTCTGTGTGAGGGGGGAAGGGCAGAGGGAAAAGGACAGAGAAACTCAAGCAGACTCTGTGCCAACCTTGGAGCAGATGCGGGGCTCGATCCCAAGACCCTGGGATCAAGACCTGAGCCGAAATTGCGAGTCAGAGGCTTAACCGACTGCGCCACGCAGGCGGCCCTACTGGTCAGTTATTTTGTTGACTGTCTTCAGTTTGGGTTTGTTGTCCTTTTGTTTTTAAGGGAAGGTCCTCTCCATGTCTCTGCCACTTTCTGATTTGACTTCTAGTTCTAGGCCTGTCCAGAGATTGGGCGAGCTGTAGGAGGCCTGATGTTCCCTCGGCTTCGAGGGGGCATTTTGTATCTCTGAAGACTTCCAATCGGAGTGACACCAAGCTCAGTAGACTTTTGCTTTGCACAGGTAGGATTCTCATGTGAGGACCGCTGGCAACTCTACTGCGTTATCCAAATGTCTCTAAGCAAGTTTGAAATGGCTGGGAATAAGTGCATGCCTGAGAGTGAGAGAAATTGCTTCAGTGAGTCAACCAAACCTGGGTCTGATCAGTGCATGCACGCCTCACGGAGACAGTGAGCTGGGAGTTGGGGTACAATAATAATAGCTAATAATAGCAAACATTATTTAGTAATTACTATGTGCCAGGAGTTGTGCTAAATGCTGCACATAAATGATCTAATTATCCCTCACAACCACCCCTTGAGGTAGATAGGAAATTGCAAGCCTGAGCTGTTAAATAATTTGCTTATGATCATGTAGTTAGGAAGGTTTCACCGTCTGAAACAGAGACAATTTGGTGGTTAATGAACAGGAGCAAAAAGTACTATCTAAGCCAGGTTATCGGATGAGGGTAGGTTGGAGGGTGGAGGTAGGGGGCATGGGAAGAAGACCAGATGAAGTCAAGTTCTCTTGGAGTTGAAAGGGTCCATAGCTATTCCTCAGGTCAATAAACTTCCCCGTTGAGCTATCTCTGCGTTATTCTTCCATCGGATCAATAACTGCCTTTACTTACGTCTTTACCAGACTGCTCATTCTGTTTTTGGACAGCCATGACTGTCGAAGTCTTCATCCTTCTCCTCGGCTGAAACCTGCTTGGTCCTGGTTAAGCTGTGTGAAGTTAACAAGATGTGTATAATGTTGCTTTCACTTGGCAGGCCTTCGGATATTTGAAGATAAAATAATGTTCTGCTTTCCTCTTTTTGTTTCAACTTGCATGTTCTTCATATAATATATTTAACAGTCCTCTCACCACTCACGTCTCTCTCATTTGGTTAGAAGTAGGCAAATCGTAGGAGACTATTCAAATTTGAATTTGACATGAAAAGCAAATGAAAGCCGTCATATAACTAAGGGGACTTAGATGTCAGGAAAAGGAACTGAGTAGCCAGTGGAGGGGGAGAACCTAAGCCACAGGAACATCTTGTGTCTACGGTAACGGTCTGGAAAAGCTCAGGGTAATATCGTTTCAATAATTATTCCTTTTAAGATTTCTGTTAGAAGAACACGTGACTTGGATTTCCCGAGGACATAATCTGGAGCACATCTGAACATTTATAAACTGGATTCTGCCTGGCACTTAAAATGTTTTCCTATTTAGGAGATGTGATTGGCAAATGAGACTTTTTATCTTTTGATGATATCAACTGATATCCCGCAGCAAGAGTTGGATGATGGATCTCTCTTAGAACACATGATCATTCTGTAATTTTCCCACTCTTTCCTTCCCCTCTTTCTTTACTTGTAACTAAGCCCTGAAATAAAACTTAATCTGTCACATGTACTCTGCATTTGTTCTTTTTATCCAGCAAACACCTATTATTGTGGATGCCCGAACTATACATTCTCCTTAAAATTAAATGTATAGTAGGTGAAAGAAGAAAATAACTCTTGCAAATATATTTAAAAATCCTTAGTGTTCACTGTCCTCTTTTAAAATAGTGACTTTTAGTAGGCTAAACAAAACATGGCAAAGTAATGTCTTTTTTTTCTTGCCTAATACTAACTAAATAATCAATACACTTAAGTGTTAAATACTGTTGAGACTCTGGATCAACTGGAAATCAAACTGAGTCATGCATAATTCTCTTCTCACCTTGAATTCTCTTTGCAGCCATTCTGCAAAGTATCCTGAAATGCTAACAATGTGTGCTATCCCATTTCTCAAGGGCATCACTTGGAAGTTAAAAAAAACCCTACTGTTTATAAAACAATGAGTTCTGCTTGTCTTTAGAAAGGTTGAGGTAAGTGATTTGGAATGTTTTAGAGATTTCGGGAGTCAGTGCAAAAAAAAAAATCAGAGCAGTTAGATCCTTCAGTCTCTAAAAATTTGTTATTTAACAGAAATAGGAATTGATTAAATAATTTCAAGTCTAATAACCAACAGTTTATTCCATTTATGTTTGAAAATGGAGAAATATCTGTATTTACTAATGGAATTTTCTCTTTACTTACTGGCAGAAATTCTTCTATTTCTTCCCCATGAGATGTGTAGATGTCAAAATTTTATCAGTATAGAGTTAAAACGAAGAGCTCATCTTAGTAATAATACGGTGCCGAAAAAATGAGCATTGGATGCTATATGAGTCCTTTGAAAGATTTATGAAAAAGAAGACATGCTCGAGACTTCATTTTTCTGGTGTATTTTTAGCAAGATCAGGTGCCAAGGCATCTAAATGAAAAATTTGCTCTATGTAATTACTCATTGATCAAAGAAACCACTCTGGTTTGGTTTGGGGGTGAAAATAGCAAATTCAGTTAAAATGTTCTGCTAAAATACTTCTGAAATCATTTTGTAAGGTGTTCGTTAAGGCATAAGGACGTGGTTCTTGGATACTACGACTTCTCAGTATATCGTCTGAGTAATTCAGTTCTGTGAGTTTGAAGAAAGTCCATAACCCTCCCAGAATTGAATTTTCTCCTTTGCTCTTCTGCTATGTGCTGTTGTAAACAGTAAGAGCATAATTGTCTTCCACAGGGACCACGGAGTTTTGGGCCATCCCCGCCTGCCGTCATGCAGCCACATCGGCGTCGACCTGGCCATTGCATGCGCTCAGGTGATGCCCGGTAGCCGATTGGGGTGTGGAAGGAAAATACTGGAATAGCTAACTTTAGTTTCTACTTAAAAATGAAGGAAATCGAGCACATTAAATATTAAATATACTCACTGGACTAATAGCTTCCCTTGCTTTCATGAGATGGTGCTTTTCATGTATAGCCCCTAATGTGTGGTGAAGGCAGAGTGGGCTTTCTTATTTACTCTTGCCGATACAATTTGTAGGGTAGATGTGAATAGCTTGCTTGTTTCTCACCTGAAATCAATTCTGTTTCTCAACTGAAATTTGGGGCAATGGAGGTGGGCTGTCTAGTAGATACCCCTTATTTACTTTTCAAATGACATCACAAAGAATTGATAGATGAAAGAGGAAGCATTGTCTTTGCGTGAAGAAAGCCAACTTCTGTTATTTAAAAACTCTCTATAAAACCTGACTCTTTTTCTCATTTTTTTAGATAAGAACATTGTCAACCTCAAGGAAATACATTTCTTCAGCTTTACAAGTGAATCAATTCTATTGTGTTGTTAACCAAATTCGCCATTTTTTGGTTTCATTTTTCACTTGATCTCTGACTAGTTCAGTTTTCTCTGTCTTTTCTAGTCATTGTCCCTCTTTCTCTCTTTTATTCTGCTTTTATCTTCTTATCAGTCGGGCCTCAGCACAGTATTGGAGTGAATGCTAGACTCTTGGTAGATGTGTGTACTTTACGTGAATGGGTATGTGCTATTTTTGCTTGAGCAGCACTTTTCCCCTTTCTTCTGGGAACGAGCTCCTCTTTAACTTTGGAAGCCCCCTCCTATTACCAATAGGGCCGTCAATCACATATCCCCCAAACCTCCATCAGTGTCATGGTGACAGACCTGGGCTAGGCCACAGGCTCAGACCAGGACTTCGTGGAACATCACAAGAGAAGGGAGCCCTCTATTTGCTGAAATCTCTGGCTGTTAGGACCAGGGAAACTCGGAGCATTCAGTAGCTAGCTTTGTACTACATGAGGAGGGCTTGCCCAGTCATGAAGCCGAGGAATGCCCAGAGAAGGGGGCTGGGGTGTCTCCATGTGTGAGCTTCTGTCGGTCTCCCCCGGTCGCCAGCCACACCGCAGGACTCTCAGGGCCTCTAGCAATTAGATTTCCTAGTTTTGCTTAGACTGGTTTGTGACTGTATGTCTCACGTACCGCCCCACTGTGTCTGAGTAAGATGGCCTCATAGAGAGGAAAGCACATGAACTTATCCACGCTACTGCAAGAATGACCATTTCATAGTGTTCCACTCAATATAAAAGCATTCAGGTGGCCAGAAGACTCTAAAGCCCAATCCCCGCTCATTACTTTGTGTTCTTGAGCACTTTGAGCCTCCGTTTCCTTGAAAAGAGAGGGAGAACCATCTCCCTGACCTTCACACACAGAGATTGTGAAAGCCGATAAAGCACAAGAAAACATTTATAAACTGTCAGCCTCTGTAAAAGTGTAACCTGTTGGGACGCCTGGGTGGCTCAGTCAGCTAAACGTCTGCCTTCGGCTCAGGTCATGATCCCAGGGTCCTGGGATGGAATCCCACAGCGGGCTCTTTGCTCAGCATGGAGCCTGCTTCTCCCTCTCCCTCTGTCTGCTGCTCCCCCTGCTTGTGCTCTCTCTTTCTGTCAAATAAATAAATAAAATCTTTAAAAAAAAAATGTAACCTGTTCTTACTGAGGGGAAGGTCCGATTTCCCCAGCCGTGTTACAGTTCATGAGGATGACCTTTCCCATGGAGCTTAGGCAGATTTCTGGAGTTGCTGGTACATGTGGGGCTGTGAAGATAACATGGTTTGTTCGAGAACGTTATAAAGCCATGACTCGTGGCAGATAGTCTTCTCCCCACTCAGGTGCCTCTCAAGGGCTCACAGGTGCCTACCTGGCTTCCTGGGGAGCTGATAACCGCTGATCAATATAAGGTTTCCTGACTTTGGGATGGTTTCCAGTTTGTGAGAAAACTAAGGGAGGACCCTGTTAATGAGGATATTCTTAGGAGTCAGGGAGACACTCTCCAGGTTAAGAAGAAGCGAAGACTCACTGCATGCTTCCTCTAGCTGGCTGTTAGCTAAGGCAGTGGATCCCACACCAACCTCAGAAGATGGGTGTTCTCACTTTAACAGATGGATTAACAAATACTAAGTGGCTCTAACAAGATCACAACAAGCTACAGAGGCAAGTCCCCCCGGAGACTGCCCAGGCTCGTTCCCATGTTGCTATTCGTAAAGCAAAGACCACCTAGTTCACCTTGTTCTTCTTCCGTGGCAGGTCAACAAAGGCACCAGGTAGATGGCTGAGTGGGCTGCAGATGGTTCTAGTATTTCTAGTCCTGTGGGGAAATCCATTTTCATGTCAGAAATCTCCACAAAGCCGTAGAAATATTTAAAGGGGTGCAAAGCTTCTAAATGTGTAGTCACCATCTTTTAAAAAGGCCTTTTTGACACCATGTGTATGTGTGTATGTCCATACATACAAACTTACCCACTCAAGTGGAAACGCAGTAAATCCACGTTTCATCATTAGGACTACATGATACCTAATTCAATAGCTAGGATATAAACTACCCTGAAAAATAAAAATGGTAGAAAACATGGAAAACACTGCTTTAAAAAGGCATAATGAGTCCCATTTGGGAGGGAGAAAAACAGACAATAAATCAGTTGAATAAATACAGACCAAAATCTGGATAGAATTATCTCAAATGAGTTAATAGCCTAATTCAAAATAATATTTTAGGCTTCCAGCCACAGGCTCACAGATTCACTGAGTCTGTCCTCAGCATCAGTTTTCTGAATCTGTTCTGTATTTATTTTAGTGGAAATGAGTGAAGAATTAAGACAGAACTGAATGACTTTTCCATGATGCATACGTTACGCTAGTGCCATAAAAACATAGTTTCCTCCAAGTTTAATTTATCGAGTGGAGTGTAAGATTAAAATAAAGATACTCCCTAGACATATGCAAATATACACATATGTACACAGACACACAGTCACTTCTCGTGAAGCTCTCCCTCGTACTATGGGCACAGAACAAATTATGTCGTCAAGAACAGGATTTGTTTTATAAGATGATTTCTAAGATAAGTAGTTGCTTGAGGATATTCCCCTGGCATTCTACACTCCAAACTCAGACATAGAATCTGCTTTTTATTGTATAAATCAATTTTAGCAATATCCATAAACAGCAAAAGCATGCCAAGGTACCTTAAAGACGGTCACATCTTTTGAAACTATTCAAGAGGATATACACCATCTGACATTTTAGATACACCTAAGTGGCCTTATGCTCAGCCCCAAAAAGAAGGAAATTCTTTCTCCCAAGAAGAACAATTTCTAGACGTTTTTATAAGTTACGCAATATTAATGTCATAACTCTCCTATAAGCACTGGCTTTTAACATTAATTGGATAACCAAAGTGGAGAAGATATATGCAACCTGCATAGCCAAGATTCGTATCCAGAATTTATGAAGGACTCTTGCAAATCAAGAGGAAAAAGTTTAAACACCTGATAGGAAAATAATGGCAAAGGGCCCGAAAGAAGCACCAACAGGGGATTGCTCACCCACACCGGCCTCCGGGGAGACGCAAGATAAAACAGTGGTTTTCCTACTTGTCTCATGAGCTTGTGGGAAAACGGGAATGTGCACACATCCCTGGTGGGACTGTGAATTACTATCACCTCTTTAAAGAGAAACTGAACGATCAGGAGGAGAATTGAAGGTGCCAGCAACTTCGCTTCTGCGTGTCTTGTTCTAGGGAGACTTCCGTGCGAATGTTCAAGAAAGTGTGCAAAAGGATGGTCATTTGCAGCACTGCCCATAACAGCAAAGAGAAGAAGCAACTTACACATCCTTTCTTAGCGTGATGAATGAAGAAAGGAGGGTATAATGATGGAATGGAACAGTATACAACATATGTAGAACTAGATCCACATATAACGAGGTGGTTCATGTGGAAAAACATAACGGAGTCTAAAAGCAAGCTGTAAAACGGACTGAACAGCATGAAAACCTTTCTATAAAATTGACAACGATATATATTTTGTATATGCATTCTGACACACGTAAGTCACCAAAACGACTACAGTACACACCCCTGTGAGATTAGAAGCTGCCTCTGGGGAGACAGATGAGTAAGAGACAGGAAGAAGGACGTTGTTTAATTTAAAACGCTCAACTTAATCTCTTCAAACGAAAAGATTCGATGCAAATGTTGCCAAATGATAGTGTTTGTTTAATGTCTCCGGTGAGTCAGTAGGTATGTGTTACATTTTTTGGCACTTGCCTGCAGGTGTGAAATATTTAGAATTAAACAATTAAAAATGTAACTAATTGAATATGACTTCAACTTCACTGTACTAAAATATAATGCTTTGACTCCTTTCTTCAGCTTCTCCATTACACTTATTTTCCCCAAAGTAAATTCTGAGCAGATCTCATTCTGATACAATCATACAGGTGAAGTCTTTGCTGCCGTTGAGTGAGTGTGTAAAGGTGTGGGCTCATCCCGTAGGACTCCCTTAGAAAGCTCCTGACCTGTCCATCTATGTCAGATGCAAAGCGAGTTCCAAAGGGATAAGTGAAGTGACGTGTCGGCAGATCCTGGGTGGGAGACATCTGTCTGAGGAAGGTGCTTTAAGGGGGGCTCAGAAAGGGGTGCGCATGAGGACACGTGTAAGGTGAAGGTGCTTGACCTGAGGGTTCTGCACCCTTTATGGGGCCAGGGAAGCTGATATAGACACAGTGCACCCCTGTCCAGGTTGGAGACATGAGGGAGCCTCTTCATCAGCCCCTTCATCTGTGGAGTCTGGTACCCGGATCCGCAAAGAGTACTGCACTGGGATCAGGGACATCGCCTCCATCCAAGATGGCCTGGAAGTGGAGGGCATTCAGGGCGCAGACAGAACTATGTCCCCGGTTTGAGATGAGAGGTGTTTATGGGGACAATAGAGCTGAAGTTGGTATAGGTTGTATATTTTGGAACAAACTCTGCGCTGCTCCCAACTCTGCTGCCAACCTCACTGTCTTCTCCTCATCCGCCAGGAAGCACAGAAATGGGCTGGCATACTGTGTTTTGAGCAGTGGCATGGTGGAGGCTCAAAGAGGACTCTGTTCTGGTGGAGGTGGGGTGGGGTAATTGACACTCCTTGGGTCGACAGCCTGACGCAATGCCAGTCATTACCTAGGTAGAGGAAAAACACCTCTACATCGGGGTGCTCGGTGTATAAATGTATGAGATTTCCAGAGGTACTGATGCTGTCATTGTTCTGATCTCCTAAGGCCAGAAGTCGGTACCCCACAACAAAAAGGGAGTCGGAAGTAGGTGTGGAAAATGGCCAACAGGTTGCATTCTCAAAATACGCTTGGCACATAAAATAGACAACAAGCCGGAGTTTGATTGCCTCGCGTGTTTATGAAACAATAAAGAAAACTGAATTTGGGAAGTGATTCGGGCTATGTCACCCCTTACACCCCCAAAAATGTAGTATATGTTTTCTTCAGCTTTTTCACGGTCAAGCTTTTGCTCTATGCCCGGTTAGGTTAGGTATTTAGCTTTTTGCAGAGCTGGGGAAACTATTCATGATATCACTCCTTTTAAGCCAAGGCCTTAGTGTTCTCTTTCAGCTGCATATCAAAGGTAAACAATTATAGAGACTTCTCCTTTGAAGATTCTACAAGAGTCTGTTGCTGGTTAAATTTCCCTTGCAGAACTCAAACAGGGTTTCCTGTTGCATGTTTATCAAACCCTTTTTCTCCTTAAAGTACAAAATACAGTGCTGCAATTTTCCCATTTGTTAAATTTTCCCATTGAACTCATGCCTTCCTTTTAAATATCTTCTTTCTTGTAGTCTACCTCGTTTAGTGGTAAATAGAGAGGATTACAGACATTCTTGTTAGATATAAAACATTCCAGGAAATTTAATTTCTTTAGTCATGGATTTTTGTTGTAATGATACTTTGCATTTGTATAACATCTCTGTTATGAGAAATCCAAACCCCCTGATTCATTATCTGGAGACAAGCATTATTATCATAATTTTGCATCCTGTGTAACTGAGTCACCGGAAATGAAACAGAAATAAATCATACCTGGAGTGTAACTTGCAAAAGAATGTAACAACAAGGAGAGATGATTGCATTGAGCCCTGGAAACCTTCACACTGGGTGACAATTGGGCTGGCTCACAATTCAGGGAGGGAGGGGGGGTCTCGATTGGATCTGGTGTAAGAGTAGAGCACGGGGGTGGGGTGTGCAGAGACAGTGAGGAATGCTTAGGGCTGGGTAATGCTCCCTGAAAGCCTCTCCCTGACCTTCCATGGTGCCCCTCAGCCTGTCCAGGTAGCACGGGGCCACACTTTCCTGGGCCCGAGAGCCTTGCTGGGCCCAGAGCCAGGGCACATCTCCTTCCCTGGGCCCAGCTCCGGAGTCCATGGGAACCAGCATGGTCCTGATCTCAGCTAAACCGCTCACGGTGCTTGGCACCTGACAGGTCTCTGGTTCTGTCAACATGCCCGGAATCTCTAGTGGTCTCAGCCTTTACCCGCAGTGATTTTTCTCTGATCAAACCAGTTTCCCCAAACAGACCTGACGTTTTTGAGAAAAAGGAGCTGAGAAGAAGCCATGATGTGTGAGATCGTCCCTGTATGCCCCTCGTGAGGTTGAAGTCAGCCTTGAGCTTCTCAGTCTCCCCAGACGCTCCTCTCCCATGGAAAGTTTAGAGTACAGATGCTCTGCCGCAGTTTATCCCATCGAACTGGTCCAGAAATACTTGGGACCACTGGGATCAATACGAGAATGGGTAGGAGCAGCACCGGAGTGGCGACACAGGGAGGGTCAAATGATTCTCCTCCCGACAACCTGGAGAGCCCGGTGCTCGTTCCCCGCTGCGGATGGGGCTCCATATTCAGCCAGTTTCCACTTGCTTCCATTTGTATTCTGTATTTCAATGGAGAAATCTATGAATGAGTTCTGTTCTAGCAAGAAGGGCACACTAACCAACGCTTGAAACTGAAATAATTCATCACAAGCAGAGAGAATGCTATCTGACCAGCAAATTATATCATTGCGGGAGGGCAGAAAAACACTGGTGTGATCTGCAGCACCTGAAACACTAGATACTCAAGTAAGCTCCTTCATTTAAAAAAAAAAAAAAAGGGCTCCTGGGTGGCTCAGATGGTTAAGCGTCTGCCTTTGGCTCAGGTCATGATCCCAGGGTCCTGGGATCGAGTCCCACATCGGGCTCCCGGCTCAGCGGGGAGCCTGCTTCTCCCTCTGACCCTCTCCCCTCTTATGCTATTTCTCTCTCGCTCGCTCTCTAAAAAATAAATAAAATCTTAAAAAAAAAAAAAAAAGCGACATGTAACCTCGTTGGCACACTCCAAAGGGATTCCGCCACAGTCCAGCTGTGGATTCATGTACCATGAATTTCGAGCCAGTTACTGGAATTTTGAGGGGCTTTCTTATTTGGCATCCCCGCATTTTATATAATTAGCAGCTGTGTTGGTCAGGGAGGCTTTGACACAGAAGCCGAGCAAAAAAGAACCAGGAAAAGAAGAACCTGCAAATGTGTTGCCTTTTTTTTTTTTTTTTTTTTTTGGTGTCTCTCAAACATAGTACAAGAAACTCTCATGAGAACTTCAGGAAAGGAAACACACCATGTCTGTCACTAAAAGGGAAAAAAATGTCATTGGGCCAGTAAGCATTGATGAGAACAATAAGAACTTCCTGGTGCCAAGAGTCAGAACAAATGTGTGAAAGAGGATGAAGGGACATTACCATACTGTGCCTTTCACAGGAAAATGCTAAATAAACGGAGGGATTCATGTCAATATTTGTGTAAGGAAACATGGCTCCGTCCAATTCTAAGGCGTGCTACAAAAAATTCTTGAGAAACTTTGTACAGTATTCACAATAACAACAAAAATAATACACTTGGAGTTGGGGGTGGCCATTCTCATGGTAATGAAATGTGTTTCAGCACTGATCCCTCATTGTGAGCTTTGGGGTGACAAGTCTCGGGGCTCTAGTCAAAGGGAGGCCTGGGCCCTGGCCCTGCTTGCATTGTGTGCCCCTGGGCCTTTGTGTGCCTCAGCTGGGAGGTTCTCAGGTCCTCAATGGGCAGGCAGGGCACACTAAATTAGGAAAGATGGCAGCTTCATTTATCCACGACACAGTCTATAAACAGCAAGTTATTACTTGCTGCATGTTTTATTTGTTCGGGTCACTTTTAGCAAAAGTCGAGCACAGGGACCCGCATATAGGGCAGCTTGCCTCCGGTCAACCCAGTAGGAAGAAAATGGCAAACATTATTGAAATGGAATTGGACGGTGCCTCCTGTCAAGGGGCACAGTCTCCCACGTGCGTGCTCTGAAGCCTCACTTTGGGGAAGTGGCTTGCATCTTTGCCGTCTTGCTGGTGTTCCCTCTTCTCTACTTCCACCCTCCTTTAGAAATAGGCATTTGGGTCCGGAAGGAAAAAGGCAATTATGCGCATCTTTGGTCTGAGGTTTTGAGAGGTTCCTTTACACTGGGAGTCCAAAAAGGAAAGCAGAGAAATCCAAAGGAAAGAAACAAAAAAAAAGCTTTCTCCTTTCTCTTTAGCAACAACAAAGAGAAGGAGTGAAAGAGAGAGAGAGAGAAGGGAGTCAGACTCTTGTCTATTTTAACACTTTAGTGTATAATGGCATATGAATAATATCATTTTTCTGCCATTTATTCAGATGTGAAGGAACTCAGTGAATAATAATAGCTGCTGTCAAAGGTATTTATATTTAAAAGGTCTTTATGTAAAAAAAAAAAATTTTTTTTTTGTCAGGACTGATTTTTCTCTAAGAGGATCCCACCATCTCCTAGCAACCAACCTGGCCATCTTTTTTGAATAGATGCTGCATTTACAGTGGGTGCATAACCTTTATGGGGAGGCATTTGCAAATTTAGCAGTCAGGACTCATATGCATTCAAAGCAAGTTGTAAAACTGATCCCAGAGCCAGACTGGTGATAGAAGTGGGGGGGGGGGTGTCTCTCTCTCTCTCAGCAGCACTTCGCACATGGGATGTACACAATGTCCCCTTCGTCTGTTGCGCAAGGCTCCCGTGTTCTGCAAATGGAAACCAGCCCCTCAAATAACCTGTTCACAGAACTTTTATCTATTTAAAAAGAAGAAAAACAAGCTAACCCAAGGAAATCCAAAGGTTTTGCTTTGCAAATTACTCTACTAATGGAAAGATTATCTCTCCAGAAAGAAAATGTATAGCAGGAGTTCATTTATTCAAAAAATTTGTTTTTGAAAAAGAGTAATGGCAACATTTGGAATTCAATCATCTCTTTTGCTACTGTGTTTTCATTATTTGTAATATATTAATGTCGCTTTCATTCCTTCTAAATCTTACAGTAGGGACTTTCTGAATATTCTAAAAACATTGGCTAAGGCTCCTAATCTCTCTCTGAGATAAATATTGTAATAACCAAATTATAAGTGACTCATCTGAGACACAAAATTCATAGAATGAGAGGAGGCAGAGACAGAAGCAGAAATGGTTTCCTGTGTCTTCTAGGTCTAAGAGGTGTTTTGCTGCAGAAAATATATTATCATTACAATGAAAGGCAATATTTGTTTCATGTAAATATCGCACCCTCTTTGAATGAGGATATGGTTTTAAAAGAAGAATATGTAACTAACTGAAAATGTCTTTAAAAGCGCACTCCCAGACCCAGAATTCTGTAGGTGAAGTACTCTTAGTGTAAAACAAAACAAAACAAACAACACAAAGATCTCCATCGCTGGTCCAGGCTTCCGAAAAAGGAGAAACCCTGAGCTTTTTGTCCTCGCTCCCACCCGCCCCCCGCGGTTAATGACCTTAGGCAAGGTTGTGACATGGGCCATTTTGTCACCAGGACCTCCTCTTTCCTCTTCCTGCACTTTCTCCTCCTGCTTTCTCAGGTTTCTGCCTCTCTTTACCATCCAGAGGGGAAACACTCAGATAGCCAGGTCGGTTTCTTGTTTATATCTTGAATTGTTTTACTTGAGTTTCAGTACACTCGCCTTCCATGTGGCTGTGCATTTTAAGTCTTCTCTTCCTTTGCTCCAAAAGGATCTTATTCCCTTCATTAAAACATTTTCAGGAATGTGTAATAACGGTCCTTGAAATTTCTGGTGGGCTTTTTGCATCTTCAAAGGGACTTGGCTTTGTCTCATTGATCTTCATTGATGTTGTAGAGGTATATATTATATTTTATACCACCACCATGTTTATATATAAGGAGACTGAGCTTTGAAGAGATGACTTGACGTACTCAAGCTAGTAAAAGTAGTAACGGATGGAACTAGAGTTCAGGAGCAGGAGGACCCTGTAGAAATCATTTGCCCTTACCCCTAGATCACAATACTTTGCAAAAAGAGGTTAGGAAGGTACTTCTGGAGGCAGACATTTGGTGAAAAGTTGGCGAGGATGTGGAGAAATAGATACTCTCCCTCCTGTTGGTGGGGGATGCAAACGGGTGCAGCCTCTGCGGAAAACAGTATGGAGGTTCCTCAGAAAGTTAAAAATACAACTACTCTATGATCCAGTAACTGTACTACTCGCCGTTTACCCCCAAAATTCAAAAATACTAATTTAAAGGGATATGATGTACCCGTATGTTTATTGCAGTGTTATTTACAAAGCCAAATTATGGAAGCAGCCCAGCCATGCATTGATAGATGAATGGATAGAGAAGAGGTGATGTGTGTATGTGTGTATTATGTATATACACAGCTGAATATACATGTATATTCCATATATACATATATATATGGAATACATATATATATACACACATATATATGTATATAATGGACTACTACTCAGCCATCAAAAAGAATGAAATTTTGCCATTTGCAACAACATGGATGGAGATAGAGTACAATGCTAAGTGAAATAAGTCACTGGGAGAAAGACAAATACCGTATGATCTCACTCATATGTGGAATTTAAGAAAGGGAATGGGGATGAAGGAGTGCACCTGTCGTGATGAGCACGGAGAAATGTATAGAACTGTTGAATCACTATATTGTACAAATGAAACTATTATAACACTGTATGTTAACTGTGCTGAAATTGAAATAAAAAACTTGAGAAAAAAAAGAAAGAAGTTTTTAGTAAGTGTACAGTTAGACTGGGTTTGGCGAGGAACCCTGATCTAGTCCTTCGGATGTCACCAAGAAGGCAAGGAGAAAGGACAAATCAATTTTCCCCAGATGCCACTTGGGTGGAGAGACTGACTGGGGACCCCTCCTGTTGGAGGAGGCTGGCCGGCTCCCGCCCAGATGCCCATAGGTCCTATAATTGGTTCCTCTGTCCTTAGACCAGCTTCATCAGCATCATCTGTAGGCTCAGAAGTACAGTGTTGGGTCTCAATCCAAATCAACTGTGCCAGGATCCCTGGGGGATGCTGCCCAGAAATCTGTTTTCACAAGCCCTCCAGCCAATTCTTGTGCTCAAGTTTGATGTTGCTGCTCTTGACTCCTGCCCCCTATTATGTCTGACTAGAGAGGGAGCCTTCGTTCCTCGCGTCTGAAATCTTAACCCTAAAAAGTCTCTCTCTGTCCTTTGTTCTGAGACTGCCCCATGCGTAGGTAGCTTCTTTTTGGGAAAATGTGTTTTTACTCATACTCAAAATTGACGATAGTTCCCAGCTTTCTGAAAGATACTTATACCTTTTGAGAATAGAGGTGGAACAAGAATGGAGAATGGTTCTGGAATAAAGCAGAATCGCATAAAATAAATCAGAAAGGAGAAGGTCGTGAAATGTATGTTAGATATTGATATCGATTTGTGCTGGGAGCCTGCGCAGTGCTTACACAGGACGCAAATAGATGGTCTGTATGAGGCTCTCAGAACCGCAAAGCTGACTCAAGCTGCCTTCCTGTAAATACGAGTCAGTGGATCAATTCAGTTAAGGATCTAAGTTAATTCAGAGAGAAAAATAGGATTGGTTATTTGTGATGGTTAGGTTAACCTTCCCACTCACTCACCTAACTGCATGGGGCATTCTCCTGTAATGAACTGTTTTGAGATCCTAGAAACGATTTAAAAACTATGTCATTGTAATTGACATTATCAGCTGTCCCAGTCATTACAATGTTTAGAAGAGACTCTATTTCATTCTTTTAAGCCTTATTTAACCCTGAACACACATGTATACACACTCAGATAAACTGCCCTTTTTAATAAATGTGTCACAAAGCTTTGTTTCCAACCATGGAGGAAAATAAGACATCTATCACATTGTTTTCCTCCCACTTAAAAGCCTTTGCAATATACATTTGCACAGGGCGAAACCAGATGGGCGAGCTGGTCTAAGGCTAAGCGTGCTCAGCAAAGATTTCCACAATAAATGGTCACTCCAGTAAAGTTTCTGATTTCTGTCCAGATGTCCTCAACTCAAATAATAAAATGTGGGTTGAAGGGCAATTTGAATACAGTTTTCTGTGTAATCAAAAAGCACATAACTGAAGACTGAACTCAGGCTATAGCTTCATGTGCTGTTTCTGTGTTGTTCTATTTTAATAGCTCCATATGGAGACAATAAAGCGACAAGACAAATAGTCTGTGGGTAAGTTTCAGAACTTCTCTCTGATCCCCGTTCATTCTCTCTCGTCAGGTTATCAGTCCCATCCCCCCAATTTTTCTCCCAATCTATAAAACTGGAACGAAAACATTTTTCATTTATACCTAACTGGCAGCCTGACCTAAAACAGCAGAGCTACCACTAAGAATTTTTTCTTAAGTAGCTTTTCTTTTGAAAAGAAGAGGGAATAGTGACTCAACTGGGTTAGGGAGAGACAGAACTTAGTTACCTTTAAATGATACTTTTTATTTACTCCTTCTCTGGGTCCATTGCAATTTTATTTTTAGTCTGTAGTCAAGTATTCTTTCTTTAGCATCAGGTTGACCTCACTGCTCTCTTTGGTTTCTTACAACACAGGCAGTTTTCTGGGCATTTTATGAAGGAAAGTTTTATCCTGATTTTCAGGATTCTGAGACTTAAAAAAAAAAAAGAAAGAAAGAATCCAACATGCTTAAGTGAAAAGCGTTCATTGTGGTATTCGATCTGATTACTTAACATCAAGACTATTTATAGTTTTTACTTTTCTTCATTCATGTGCTACCCAGCAATGCAAAATTGATAAATTCAGAGTTTCTGTTCCTAAGAAGATGATTCTGGATATGAAGAAAACTATTCTGGAATGAATTAGAATGAAAATTAAACACTTCAAAGATCAAAAGAGCACATCGAGCATCTCTGCCATCCAATGTAATTGTGAAGTTGTTGAGTCGAACAGTCTAGAAAAGCAATTTTTTAAAAACGATGACTTGGGGCGCCTGGGTGGCTCAGTCAGTCGAGGGACCCACTGTTGGTTTCGGCTCAAGTCATGATCTCAAGGTCGTGAGATTGAGCCCCACTTTGGGCTCTGCATGGATTGTCTCTCCCTCTCCCTTTGCCCTCCTGTTCATGCTCTCTCTCTCTCAAATAAATAAATAAATCTTTAAAAATACATAATATATACATACATCCAATGGTCTAATGGCTAGACACAACTCTGCCTCGCCATTCAACACATGTGGTTTTTCCAGTCCCACTTGGAGAATTCTCAAGGTAGAATCTCTGTTGCTTCTTTGGTAGTCTTTGTTCTCCTAATTGTCCTCCTTAGTAGACTCTTAGAAGTATAACAGAGATGTCACTGTCACTATCAGGATATATCATTTTTCTGGTGTAAGGGAAGCTGATTCCTTTATTCTTTCTTTATGGGCACAATATATCAAGGGCCACGATTGTTGGTCCTACTGTAAGGATTACAGACAAATTGCCCCACGCTGTCTTCCTGAACTCAGTAAATAACTCGATAGAATCACTTGAGAATCATTCTTAATTCTTTCCTCTCCTTCTCTGTCCACTTCTAAATCACCCCCAAATCCTCTATTCTCTTCTAGGCAGCATTGCAGTCTCTCCCCTCATCCCTATCCCTATGCTCGCCACCCTTGGCTGAAGCCATGGCAGTCCTACCTCTTTCTTTATCTCAGTTGACTTGTCTGTCTTCTGGTCCTAAAGCTCTTCATTGACTTCCCTTTGGATAAACTCCAACCCCTGGAACAGGTGTAAATGGCCCTCTCTGCGTGGTTCCAACCTCAGCTCTACCTGCAAAGCTGGATTCCGCTCCTCCCATGGACTTCCATAACAACCAGCATTCCTTCATTGTAACAACCGGCCCCTCATATTGTCCCTGCTCACTTACCTACAGTCTATCCAGATTCTGTGAAGACAAATCATGTCTTATTTAATGGTGCATTCCCAGTGCTTGTCACCCAGTCCACAGTAACTTCCGAAACCATCTAATGACTGGTAGAAAAGAATGGTCATTTTAGGCCAGAAGTGATGAGAGATGGTTCAAGAATGACCTAGGAGCTCATGGAGAATACATTTTGCCATCATTTACTAGGCTGGCCTACTGTAGTACTTTTACGTACCTCCCTGCCCTCCTGATGTCCCATTCTTCTACTCTTGTTATTAATTCCTTGGGACAGCAGGCAGTGACAATGCAGGCTTGGCATTTTTCCTGCCTCCCGAAGAAAGCTCACACAAGAATGAAGTCCACGCCAGAGAGAAGCATTGCTGAAATGTGGGGAGAATGGAGCCCTGCATCTTGCATTATTAAAGCTAGAATCTCCTTCTTCTTTTTTTTTTTTAAAGATTTTATTTATTTGACAGAGAGAGACACAACGAGAGAGGGAACACAAGCAGGGGGAGTGGGAGAGGGAGAAGCAGGCTCCCCGCTGAGCAGGGAGCCCGATGCGGGGCTCGATCCCAGGACCCTGGGACCATGATCTGAGCTGAAGGCAGACGCTTAACGACTGAGCCACCCAGGCACCCCTAGAATCTCCTTTGAATTCATAATTTATGTGACTCAATAATTTTCCTTAATTTGTTCAGTACCTATCCCAGACCTAGAAGTGGTAGGGTGCTGGGGGTCAGTGAAAGTTTTCCAGTGGAAGTGATGGCCAGGTTCAACTGTGAAGGAGAAGCAGGGACTCGAGCTACATAGTGGTTGGGTGGAGGGTCAGACCGCTGAGGTCCTAGGCAGATGGAACGTTATGTGGGATGGTAGAAGTAATATGTGCTCTAGAAACCAGAGGAACTTCACATACAGAGGTGATATTGAGAAATGAGGACAGAGAAAACAGATGTTAGGTTATACAGGGCCATATACACCACCGTAAAGAGTTTTAGATCGTGTATTTGAGTAACAAGGAGCAGCTAAGGGATTTTATGCAGCAGAGGGCAAAGTCATACTTGCACTTTAGAAAGATAATTCTAGAAAGTGGAATAGAAATGGGCAAGAAGAAAAGAGGTTGGAAAAACAGTTAAGACACTTAGAATTCTGGAGGGAAGGTAGTGAGCATAAGCATACCACTGGCTGGACTTGAGAGTCACTTAGCAAACAGAATGGATATGACTTGTCGATTAGCTTGTAGGTGGATGGAAAGGAATAGCAAAGAATCAGGGGTGCGACCCTAGTTCCTGGCAAGGGCAACTGAGTTCCTGGTTATATCCCTCACCGAGCTATAACAAGTTTCATACTGAGGTTTGTTGATTGTGAGAGCTAGTTGGCTATCCAAGTAGAGCTGTCCATTGGGCAGTTGGCTCCATAGATTTGAAGTTTAAGAGTTCTTTGGCTGGATAGTCATTGGAAGAGCTAGAGTTGTTAAAATTCTTGGAATGAATGGGACCAACCAGTGAGAGTATTAGAGTGAGAAGAGAAAACACTTCAGGACAGTAACTGGAAAGACTTCAGTATTCAAAGGGCTGGCAGAATAGTGCTCAGAAGGAGTAGTCAGAGAGAAAGAAGGGAAACCAAGAGTGGTTTTTTGGGGGGGGGGTATGGAAACCTTGAGAAGAGGGAGTGGCCAACCACACCACAGCCCACCGATGGTGACAAAAAACAACACAGATTTTTATGACAATGATTTCAGCCAAGAAACCAGGTAAAAGACAGATTTTAGTAGACTAAAGACCAAATGGAAGATGACACATACCACACTTCTAGAAAATTCGTGTATGAGAAATAGGAATTTGCTAGAGGAGGAGAAGATCTTGACATTGGGTCTCCTTACCTTCCTCTCTTTTTTTACATTTTTAAAAACTAGCTGGTATGAACCCAGTCAAACACTGGGGTTGGAAGGAACAGCATAAGTGGCCGTGTTGATGGTGGCGGGGAGAGGGCAGCGCTGCATGGGGAGGGATCACCCTGGGGCTGAGATTCAGCCTCGGTGTAGCACCCAGAGGTGTAGTCCAGAGGAAGTGGTGCCTTTTGATAATTGTCTTTTCACAGAGATGACCAAAGGGGCCTGCCTAGCAGGTCTCTGGTGAAGGCGGCAATGGCCTCCAGGAACTGGCTGAATCAGGCGAGGTCTTGAAGACACAGGAAGGACCAAAGTCTGGAGGATTGGAGCATATGGGATTCTTGGGTGATGGGTGCACTTGTCCGTCAGTTGTCTGGCTTAGTGGTGAGAAGCCGGGGAGAGGGGCTCTCCCCATCCACCCACATGCTCTGTGAAGGAGGGGAGGTGAACTACTGAGACCAAGGGTCAGAGGAGGTTTGTGGAAAACCAAAAAGCTGGAAACAGCCACTGTGGTGGATTGGAGAGGGAGGTGCCGGGTTCTGGCTGTGCTCTTCAGCGGTGGTGTGCGTGACGGACACACAGACCCTCACACGGTTTTCTCAGGGAAGTGTGGCCTCTGCAGGAAGCCTGTTTGAAACATTTGCTGAACCCCTCCGGTGAGCTGGTCAAACTGTCACCTACTCATGACTGTTTCTATGCGCTGCCTTATCTCTGCTTCCCAAGCCTGAATAGCACGAGGGCAGCAGGCCCCGGTTTGAGGGGGTGGCTCTCTTCCTGTTTACTGTTGCCCTAAACCGCGACTTTCCAGGTCATTCTAATGAGATACAATGTGTCTTGGGAAAATACTAGGAAACCGGGAATTTAAAAACAAGAAGGTCGGGTGACATGAGAACTCTCTCCGTGATGGATTCTGGCAAAGTGAGAATGCTGACCAGGAGTTCACCAGAGGGCCGAGGAGCCGGAAGGGAAATCCTCAAAAGGACTGGAAATGGTGTAGCCGGGGCAAAGCTTCTAGAGCTCCCTGGCCTGATGTCTTCAGATACCTCCTTGCTTCAAGTTATGAGTAGTCTATTTTGTTGTTGTTTTTTTTATGATGATGGTAAATGTGTGGGCAGACAATCGCCAATCAAGCTTCCGACCCCTCATTAATTCGTAATAGAGTCGATTGTTGTCACTAAATATAAAACAATTTACCTGCACTTAGAAAGGAATTGGCCCAGGACACTGTGTGACCACAGGGCATTTGTCTATCTCACTTCCCCCGGCTGTGTTTTCTTCTAAAACCTTCACACCGGCATGCATCAAGAGAGTGTACGACAAACAAAACTCCCAGCTCCCCCAAGCAGACCACAGACGTTGGTTCGGGCTTGGCTGGTTGCTTTCCTCCATGGCCCATCTGACCCCTCACTCCACCTCTTCACCACTTAGGAAACTGAAGGAGCAAACTTCTTCATGGCTTTCAAGCTATTCCTGTATCAGGAACAATATATTCTTAAGCACTACATGCATCCGAGATTTGTCTCGATGTGGTTCATTTATTTTAATTTGGGACTGTCAGTGGGAAAAAAAAGAAGTAATTAAATTTGTGACTAGCATGGAAAACCATTTAAGTCCTAACGTTACAGCCTGATCCCGACTAGTTTCACTATAATTCTTGCACTTGTCAGATCAAAGTCCCAACTCCTAAAACTCAGCCATGCTTTGATTAATTACTTCACACAATGAATTTGCAAATTATAGTTCTATGTGATTTATGTCATTTTTAGCTTCAATCAGAGTTTTTTTTGGGGGGGGATGCTCTCTTCAATGAGCCAGTCAGTCTTCACCTTGGAGAAAGCATGTTTTTAAAAATTGCGTTACAGTGTTTTGTGCTTAGAAAAGAGTTACACATAAAGGTTTTCAATCCTATGTTGCATCCTAACTTGAATGTAGAAGAAACCTGTTATTCTATCTGGAGATCAGACTTGAAGATTATAGATTTCCTTTCTGCTCTCTGCAAGTTCCCTAAGCCGTGCCTCACTTTTTCTCGTGTGCCTCGGTTTCTCTCCTGTGCCTGACTAATTCACACATGGCACATCCAGCATTGCTTTCGGGCTCCTGCCCCCGCTCCCCCTCCAGTTTTCTGTCTCGAGAAATGAGGGTAAATTTATTTGACATTATTACATTTTTCTTCTCCAAAATTAAACCTGGGGATTGATTTGGATAATTTGCAGATATTGTTTAAAAGTATCTTAATTTTTCTTCCACCTTCTTCATCCTTTTCTATTTATTTTCCTTTTCTTTCTCTTATTTTTTTTAAAACAATGATTGGATGGACTGTCTCTCAGAAAAGCTTCACCAGAACTTGACGTGTGTCCTTTTATTTTTTTTGTTTTGTTTTGTTTTGTTTTTATTTTTTTATTCTTATGTTAATCCCCATACATTACATCATTAGTTTTAGATGAAGTGTTCCATGATTCATTGTTTGTGCATAACACCCAGTGCTCCATGCAGAACGTGCCCTCCTCAATACCCACCACCAGGCTAACCCATCCTCCCACCCCCCTCCCCTCTAGAACCCTGTTTGTTTTTCAGAGTCCATCGTCTCTCATGGTTCGTCTACCCCTCCGATTTCCCCCGCTTCATTCTTCCCCTCCCGCTACCTTCTTCTTCTTCTTTTTTTTTTCTTAACATATATTGCATTATTTGTTTCAGAGGTACAGATCTGAGATTCAATAGTCTTGCACAATTCACAGCGCTTACCAGAGCACATACCCTCCCCAGTGTTTATCACCCAGTCACCCCATCCCTCCCACCCCACCCCCCACTCCAACAACCCTCAGTTTGATTCCTGCGATTAAGAATTCCACATATCAGTGAGATCATATGATACATGTCTTTCTCTGTTTGACTTATTTCACTCAACATAATACCCTCCAGTTCCATCCATGACGTGTGTCCTTTTGAATATGAACTAGAGAAAGGCCACTCTCTGCTTCCCCAGCCCCGATCCTTCACTAGAACTGGAAAAACCATCCATCTGTCCCCTTAATCCTTGCTCTGGGAATGTGGTTTCAGGTAGGGGCTGACAGCTTCTTGGCCCCCGTGCTCTGAAAATATTTACTTGGGAGGGACTCTGCTTCTGTCCCAAGGAGTCTGGGGTCTTGATTTTCAAAGAGCTGAGGGGTTTCACGGAGTAGGCAGTTGCCTCAGACACTGGTGACTTGGCAAAGTAGGAATGGAATAAACCCTGAAAGTAAAGATCTTTCCAGAGGTTGTCAACTGCTAGCCGATTCAGAGCACATTTACAACAACTCACTAAGGTACATATTTATAAATGGAATAAACCAAGGAACTTGGGTCTCAAGATAAATATGTCAGCACACGTAGTCTTGCATTCATTAAAAAAAAAACAAACCCCACAACCATGATATAAAGATCATAAATATTAATATTTTCCCTTTTTATTCAAAATGATATTCATGACAGAATTGTTGTCCATATGGCCAAAAGAGAATAATATTGCCCAAAATATTTAATAAGATCTTCTTTATTATGAAAATTATACAAACCACCTTACAGCTGATACAGAAAATAGAGGGAATAATCAGCTGTAATTCCACCTGCCTTACAAAACCACTCCCAGTTTTTCTGAGAGCCTTTCTTTCTAGGTGCTTTTCCTTAAGTGCAGATAAACTTTTACGTTGTAATCAGTTTAAATATCTCCTTTGTCTGTTATTTACTTCCCTCTATATCATAAACATGTTTTATATTCTAGTCTGCATATTATTTCTTTAAGGAAATATGCTGTAATTTACCTAACTATTTCTCTATTTGGGGATATTTAATTTTTTCCTGGTTTTTTTTAGTTTTATAAATAATACCGCAGTGAACAACCTGGGGCGTGCAAGCATTTTAGGTTAATTTTTTAAGCCAGATTCCTATAAGTGCAACTCCTGGCACAAAGTTCTTGATATATATGCTGCCAAATTATTTTTCTTTGAAAGGGTTCCATCCGTGTATAATGTCCGGAGCAATATATAGAATACCAACCTTGTTTTACTTCGGTTGACATTTCGTTATTACAAAAACTTCTTTTTATTGAAATATAAAGAACATACAGTGTTATATTAGTTTCAGGTGTACAATATAATGATTCAACAATTCTATCTGTACTCAGTGCTCATCACAGTAAGTGCACCCTTGATCCCCATCACCTAGCTCATCCATCCCCCACGCCACGCCCCTCTGGTGACCACCAGTTTGTTCTCCATATTCAAGGGTCAGTTTTTGTGTTTGTCTGTTCTTTTTCTTTGTTTCTTAAATTCCACATATGACTGAAATCACATGGTATTTGTCTTGTTATTATAACTTAAAAAAACTGATTTATTAATTTATTGGCGAAAAGGCTTTACATCGACATTTACATCTTTGCTCAATTGTGAGGGTCTGTATGTTTCCTGTGTGACTTACTGGTTCTTGCTCTGCCTCCCTGAATTATCTATTCATTTAGCTGTATGTTTCCAGACGTCTTTTACTCATCACCTGTCTTCCCATTTCAATGATTAATTTTCAACCGTCATCCACAGACATACCGGCTTATTCCTATTCCTTGAAACATTTTCTTCATTTGGCCTCTCTCGTGCCCCCTTCTCCTGTTTGCTTCTCTCGTTGGCACCTTGTTTTCTCCTTCTTTTTTGGGCACCCCTTCCTCTATTGCACCTCAAATATTCGGGGCTTCTTTGTTTTGCACACTCTTCTCACTTGCCACCCTCTTGCTGGATGATTTCATCCATCCCCATGGCTATAAATACAATTCCTGTATGGATGACTTATGTATTCAGCCCGATAGTTCCTCTGACTCATATTTCTAATGATCTACAGTACGTCTCTAACTACATATCTCAAAGTTAACATATCTGAGGCTGAACTCCTAATTCTCCCCCAAATCTGTTCGTCTCCATCTTCCTCATCTCAGTGATGGCGCCCCACCCACTAGGTTGCTAGGCTGAGCAACTCTGGCGGCCTCCTTCCCTTCTGCTCGGCCGGGCAGCCCCGCACCCCTACCTCTGCATGTTTCCTTACTTCCACCGCCATTGTCACTGGCCTGGACAATTGCAATAATTTTTAACAAGTTTCCTCTCTGCTCCACATTTCATTTGTCACTATGCAGTCAGAAATTGGTTTCAAAAACAAAATTAGATTGTGTCTCCCTTGCTTAATATGCTTCAAAAGCTTTCCATCGTGCTTATAATAAAATCCACATTCCTTGGGGCGCCTGGGTGGCTCAGTCGGTTAAGCCACTGCCTTCGGCTCAGGTCATGATCCCAGGGTCCTGGGATGGAGCCCCGCATTAGGTTCCTTGCTCAGCAGGGAGCCTGCTTCTCCCTCTCCCTCTGCCTGCCTCTCTGCCTGCTTGTTCTCTCTCTCTCTCTGTCAAACAAATAAATAAAATCTTAAAAAAAAAAAAAAATCCACATTCCTTGATCTGGCCTGTAAGACCAGGCAGGATTTGCCCTTGCCTACTTCAACAACCTTCTTTCTTGCCTCTTTTCTTCTTGCTGTCCAGCCAGCTTGACCTTCTTGCCCTTCTCTTTATTTTTTTATTTTTAAAAAAAATTTGAGAGAGAGAGAGCGAGCGGCAGCGGGGCAGGGCAGAGGAAGAAAGAGAGAGAAATCCCAAGCAGGCTCCATGCTTGGCACAGAGCCCTTCAAGGGGCTCCTTCTCAGGACCCTGAGATCATGACCTGAGCCAAAAACAAGAGTTGGATGCTTAATCGACTGAGCCACCCAGGCGCCTCAACCCTCTTGCCCTTTTTTAGGCATGCCAAGCACTGTCCTGCATCAGGGCCTTAGATGCTCCTGGATCATGTGCTCCCCCAATCCTCAGCTGGATCTTAATTCTGCTTTGCCTTAATGCTACCTTTTCCACGCCTCCCTATCCAAAATATTTTCCCCATCCTTTTAATTTCTTTTTTTTTTTAAAAGATTTTATTTATTTATTTGAGAGAGAGAGAATGAGAGACAGAGAGCATGAGAGGGAGGAGGGTCAGAGGGAGAAGCAGACTCCCCGCCAAGCAGGGAGCCCGATGCGGGACTCGATCCAGGGACTCCAGGATCATGACCTGAGCCGAAGGCAGTCGCCCAACCAACTGAGCCACCCAGGCGCCCCATCCTTTTAATTTCTATAATAGGATTTGTTTCCTTGGTAACCCTCATGGCAGTTTGAAACCATACCATTCGTCACTTTACTTGCTCTTTCATTATCTCTCATTCTGACTGTAAGCTCCACAGGACAGGATTATGTCTGTTTATTCCCTTGTGCCCTGGCACCAGCAAAATACCTGGCCCAATGCAGAGGCGCCCAGGGGGCTCAGCTGGTTAAGCGTCTGCCTTCGGCTCAGGTCATGATCCCAGGGTCCTAGGATCGAGTCCCGCATCGGGGAGCCTGCTCAGCGGGGAGTCAGCTTCTCCCTCTCCCTCTACCCCTCTCCCCCACTCATGCTCTCTCTCTCTCTCAAATAAATAAAATCTTAAAAAAAAAAATACCTGGCACAATGCGGCACTCACTGCATTGAGTAGATGTGCACTACCAACATTTTTTTTAAAGATTTTATTTATTTATTTATTTATTTATTTATTTATTTATTTATTTAGGGGGTTGGGGAAGGGCAGAGGAAGAGGGAGAGAGAGAATCCCAAGCAGACTCTGCACTGAGCATGGAGCCCGATGTGGGGCTTGATCCCAGGACCCCAAGCTCATGACCTGAGCCGAAACCATGAGTCCGATGCTCAACCGGCTGAGCCACCCAGGTGCCCCAGACGCGCGCCAACAACATTTTATGTTATCTTTTGACAGTGAGGACTCACTGAATGATTTTGATGACTGGGTTGGGGTTTGGGAAGATCATTCGGCAGAAGCCTGGAGAATGGATTATGGAAGTATGAACTTGGAAACCGAGTGACCCAGTTAGGTAGCTCTCGTGGCCTCGCGGCTATAGATGAGAGCCTACACTGAGGACATACGACATCTCATTTACTAAGTACAGGGCTGAGAGCAGACATTAGAGTCCGTTCAGGTGACAGCCAGCAGGCTGCCTTGCGAGAGCCGATGTGGCCGACTGGTAGGGACAGATTAATTGCTTGAGGTTGCAGACAGAGTGCGAGAGCTGAGGCAGGCAGGGCTCGAGTATTCTGTCGGGGGCTTGGTTGCGAAGGAAAGGGGAGGTAGGGTGGGAAAAAGAAGGGTTGTGGGCCTGAAGGAAAGATCTTAACTGTGAAGGAAGCAGCTTGAGCACGTGCTCTGATTCCACAGGCGGCCCAGAAGGTATAGAGAGGGAGAGGCTGGGTGTACGCAAAAGTCGAGGCCGAGAGCGAGCAAACCCAGCTGGGCTGGAGGGTGTGTGGAGTGCAGGTGGGGGTGGGGCCAGGCTCAAGGAGGAGAAGCAGAGTCCTGTTTTTCCTTTGAGCCTGAAGTAAACAAGGCTCCTTGAGGGTGGGACATGATTTTATCTTTCGTTGGCCTCTTCCCAAATGCAGACCCCATTTCTGAGCATAGAGAAACCCATGCATCACAGGTGACTGTATGAAGTGGGGATTTGATCCCGCAAGGCATGTTTCCACCGGTTTATGCTCAACCCTGAAGGCCACTTACAAGCCGCACACATCACATCTTTTTTTTTTTTTATGTTATGTTAATCCCCATACATTACATCATTAGTTTTTGATGTACTGTTCCGTGATTCATTGTTTGCGTGTAACACCCAGTGCTCCATGCAGTGCACGCCCTCCTTAATGCCCATCACCGGGCTAACCCATCCTCCCGCCCCCCTCCCCTCTAGAACCCTCAGTTTGTTTCTCAGAGTCCATAGTCTCTCATGGTTCATCTCCCTCCGATTTCCCCCCCTTCATTCTTCCCCTCTTGCTATCTTCTTTTTTTTTTTTTTTTTTTAACATATATTGCATTATTTGTTTCAGAGGTACAGGTCTGTGATTCAACAGTCTTACACAATTCACAGTGCTCACCATAGCACATACCCTCCCTAATGTCTATCACCCAGCCACCCCATCCCTCCCACCCCCCACCACTCCAGCAACCCTCAGTTTGTTTCCTGAGATTGAGAATTCCTCATATCAGTGAGGTCATATGATACATGTCTTTCTCTGATTGACTTATTAACTTAGCATAATACCCTCTAGTTCCATCCACATCGTTGCAAATGGCAAGATTTCATTCCTTTTGATGGCTGCATAATATTCCAGTGTGTGTGTGTGTGTGTGTGTGTGTGTGTAAATATATACCACATCTTCTTTATCCATTCATTACCCCAAAGATACAAATGTAGAGATCCGAAGGGGTACATGCACCCCGATGTTTATAGCCAAGATGTTCATCCACATCAAATCTTTAACAAAGAGCCAGCTTCCAGATGCACTTTGTCAGGCTTCTCCTCTGCTGTCGTTCTGTGTATCCCACAGCTGGGCAGCATTATGAGCTTCCCTGTATCAAAACACGTCTACAAGCTGTTGCCCCCACTGCTCAGGAGAGACGGGCTCACCCTTCTTTTTTGCTCATTCCCTCAAATAGGAAAAGCAAGGACCTCCAGTGAGGACCGGTGGCTTTATTTCTCTTATACCCTCAGATCTGCTGCCCACCGAGATATTTCTACACTGTTTTGTGGGTCCTTTCAGCTTTGTGGGCACCGAATAACGTGCAGGGGAGCAGGACAGAGCCAAGACACAGCCAAAGCGTCAAAGCTTCCCGTGTCCTCACAGCGAGCTGTACAAATGAACCCCAGTTCTGAAAAGGTGGTCAGGCCAGTGGGCAGGATGGCGTGGTAGCATGCTACCTCCGGGCTCTTAATCCTGATGGCTGTTAGCTGCCTCTCATTGTAGCACTTATTTACATGGGAGAAACACAAAAAATAGAGTCTCCGTCGAACTCTTACTTTGTGCTTCCTTTGCTCTAGCTTCCTGCTGAAGAGAGGGTGATTTTGTTTCCTCTGTGAAAGTCATTTGATCTAGATCCCATGTACTGAATTGTGTATTGGTGTCTAGTTAATCCTGATGGGGTATTATTACTAACAGGCTCGGGGAAGAAATGGCACTTTAGGAAGAAAGGGTCTTTAAATGATGAATTTCAGCAAAAAAAAAAAATAGAGAATTCTACATATACATAAATGTATATATATATATACACACACACACACATACACACACATACATACTATTTCCTTATATCTCTTAAACCCAGAACATTCTCCTTCTGTTTGCTTGTTTACAGTTGGGCTTTTCTGGAAGTTGACACAGGGAGACACTGAAACACTAGGCGTGCAGAGGTTATGAGTGTCAGCTGATCCCCACACACAGGAGTCTTCTGGAGGGGCAACATGCCTCCGAAGATTTGATGTATCATGAAATCTTAGAATTTACACACTTTCACCTACAAATGGAATTAATATGCAGCTTGGGAACGCAGCCTTGATTCACGTATGCTAATTGGCTTACATTTATAACTTGCATAAGGTTAAAAGTTGTTTAATGTGGTCCAATAACAGATTCTGCTTCTAGACTTCGGAAAATACCTGCATAGGTTTGCTTACCCTTTAGCACTAACGTGACACCAGTAAACAGGTGGCTGTAAGTGGCCCATAATCCTAAAGCGCAGCAGGTGAATATTTCACCAAGAGTCTTGGCATGGTGAACACCACCTCTGCATGTCTGCATCCTATGTCAGGTCCTTAGATTTGGGACCAGTACTCCATGGGTCTCAGAACTGCGCAAGATCTCTCAGCGGAATGATGCGATCAGTGTCTGAATGATTTTGTTGCCTTCCCACCCTTGTGGTCACCCATTGTAATTTACAGGGATCATAAGAAACAATGTTAACCTGGGGCCCCTGGGTGGCTCAGTGATTAAACATCTGCCTTCAGCTCAGGTCGTGATCCCAGGATCCTGGGATCGAGCCCCGCATCGGGCTCCCTGCTCAGCAGAAAGCCTGCTTCTCCCTCTCCCACTCCCCCTGTTTGTGTTCCCTCTCTCGCTGTGTCTCTCTGCAAATAAATAAATGAAATCTTAAAAAAAAAAAAAAGAAACAATGTTAACCTGGGGATAACCATGGTGTGTGTTTCACTTAAGGTCTTCTAGTAACTTACTTAGGCACATACAGCTTGGGAAATCTACAGGGTCTAGTTTTATCTCTCCTTTTTTTTTTCTTCACATAATATCCCACCGTAGGCGTATCTCCTGTACACGAAGAGGACTTTGAAATGCTTCAGTGCTGTAGTCCACAGTACCAATGTACCAATAACATATTTATCCACCCTCCTGATGTTTGCCATGAACAATGTTTCCATTTTTGCCACTATAAATAATAATGTTACAGACATGCTGTCATGACTGAATGTGCCCATCTCTATTTCCTCAAGATAGATTCTGAGAAGTGGAATCAATTTTAGTGTTTTAATCCATATTCATTACCTACTTGTAGGAAGCATGTTATAGACCTAATATGCTTCTTTTGCTAAAAAAGGATATTACCATCACCATTATCATTGTCAAAAATTTTTTAAAAACCTTCTGTTAATTTGATAGGAACGAAATGATGTCCCATTGTTTGAAACCATATATCTCTGCTTACCAGGGATGAGAGTAATCATTTGCCATCATCCACTTGAAATTTTTCTGTGATTCATTTACTGATGCTCATTGTTCTTCTTTATTTTTTTTAAGTTAAAATGATGATATAAATTTCCCCTTATCTCTCAGTCATCCTAACCTTGGCTGCACATTAGAATCATCTGTGGTGCTTTGATAAATGTACTAATGTCAGGCTCCTCCCCAGTGATTCCACTTTAATTGGCTGGGTTGAGGTACTAGCTTTGGCATTTTTTAAGCTTCCCCGGTGATTCTGTTGCCAGAGTTAAGGTTCGCTGATCCAGACCCTCCGGATATTAACTGGCTCTCTTATTTTTTTGTTTACTTTTTAAAAATTTTTTATAGATGTTTACATTTTTTATTTTTTTTAAACCTTTTATTTATTTATTTGAGAGAGAGCACGAGCGGGATGGAGAGGTAGAGGGAGAAGCAAGCTCCCCGCTGATCAAGGAGCCCAATGCAGGACTCGATCCCAGGACCCTGGGATCATGACCTGAGCTGAAGGCAGACGTGCAACTGACTGAGCCACCCAGGCACCCCGATGTTTACATTTTTAAATAAAGTCCAGGCATGGTTTCCAGAGAGTCTACAGTATATACTCAAAAGTCAGACGACCTGGGTTGGATCCCGCCTTCGTCCTTCACACGTGATGGCATCTTGAGCAAGTCGTGTCCTCTGCCACGGCCCCTGTTTTCTCTGCTGCAAAGCGGGGCTCATTTAGAGTATATCTCCTACGTTTGTTAGAGAGATTAGGTCAGTTGGTATTTGTGAAGCACATACAACACTTCCTAGTACACTGCAAGCATCAGATAAAGTATAAACAGTTTTTTTTTTTTCTTTTATCGTTTCTTTCATGGTTTTATCCTAAGAAAGTCTTTTCCTACTCGGAGATCAGGTGAATATTAATGTATACTAAATCCTAAGTGTTTGGGAGTTGACTTTTCTATTCGTCATTGCCTCTTAAAACTAAAACACTGAGTCCTGGGATGATGAATTTGGTGGAAGAAGAAAGAGACAACTCTATCTGAGCCCTCCGGGGCTGATGTACAATTTCCCCAAATCCGAGTTCCACTAAACCACTTATTTCTGATTTTAGGATACCAGTAAAATTTGTTTTCTGACATTATCTCCGGACTTTCAACACCCACGTAAAATGACCTTAATGTGTACTTTGATGTATTTTGGAAGCATGTCCTCTTCTTGCCGTGGGCCTCATCAACCCGTGTTCGTCTGTGCACCCCTCTAGAGCTCAAAGACAGACCAACTGTCAAGAGGCTGCAAATTGCTTTCCAAATGCCTAACGATGACAGGTTCCACATACCTCTGCAAAAATCAAAGGGAAATAATATTATCCCAGGCCCATGAGATGAGTGGAGGCAAAACGACCTAGGGCCATTATTGTAAAGTATTTTACTTCCGTGGTATCTGGGAAAGGTGATTAACGATACGAAGATTGGAAATTTGATTACAGGATTTTGAAATGAGCCGTAATAACATTATGAAAAAGCACATCTTGGTAGCTTTTAGCCTCTCGCTTATCACCACCTTCTGCACACACGTTCATTCCTTTCTTCAAATCCCCCATATGTTGGATGCCGACCTCATTGTTGCATCGTAAATTATATCGCACAATAAGTTCAATGAAAGTTGAATTGTTGCAAAAACAACAGTAGAAGTTTCACGATTTTCACTTTGGGGAAGAGTGTACACACCGTTGTCCTCCACTTATCAACTTGCCATCAGCTCTCTGGGAGCGGCTTGCCACGCCCAAGTTGCTTTCAGGAGTGACCGCATCAGCAAACACGAGAAAAGGGGACCAGGATGTGCTCAGCTGTGGCGCCACCGGGATATGGGGAGCCTCGGTTGGTATGTCTGAGTCAACCCCAGTCCTGGTGTCCTGTCTTTATGTCCCAAGACGCTACAGCAGTGAGAGAGGCTATCGAGGCGTATGATCCAGTTGAGCAAGGCTGTGGATATTTGCATTCTTTCTATCTTGTAAAATCTACCCAAGAAAGGCTTCCAGGGTGGGTCCATTTTCCTGCTCTGGATCTCTGAGAGAAAGAAACAGTGCACACTTTTTAACTTCTATGGCTATGCTGGCTTATTTTTTATTTATTATTATTATTTTAAGATACGGGTTCTTAAAATCAGAGGTACGCATATTGGCCAAGGTGCTGAGAGATCTGGCAGGAGCGTCCCAGCCCACCGCTGAGCTAGAAACCGGGCGGAGAGCACCGTTTGTGGCCGGAAAGTGATTTGCTGTATTAAACTACAGTAAATGGGGCGCCTGGGTGGCTCAGTCGGTTAAGCAACTGCCTTCGGCTCAGGTCATGATCCTGGAGTCCCGGGATCGAGTCCCGCATCGGGCTCCCTGCTCAGCGGGGGGTCTGCTTCTCCCTCTGACCCTCCCCCCTCTCATGCTCTCTCTATCTCAGTCTCTCTCTCAAAAAAAAAAAAAAAATCTTAAACTACAGTAAGTGTATCATCTGGGTCATTGACTTGCGTGCCATTGATTCAGTAAGTCCAATATCCCCCATAAACGAAAAATCTTGGACTACACTGTCCTCTATTACATGCGGAGTCCGTCCCCCCCCCCCCCCCCGCTCACAATGGAACTGCTGCAAGCTGTAGTAACTCCGAGGCCACGGGGGACCCTTTAGGGCAGACTGTTGGTTACACTGCCGCTCGCGCAGCTTCTGGACCTCTTCAACCCGCTCCCAGGGCCTGCGCCCGAGCAAAACCCAGCTCTCGATTGCGCTTCTCGCGGCCGGGCGCTCGCGCTGGGGTGGGGTCGGGGAAGAGCCGTTCTTGCGCCGCGGTTCCCGCCCCCGCCCCCGCCCCCGCCCCCGCCCCGCCCCCGCCCCCGCAGGAAGGCGCGCGGCCCGCGGGTCACGTCCCCCCGTTGACGCGCTGGGCCCGCCGCGGGGGCGCACTTCTTTTGTTCCCGCGGGTGCAGTCTCTGCGGCACAGGGAGCGGGGACAATGCCGATGACCCCGTCTCCGACCATCAGAGCGCTCTGTCAAGACATTGTTGTCCCTCACTGGGCCCGAGTCCCATTTTTAGTAGGAGAGAGGAAAAAAAAAAAAGAAGAAACAATGGAGACAAATTTAGACCCTGATGGGAAAAGAACAGCAGCGGCCGGTCGGCGGCAGCGCCGCGGGGCCACGCCCACCAGGCCCTTTCCTGGAACCTTCTCAGGGATGCCTGGCCGCCCCGAGGAGCCCTGGAAGCTGCGGCAGGCACGGATGACTAACTCTCGGCTCGCCCGGTGCACACTCACACGCATACACACACACACACACACACACCCCAAGAAAAGAAAAGCCACCCCCCCCCAACTCTGTGTATTCCAAACAGAGGCAACATTAACCTCTCTGTTAAGATCTAGCCTTGATCCTTATCAGCTTTCTTTTCCCAGCCATTCATGGCCAGCATTAAACCTTGCAGCAGATGTGCCTCCGGCCTTTGCACGGCCACTGGCCCGCCTCTTGTGACCCCGGGGCCTCCCTAGGCCCATCCTACGCGCCCTTTTCGGGCCCTGAACAGCCTTCGCTCCTCTATTTTCGTGCTCTCCGCTCCCCCTACCTCTAGACACTGTAAATTTACCCAGTGATGTGGAGAGACATTTATCAGCGTGTAAGATGCATGGCTGATTCGGAAGGTACCCGAACTGAGTGCTCTTTGTGCAGCGGCGTAGACGTACGTGCAGGAAGCAATAGCTGTGGTCTGCTCTTGGACCGTCTTGTTAACGAGCTGTGAAACGAGGCAGATGCACCCATAATTACGTAATACTAGGTTCCCCGGGAATGATGTTCGCACTATGGTCACCTATCCCGTTTTGGGGTGTGGGGGGGTCTCATTGCGGTGGGTCACAGTGTCTTCTACTTTTTAATGTCTTCACAAATTAGATACATACTTTGGTGGGAAATACAGCACATCATCCCCAGTATTACCACAATGATCATAAATATCCAAATTTTCAGGCAGATTAAAAAAATGTCCGAGACTTTATACATTTGTGCTAGACCGTAGGTATGGGAACACCTTGCCGTGCCAGTCAGTATAGGAGATTTTACCTAACTGGCAGGCCTGCAGCTTATTGAGGAGAACTCTCTAGGCCTGCAGGCTTTTCTCCCAGTTTCCCTCCTGAGGTCTCCACTTTACTTAAACAGAGAAGAGGTGAGGGTCGGGAGGAAAGGCGTGGCAATCAGAACCCATGGATGAATGAGGAGATTGTAAGACCAGGGCTGAGAAAAAGACACCCAGTGTTTTCTTGTTTCTCTTTAATCCTGAAGAAGAATACAACCCGCTGATTGTCAGGGAGCGCACACTTGGGACATGTGAAGTGGTTTACCACAGGGAAGGTGCAGGGAGGTCAGGGACGTGCAGACGCACACTCTTTTGCATGAATCTTCTATAATTTTGCCCAAAATACAAACTGCTTTCTCATGTCCCCCAAAACTTTATGCCACCAAATCCTAGACATCTTGGTAGCAGAAATGAACACGTTTCACTTGAAAGGTACTGGGAAAACTGTATTAAGGAAGACTAGAAATTGTACCCTTTGACTTTCTCCACTTCTGTCTCCTTCCGTATTCTCCGTGCAGCGTCCAACACGGTCTTTGCTGGCGGTCGCCGGCCCCCGCCCCTCAAGAGCCCAGCCCACTGACTCCTATCTCCTTTCTAGTCCCTGTGGCTGCATCTTTTCTCCCTGTCTTTCACCTTGTGACTTTTACTCTTCCTGCCACCGCTCATGGTAACTGCACTGTTTGCTGCCAGATTTTTAGGGGACGAATTGGAAATGAAGAGGGTGCCTGCTGCCTCGTAGGAGACAAGGCTATGTCCTGGAACTAAGGTATGAGAGGCAATGTGGGGAGGGTTCAGAATGGAAAAGGAGGAGCACCTGGGTGGCTCAGTCGGTTGGGCAGCTGCTTTTGGCTCAGGTCATGGTCCCAGGGTCCTGGGATCGAGCCCTACATGGGGCTCCCTGCTCAGCGGGAAGCCTGCTTCTCCCTCTCCTTCTGCCTGCCGCTCTGCCTACCTGTGCTCTCTATCTCTGTTACATAAATAAATAAAAATCTTAAAAAAAAAAAAGAATGGAAAAGGAATTGAGACTGGATCTTGTTTATATTCCCTAATATTGCAGCTAGAGGTTTTATAAAGGTAACAGTGATTCTATATGAAACTTTTCATTGTATGTTTCTTTGGTAGGGTGCACCTTCTTATTCATTTAGTACAGTGAATGTATGGTCAGTTCAACCGTCCTTCTTCCTCCTGAGGGGGTGTATACAGTGTGGGACAAAAGCTTGTTTTGGTTTGTTGTCTAAATTCTCTGCTCATTTCAGTCCTCCTTCATCACAGGGAAGACAGGGCAGTCTGGGAAAGACTGAAGAGGAGAATTTAGAGCAGGGTTTCTAAACTGTGGGCACTGCTGATACCCTGGGTTGGCTGATTCTTTGTTTGGGGCTGACCTGTGTTGTAGGGTGATGAGCAGCCTCCCCGGCCTCTACCCACTAGATGCCTGGAACACTCACCTCGCACCGTCACCTCAGATAGGACAGTCGGAAGCGTCTCCAGGCATCTGGGGACTGGCAGCCCTGCTCCTGTCTGAGACCCACCCACAGGGTTGAGATCGTGTGGGTCATTGCCTTCTCACTCCCTGTGACCCCATAAGCCAGTTCTGCCTTGGAGCATCTGAACTGTAGCTCCCGCATCGGGACCTGTCTTCTCATGACCTTTCCACAGCTCATTTCCTCAAATCTGTCATCTTTCCCTTCTTAACTTGCCTCATTTCATGTCCTAGCATGACCCCTACCTGAATTTATCTCACACTTTTATTTGTTCGTTTCTTGCTGGCTTCACCCCCTAGAACAAAAACTCTTAAGAGGACTGAAATTTTAGCTGGTTCACAAATGTATTCCAGGCAATACCTGACATCTTAGAATGCGGTCACATGTCTTTGTTGAATGAATGAATGAATGAATGGGCAACTGAGTGACCAAGCCACCATCCCAGCTCCAAGCAAGTCCAGGAGTGGCGACTTCTGGTTGGAGAGAAGCACGTGAGGGCATTTGTTTTGTTGCTCATGCCCAAGGTTGGCGTCCTCACACATCTTTCCAATTCGATTCATCAGTAATTGGTTAAGATTATGAATTCTTCCCAGCGTGGAGGATTTGTCAGAAAATGAAAGGTTCTCACATTCAAGTTGAATAGGTCTTTGGTACTCAATATATATATATTTTTTTTTCCCACGGAAAAGAACATTGTGAGACTATTGTTGTTTCCCTTTCCTTTTCTAAATTGTTATCAAGATGCTGAAGGAAGTGATGCTAGTGATTCAACCAGTGATTCCCTCCCTAAGTCAAATTTTGGTTCTTTAGAAAACAGATCACACACACACACAACCATGTATATACTTTTTGTTGTTGTTGTTTCTACCCTGGAAGGGAATGAACTATGGACGTAAGCTGGTGTACAAGGTGCTGGAACTCTCCATGTTTCCTTTGCACCAAGAGCCTCCTTCTCATTCGTGGAAGAACAATGATTTTGCAAACGGTCTCATCTTTTGTATGGACACCGGGGCACCTGCCCTTACAGTCTTGAGCCGTGCAGTTGCTAGGGAGGAATGTGCACTGGCTTGTGAGCAAGTCTATTTCATGGATCCTGGAAATGTTTGGTCAGCTCTGTGCTGTCTTTGTGCTCTCTCTAAAGAAAGGCCACTTTATGTCTGTGGACAGACTGCCTGGGCTCAACCAGCCTCTACCAACTGGATAAAGACACATCAACTCGAGGTCTCAGTTTCCTCGTCCGTGACTGGAAGTACATAATCGAGTTTATGTGTTGGATTATTAAAGGGATCATATACACTGTTGGATCATATAGCAACAGGGCCTGGCATTTAGAAAGTTCCTAAAACTGATGACTCTGTTATTTAATGCACTGTAGTCCTACTTCTGGGTTAGAGAAATCCCATAAATGCTGGGAGGAGATATTGTCTGGTTCAATTGTTTTCAATGCTGGTTTATCCTAGATAGGATGTGGGAGAAAACAATAGGCAGTTGTTTTTTTTTTCATTGAGAAACGACATTTATCATATTCTTCACTTATAAAACTACTATTTGGTCATTACAGAAAATCTAAGAAATTTTTAAAATTAAAGGAAAAAAATGAATTGTAAATCCTCAGCATGTATGTGTATTTCTTCCCACGTGTACTCTGTGTGTGTGCGTGTGACAGAGAAATAAAGTTAGCTAACCTATACTTCCTTTTTAACAAATAAGCTCATTGTTCTTCTTTCCATTATGAGTTCATTAATAGCTATTTTGCAAACACATAAAATAATAAAAAATAAACCACTCTGTCCCACCCTCTAGGGGTCACCGCACAAAGGTAACGCATTATATTTCTTTTGGGAACTTTTCCCTTACATAAGTTTTTGATTTGTTTTGAAATCTAATTTCTATATATATATATATATTTTAATCTGCCCAAACAAGAAAAAGAAAGGGTAAAACTCAGAGAATTGCCCTAAAATGACTTTTGAAAGGACCCGTAAATGGAGTCCCCATTTTGTGCCATGAGAAGAGCGTGGGCCTGAGAAGGAGATCACTGGGATCGAGCAGCCCACCTGTGCCAACAAGCCTAAGTTTCCTACGAGTCCAACAGAGATAATAATAATCAGCTGTGTGGGTTACAGGTTAAACCGGGTCATAATATAACCTTGGCTTTTATGAATTCATTCACATCTTACCCCATTCAGGGACAGCTGAGGGCGGCCCAGGAAGCAAATCCCAATCTGTTTGTACTTTGTCAGCAGAGAGACTTTGACTCCCCTATCCTGCTTTTTGTTTAAGTTGGGAGGGATGCTTAGGAGGACATTTCCAAATATTATGGTTGAAATCCTCAATCTGGCCGTTCCCCAGAAATCCATACTGCCTATAAAAGGTGGGAAGGAGTAGGGAGTTTGGTAATTTCTAATCTCCTGGAAATAACAGTGCCAAACTGAGCTCACGATTGCAGCCACTGATCTGAACCCAAGCCTGAACTTTTTCTTGACCACTGGTGGTTGACCAGCTCCAAGCCTGCCCTTTATCGAATTTTCTGTAGTGGGATCCCTTGTATGAAAAATAAGAATCTTTTGCTAAAAAAGTTCAAAAGCAACAACTGTAAACAATATGACTGTTAGGAAGAATTTCAAAAACTTGAAAGCCTTTCTTATGGGTTCTGTTTAATAATGTTCAGAGATACTGTTTTCTCCTGAGTCTTTAGGTGATATTCCAATATGCCATCTGCCTGGTGTTTTTTTGTAGACTCCATTCGAGTTCACTCACCTTTCTATTTTAATATTGTTTGTGTGTGTTTTTGAGTACATTTCTTTCTTAAATAAGAATGGTTTTAACTATACTTGGTGCTTTCCAATATGATATGTGGTTTGCTCTTGATTTTCTCCCATTATCTGCTTAGGGAATGCTAACAGACAATGTGGGCAAAAATATGAGACAGTGTTTCCGAAAAAGTTATACGGCAAGGGGGGAAAGTTTATAATTTAATGATAAATGAAAAGAAGCATGACAGCATCCTATGTAATATCATCTCAATTCTCTAAAACGTAATGCCCTCTCATACACATATGTAAATACCCAGTAAATTTGCTATTTGACTGGAGGATGGGACTTCTACTCTTTGACATGTTGTTCCATGAACCACTCCATATTTTCCAAATTTTCTACAATGTACATGCAGAATTGCTGGAAAAGAATATAATTTTACAGAGATCTTTGCTAACTTTCCAAATGACTAAGTCATTCCTACCTTTCTCAGAAATTCTATCTTCTTTATTCATCAGAACATATTTTGTATGCCACATACATTGTTTTTCATATGTGTGCTTAATTTCCTAGCTTGATTAGAAACAACCTGAGGTCAGGAAGCACATCTTGTATCATTGTTGAATTACCCCTATCTAAGAGACGTTCAAAAATGCTGTTGAGTGACCTGCTCAGTGTGTCAGAATGAGGACAAAGACGTTCAAGTGTTAATAGATCACTCCTCCTTCTCCCCATCAAATTTATGGTACCTCTTGAAATGGACCTTCTTCTGTTAAACAAAAAAAAAAAGAAAAAAGAATTATAAAATCCACTCAGGCCAAGCTGTTATTGGATTGTTAGTGGTGAAATTGATGTCATAGAAGTTGTTTTTTTTTTTTTTAAGATTTTATTTATTTCTTTGAGAGAGAGATAGATAGAAATAGAGCACGGGGTGGGAGGGAGGGGAGAGGGAGAAGCAGACTCCCCACTGAGCAGGGAGCCCAAGGCAGGGCTTGATCCCAGGACCCCGGGATCATGAACTGAGCCGAAGGAAGACAACGTACTGAACCACCCAGGCACCCTAATGTCACAGAAGTTTTAAGTGTGAAAAAAAGTGATGGCCTGATTTTTCCATCAGGGTGCCCAAATATGGATAATTCTGGTGTTTCACACACTTGACTCAGGTCATTTTATTTCTGTGCTGTGGTTAGCAAATAATTAAACCAACTTTGACATATGCCTATATGATATAATTAATTAAATGCTAAAGTCCCATTTGCCTCAAAATGTGTTTTTCCCTCTGAGGTTCTGTTTTGATGCCTGAAACTCCTACCAAATTAAGCCAAGATTTGTGGGATTAAATTCATTGTCTGTAATGTGCTTCTGTTGAAATGCGAATACAACACCTGAGGATCTGCTAGTACATGCTAGGCATTATGGATTCAATATAGATGTGTAGATGGGCTCACATACTGTCTTGTGAAGAGAGCAGGCTGATTCAAAATCCCATGTGGATACTAGGCGCTTTCTCCTTTGGAATAGTACTGGTCCAAAGTGGAAAGTACTGGGGATAGGATATGTGGTCAGTGCTCTCCTCCAGTGTGAGAAATGGAAAGGGAACCCAGGGTGTCTGAGTCCTCATACTTCTCTCTGTGCCCAGTACGAGAGCAGGAATGCTCCTGGCTCCTCCCCATACACACACACAAGGAAAATCCTTCCTGGTAGAATGGGAGGTAAGCCAACTTGCTAATACGAGGCTAGCAATACTATTAACAATACTCCCCAGGTAATCAAGCATGATTCCATGCACAGGCTGAAACCTCAGAGGAACTCCCAAGGAAAGACGTTCACATTGTTGAGAGAAGCTGAAAGTTCTTGTGAGAGCAACTTGTCAAGGTATGAAGTTAGGCGGAGGCTAGGTGGTTCTCCAGGAGATCGAAGCCACACAGCTTTAAACTTCAAGTGACTCTGAGAAACATCAGGGAAAGAAAAAGCATTTCGAATAGAACATAATATTTTAAAACATGCTAACAAAAATGCACAGCCTAGGGACCAGTGAAAGGCATAGCATTCACTCCCAAATGTGACCTCATAGCAAGGATGCACCTGAGAAGCCAATGGTGACATTGGTCATGAACTAGCCAGCACTCCAACATGCGCACGTCAGGGAGCCACAGACTTTCTGTGGTTCCCACCCTGCGCCCTGTGTTGCTCTTAAATCAGACTCGGTGTTTCAGCTTTTGCTGAGAGGGTGGACATGTTGTCTGGCGAATGAACAGGTCCTTTGCCAAGTAACTAGATCTCACTCTTGCTAAAGGAAGAACATTGTTCACTAAAATAGTTTGTCTTTTGATGCCAAAGGAAATCAAATTGTAATCAAGGGCTGAGAACGTACTGAAGTCATCAAGGCTTCTTGCTTCACATTTGGCAATCTCGCATGTTCCCAGGCTTGTGAAATATAATTTACGTTTACAAAAGGGAGCAGCTTTATTGGACTGGGAATTTGTTTTAATAATGCCTAAGTGAACCGCTGATGGAACAGCCAGCATGGTAATCCATGCTGCCCATGTATCCCAAGGACATAGAGAAAAGCACAGAGAAGGAGGACTTTAGAATCTGTTGAAGCAAGGCAATAAGCAGAGAATGTGTCAAAGTGCACTGTGAGGACTTATTCTAACCGATTTGAAATATCTCATACACACTAACATGATTGTTCTGTTTTTCTGTTTTGGTTTTGGTTTGGGTGGGTGGGGGGTTATAAGAGTAAGGTTCTTTATAGGATCTTGGATTTCTTCATACTGCCCGAAGGATCCAGTCCAAATTAAACCAAAATAATGATTATTGCATGTATACTCTCCCAAACTGTTCATTAACTACGTTGTCTCATTTAACCCTTACAGCATGGATTTGAAGTTACATTTGGCTCATTTTAGCAATCTGGAATCGAGGCTCCTATTAGCTAAGTAATGTACTCAGTCTCATAGCTAGTTCAGTTACATGAGACAAGATGCAAGTTTAAATCCCAAAGTGAGACCCCAAAGCTGAAGGTCTTCCTGTGTTGTGCTTGATAGACAAGTCAAGGAAGGGAAAAATGGAGGGAAGATGTTTATATCCACGGCCAAGCTTTCCTTAAGAGATGATGTGTCACTTCTGTGCTTCTAAAACGAAGTGAAGAACTCAGGCAATTTATTCAATGCGCCCAGTAATTTTCCTTGGGCGTCTCTTGAGGAGCATGGGGCATGATCTTGGCCTGGGTCATCTGTATAATTGTCCCCACCCTACCCCCCCTTTTTATTTTTTGCCTTGAAAGACCTGGTCACAAGCAATAGTGGAAAACAATGCTTTGAACAAAGCAACCCAGTGTGATTTAGGGCAATTTGTCGTGGCTAAGCAAGGCTTTGGAATATGCAAATTTAGAGTCCTCCCTCCCTTAGAGACTTTGCAGTAAGTCCCCATGCCTGGTGGGACCAGAGGCTGTAAAAAACAGGGGGGAAAGGAATTTCTTTTCACCTTCCATATATAGAGGGGAAAGCATCTTCCAGATTGTAGGGAATAATCCAGTGATATCTGGCTTATTTAAACTATTTATTTTTGTGATCGTCTCATAATATATACACATGTTGAACCATTGTGTTGTACACCTGAACCTAATATGCTATATATCAATTACCCATCAATTCAAAAAAGGCAAAAATAAATAAATAAAAGCACACTGTATGTCAACCATGCTCGAAAAATCTAAAAAATAAATAAAAATAATAAACGATACCATATTTTTGTAGAAAACCTCTTTTTATCAAAATGCAAAACGATGAAGGAGATTGTTTTCCTTTATAATTTTAGGGTGCTATCCAGTTGGCTTTCAAGTTATTTAAACTGTGTTATAGTCATCAAAGTTTACTCATCCTTCACAAATGATGAAAAAGAAGAGGAAGAAAAGTTACCCGATACAATAATTAGATTATATGGAAACCACAGGGTAATCTGTGAGCCTTGTGCTCATCAACTCCATTTTTATTTGTTTGTTTTAATTTGATTTGATTTGATTTCATTTAGCAGCGCACCACACTGAGCCGAGCAACCCACTAAGCTGGCAAGAGACAACAAAAAGCCTAATGCTTTGAGGACTAATGGACCAGGATGCTTCATGGTAAGCTCCTAAAAAGCTTTATATACGGAGCCCATTTTCCTCGTTGGCACAGAGTCACACATGTTAGAAGCAGCTACTAGAAAATGAGAGCCTTTACATAAGCATCTGATTGCCAAGCTGTCCCCCTCTCTCCACTCAGCGGCTCTGTAGTATTTGGTTAATGGAGCCAATGTACTTTCTTCCGCATAAAGAGAATTATGATTCCACTGGAGGCTCAAAGGGGAAAATTAAAGTCATCAAAAATCTGATTTGAGGAGGCATTTTCTTTGAAAATGTGAAGCATGCTTTGATTCATCCCAATCCTTTGCCGGGGGTGCTCTGGGGAGGGCTAGTTTGGCTCTCAATTCCAAAGGGATAATTTACATCATCTCATCCTCCCCCCTGAAAAAGAAGGGGCAGAGAGGAAAGGAGGAGGGACGTGTCAAGGAGGGTAACGAATCTCAACAGGAATTCTCTGCAGCGGCTCTAAAATGGAAAAAAAAGCCATGCCAAATGCAAGGCGACCGAGGATGCAAAGGTCAGCTGTGTAGGAGCAGAGGGGTGTTGGTCCGAGGCACATTTGTGGAACTGAAGCCGCTTGATTTCCCTCGGAGGGACACCTCTGACCCATCCTGCTGGAGGAGGCGGGACCAGGGCAGTTGGCCTTTGATCACCCGACAACATCCTCTGGGTGTGCACCCTTGTGCCGAAGCTGACAGCCACTTGGGGACATGAAGATGAATAATTTTCCCTAGTGATTGGAATGATCCCTGCATGTCTTCTATGCAAGTTTATGGGTGATGATTGTATCTTATGATAATGAGAACAAAGTGCATCATGGCTAATGTCAGGAGTATTTTCCCCTCTGGCAAAATAATTTTTTTTTTTTTTTTTTTTACATCTTTCCTTGTGTTGCATCCTCAGGAAAGACAATTTGGCATAGATTTCCCCAAAGAAATTCTTTCTTCAGATAAACTTTAATAATAGAAGAGTATACCTGAAAAAAACAAACAAAACCCACAGTGTTTATAGAAGCCCTTTAATAGCTTTAATGTCCAACAAAGAAAGAGCCAGGAATTTCTACCATGAGAAGCAGACATTAGCTCGGACTTTTTCCTTGAGATTATTAAATAAGGAATAGCCCTGTGATCCCGGGTCACGTCCCCAAGGTTAAGCTGGTGGTTGTACTGGATAATGCCATGACTTGTATGTTTAAAATCAATGTATGTATGTTTTAGATAAGTCATTATTGTTGGTGTTCACATTACCATCTTGAGGCGTAACTTGCATCTTGTAATGGTTAGAATTCAAACGGTCACAACAGCACTTCCTGGGAATCATGATCTAATGCAAGGAACAATACCATGCAAATAAATAGATTTCCTCCCCTCTGGCTGCTGGAGTTTTCGCTATTGTGTACGTCTTCCCTGGGCATTGAAAACTAGGAAATGTCTTCACAAAAGATTTCTCTCACTTCCAGGTTAGAAGGCTCTTTCTTTCACCAGTCTTTGTTTCTCAGATAAGTTCATATGCTTTTTCTCCCCATTCAACCAAGACCGTGACTAAGTTCGGAGACACTCACCCCCAAAGACTGTACCAATTGTTGGGGTGTTGAATGAAGGTCAGGCGGGACTGGTGGGTACTCCTTGGAAATGTCTGCCTGTTGTATTTATAGAATGGACCTGTTTCATTTTTGCCTCTGGCTGATCAAAAAGATGAAAGTTGAGGACCAAAGTGTGGACTTCGTATATGGTTATTGGGCCATTAAGAAATAAGAAGGTAGAGGGGCCCCTGGGTGGCTTAGTCGGTTAAGCATCTGCCTCCAGCTCAGGTCGTGATCTCAGGGTCCTGGGATCAAGCCCCATGTCGGGCTCTCTCCTCAGCGGCAAGTCTGCTTCTCCCTCTCCCTCTGTGATCTCTCTCTCTCTCTCTCAAATAAATAAAATCTTTAAAAAAAAAAAAAAAGAAATAAGAGGGCACAATGTACCCTGTTTTCTGTTTTGCATGCAAGGGAAATTTGTGCCCTCCTTCTCAAGCTTGGAGGAGGGAGAAACTTTCTGGAATCCCTCCCCTAGGATTTCTCCTGTGTTCCGGTGCATGTGGGAGTAGAAAAGAGTATCTTATTTCCCTGCTGAGGGCCACCTCTGACCATCCTGCAGATAGATAGCAGATAACACCCCAGAGGCTGCCCTTGAACAAACCCAAGGAGAACCCTGATTCATTCATTGAATCAATAAACATTTATTGTAGGCAGAGCATTGTGAAAGAGACAGATGTGTTTACGACGTGCTCCCACACAACAGGGGTTACATCACTGCCTAATTTAAACTCATGCCAGGTCTGCATGACTTCATCACAGAAATGCAATTGTCTTGGCTCTCTCCACACTGCACTATTCTTTTCCTGAACATTCCTCAACATTCTCTGCACATCATCTCTGCCTTTGTCATTTCCCCCAAAGCCTGGACACATTTTGCCAAGAACGAATTGTGTGTTCTTGTGATGGCAACTCAACCTTCGTCTTTCAGTGTCTTCATCTCTAAAATGAGAGTATAGGCCATATCAGGTGATGCTGCCATCACTTCCCTCAGTGGGCATCTGGGGCGGGGGGGGCCGAGGTGCAAGGTCCAGGTGTTTGGCTCATGGAGCCACTTCTCTTTATCTGCTCTATGTATTGCTAATATTGCTTCTAATGAATGGAACTCAATAGTATCATAGACTCCCATGGCTATAAAGTCATATTCATAATTACTATCTAATTCCAGAACGCTTTAATCACCCCCAAAGAAATCCTGGACCCATTAGCAATCACTTCCCATTCTCACCCCCACCCTGTCCCTGGAGAACACTAATCTAATTTCTGTCCCTATGGATTTGCCTGTTCTGGGCATTTCATATAAATGGAATCATACAGTGGGTGATCATTTGTGACTGTATTCTATTATTTATCATGATGTGCACTTTGAGAACGTTTCATCCATGTTGCAGCGTGTACTGATACTTGATTCCTTTTAATTGATGAATAATCATCCATTGTATGGATATACCACATTTTGTTTATTCATTCAACAGATATTTGGATTGTTTTCACTTTTTGGCCATTATGACTAATGCTGCTATGAATACTCATGTATACTTTTTGTGTGTGTGAACGTATATATTCAGTTCTCTTGGATACATACCCAAGGTGAAATTGTTGGGTTATCCATACAGTGATATTTATCCAGTGATGTTTAACTTCTTGAGGAAATGCCAAACCCTTTTCCACAGTTGCTGAGCCATTTTACATTCCCACCAGCAACATATGGGCTTTTTCCACATCCTCACCAACAGTCTCTATTGTACGTCTTTTCAATTATAGCCATCATAGTGGGTGTGAAGTGACATCTCACTGTGGTTTTTATTTGCATTTCCCTAATGACTAATGATGTTGAGCATCTTTTCATGAATTTGTAAGCCAGTTGCATATCTTCTTTGGAACAATGTCCATTCACATCTTTTTACCATTTTAAAATTGGATTATTTATATTTTTATTGTTGAGTTGTGTTCTTTATGTATTCTGGATACAAGAACCTTTTCAGATATGTGATTTGTTAATATTTTTTACCACTCTGTGGCTTATATTTTCACTTTCTTGATGGAGTCCTTTAAAACATAAAAGCATTTCATTTTGAAGAAGGTCAATTTATTTTTTCTCCTTTCATTACTTATGTTTTGGTGTCACATCTGAGAACTATTGCCTCATTCAAGTTCATGAAGATTTAAGCGTGCATTTTCTTACAAGATTTTTCTTTCTTAATTTAGGTGTTTGTTCTATTTTGAGTTACATTTTGCATATGGTCTAGGTAGAGATGGAACTTCATTATTTGGAATATGGATGTCCAGTTGTCCAGCATCATTTATTGAAAAGATGATTCTTTCCATATTGAATTTTCTTGGCCCCTTGCTGAAAATCAAGTGACCACAAATGTAAGAGTTTATTTCTGGATGCTCAGTTATTTTCTATTGATCTATATGTCTATCCTTAGGCCCATACCTCACTGTCTTGATTACTGCAGTTTTGTAGTAAATTATGAACTCCAGAAGTGTGAGTCCTCCAACTTTGCTCTTCTTTTCCAAGATTGTTTTGGCTGCCATGGTTCTCTTGCATTTTCATAAGAACTTTAGGATTAGTTTGTCAATTTCTGCAACAACAACAAAAAAGCTAGCTAGAATTTTGATAGGCACTGTGTTAAATCTGTAAATCAAATTGGGAATATTTGCCATATTAACAATATTAAGTCTTCTGATTCATGAGCATGATTCCATTTACTTTTTCCATTCCATGCTTTTTCCATTTACTTGGATCTCCTTTAATTTCTATAACAGTGTTTTGTAGTTTTCAGTGTTTGTCTTACACTTATTTTGTTAAGTTTACTTGTCGGTATTTTATTCCTTTTGATGCTATTGTTAATGGAATCATTAATTTTATGTTCAAATTGGTTTTTTAGTGTACAGAAATACCATTTATATTTGTATAATTGATTTGGTATCTTGTAATCTTACAGATCTTGTTCATTAGTTCTTACAGTATTTTTCCCTGTGTGTTCTTTAGCATTTTCTATATCCAAGGCCATGCCATCTGAGAATAGAAATAGTTTACTTATTTCTTTCTTCTTTGGGTGTCTTTTTATTATTTTTCTTGCCTAATCTTCCTGGCTAGAACTTCCAGCACAATGTTGCCTAAATGTGTCAGGAGTGAGCATCCTGTCTTGTTTCCTATCTAAGGGATAAAGCTTTCATTTGTTCACCATTAAGTATGATATTTTTTGTGGGGTTATTTTGGTAGATTCCTTCCTCAGGTTGTGGAAGTCCCTTTTTATTCATGTTTATTAACTTTTCTTACCATGAAAGGATTTTGGATTTTGTCAAATGCTTTTTCCTCAATGGACACGCTCACGTGCTTTTTTTCTTTATTCTATTACTGTAATGTACTACATTGGTCGATTGCCATATGTTGAACTAACCTTGCCTTCCTGGAATAGATCTTACTTGGTAATAGTATATAATCCCCATAGGATGTTGCTGGATTGCTTTTGTTAGTGCACTATTGAGAATTTTTATGTCTATTTCGTAATGGGTATTGGATTGTAGTTTTCGTTTCTTGTGATGTCTTTGTTTTTATTATCAGAGTAATATTGGTCTCAGAGAATGAGTTGGGATGTCTTCCTTCCTAGTGTAGGTTTGGAAGACTTTGTGAAGGATTGGTATTAATCTTTAAATGTTTTAGAATTTACCAGTGAAGATATATGAGCCTGAACTTTTATTTGTGGGGAGTTTTCTTTGGTTGTTTTTTGTTTTTAACTTGTTATAGCTTTATTCATACTTTTGAATTTTTCTTTAGTCAGTTTTGGTAGTTTATGTCTTTCTAGGAATTTGTCCATTTCATTGAAGTTGTCTAATCTGTTTGGCATGTACTAGTTCATAGTATTCTATTTGATCCCTTTTATTTCTGTGAAGATGGTAGTAATATTCCTTGTTTCATTTTTTATTTTAATTAGTCTTCTCTCTTTTTCTCTTTGTCAGACCAGTTAAGAGTTGTCAATTTTGTTGATCTTTTCAAAAAAAAAATTTTTATTTTCTATATTGTTTTTTCTATTCTCTATTCCATTTATTTCTGCTCCAATTATTATTATTTCCTTCCTTTGGCTAGCTCTTCTTTTTCGGACATTTTAAGGTGGAAGGTTAGGATAATTATTTGAGATCTTCCTTCTTTTTTCTATAGGCACTTACAGCCTCAAATTTCTTTCTAAGCTTTGGATGCATCACATACATTTTGGTATGTTATTTTTATTTTCATTCATCTAAAAGTATTTTATAATTTTACTTGTGATTTCTTACTTAACCTATTGATTATATGGAAATGCATAATTTAATTTTAATGTATTTGTGAATACTCCAACTTTCCTTCTGTTATTGATTACTAATTTCATTATGTTTGGAGAACATACTTTTTATGATTTCAGCCCTTTTTAATTTATGGAGACTTGTTTTATGGCCTAACATATGGTCTATCCTAGAAAATATATATTTTTTAAGATTTATTTATTTATTTTGGCAGGGGAGGGACAGAGAGAGAGAGAGAATCCCAAGCAGACTCCCCGCTGAGCACAGAGCCTGATGCAGGGCTAGATCCCACAACACTAAGACCATGATCTGAGCCAAGATCAGGAGTCAGATGCTTAACTGACTGAGCCTCCCAGGTCCCCAATCCTAAAGAATATTTCATGTGTCTTTGTAAATATGTGTATTCTGTTGTTATTGAATGAACTGTTCTATATAAGTTTTTTAGGTCTTGTTGGTCTATGGTGTTCAAGAATTGTAATTCCTTGTTACCTGCTGTCTAGCTCTTCTCTCCATTATTGAGAATGGAGTGTTGAAGTCTCCAAGTACTATTATTATAATGTTTACTTGTCCCTTGAATTCTGTCAGGCTCTTGTTAGGTGCATACATATTTAGAATTTTTTTTTTGATGGATGGATTCTTTTATCATGACAGAATGTTCTTTTTGTCTCCAGCATCATTTTTTTTAAGGCTTTTTCTCTGATACAGCAATTCCACTTCTCTTTTGGTTACTGTTTACATGGTATATATTTTTCCATCCTTTTATTTTCAACATATTTGTGTTTTAATCTAATGTGTGTTACTTGGAGAGAATATATAGTTAGGTCATGCTTGGTTTTTTTTTGTTTGTTTGTTTGTTTTCTCTTTTCCCAATTCATTCTGCTTTTTAATTGGAGTGTTTAATCCATTTGTATTTAGTGTATTTACTAATAAGGTAGAAGTAATGTCTACTTGTATTAGTTCTCTTGGGCAGCTGTAACACAGAACCACAGACTACATGGCTTAAATAATAAAAAATAATTTCCTGAGTTCTCAGAAGCTAGAAGGCCAAGATTAAGGGTTAGCAGGTTGGATGTCTTCTGAGGCTTCTCTTTTTGGCTTGCAGATGGCTGCTTTCGCATTGTGTCCTCATATGGTCTTTTTCTGTGTACGTACATCCCTCCTGTTTCTTTTGCATGTCCAAATTTCCTTTTTTATAGACACCAGTCAGATTGGATTAAGTCCCATCCCAATGGACTAATTTAAATTAATCAGCTCTTTTAAGAACATATCTTCTAATACAGTCACATTCTGAGATACTAGAGGTTACGGCTTCCACACATGAATTTGGGGGAGGACAGAATTCAGCCCAAGACATTATCATCTTGCTATGTTTTTTTAAATGTCTGATGTCTATTTTCTTCAACTGTTCCTCCATTACTGCATTTTTTTGTGTGTGTTAAATAGATGTTTCTTTGTGTACTATTTTAATTCCTTTTTTGTTTCTTTTATTATATTTTTTGAGTTATTTTCTTAGTGACTTCCTGAGGATTAGAATTAACATCCTAGTTAATAGCAATCAAGTTCATATTAGTAACAATTTAAATTCAATAGTATACAAAAATGTTGCCTCTACATAGCTCCATTGCATCTTCCATCCTTTGTGCTATTATTGTCATACAAATGACATCTTTACACATTATAAACCCATGGAAACAACTTTATAATTATTATTTTATTCAATTATTTTTAAATCAGATGGAAGAGAAAAGAGCTATAAACCAAAACTGTACATTTAGATTGCCTTTTATATTTAGCTATGAGTTACCTTCACTGATGCTCTTTCTTCTTCATGTGGTTTTGAGTACTGTATAATGTCCTTTCATTTCAGTCCAGTAGACTCCCTTTAGTATTCCTTATAGGACAGTTATGTTAGTGAGCAACTCTTTCAGCTTGTTTATCTGGAAATGTCTTAGTTTCTCCTTCATTTTTGAAGAAGAGTTTTTCTGGATACAGAATTCTTGGTTGACAATCTTTTTCTCTCAGCACTTTAAATATGGCATCCCTCTGTATCTGGCTTCCATGGTTTCTGATGAAAAACCAACTGTTAATCTTTTTTTTTTCTTCTCCAACTGTTGATCTTACTGAGGATTCTGTACATGCAAGGAGTCACACTTCTCCCTTGTTGCTTTTAAGATTCTCTTTTTGTCTTTGGCTTTCTACAGTTTGATTATTTAAATGAAGTGTCTAGGTATGGATGTTTTTGAACTTATTCTACTTGGAGTTTGTTGAGCTTCTTGGATGTGTATATTAATGTTTTTCATCAAATATTGAAAGTTTTCAGCCATTATTTCTTCAAATATTCTTTCTTTCTCTCTCTCCTTCCAGCATTCACATTATGCCTCTGTTGACAGGTTGGATTGTGTTGCACAGGTCTCCAAGGATCTGTTCATGTTTTATTGTTATTATTTCTCTCTCCTCTTGAGACTGGATAATTTCAATTGACCTATCTCAAAATTACTGGTTCTTTCTTCTGCCAGTTCAAATCTGCTGTTGAGACCTCTAGTGAATTTTTCATTTTAGTTATTGTATATTTCAGCTCCAGAATTTCTCCTTGGTTCCTTTTTATAATTTGTATCTTTTTATTCACAATCTTTATTTTGTGAAACACCATTTTCATACTTTTCTTTAGTTCTTTAGATGTGTTTTCATTTAGTACTTTGGTTATATGTATAAGAGCTGATTTAAAGTATTTGTCTAGTAAGTCCAGTATCTAGGCTTCTTCAGGGAAGGTTTCTACTGACTGCTTTTTACAAGATGTGTATTGGCCATCCTTTCCTTTTATAGAGTTGTTGTTGTTTAATGATTTTATTGAACTAATTCTGTAAAGTCTCTGTTCTTTGTTTATGACCACTGAGGTCTCTGCTCAGTTAGCTTAGTGGCCAGCTAATGATTACACCAAGATTTCCTGAAATGCCGTGAATGAATAACTATCCCAGCCCTGTCAACAGTCTCTGAGCCTCCTGGAGGATCTAGCTTCAATACTCCAGGAGACAGGTTACTAGTCTTTGATAGCTTTTACTTTCTGTTTGTGCAGAAGCTCAAGGTCCACCAGAGGGGAGATATTAAGGCTTACTCAATTCTTTCCTAAACCTGGTTTAGGTCCTCTCTGCAGGAACCTTGAAAACCAATGCAGGTGGACCTCTTGATTTTCAGGAATATGTCAGAGTTCTTCAAAGATTCTACATACATCTCGGGGCGCCTAGGTGGCTCAGTTCGTAGCAGCTGCCTTCGGCTCAGGTCATGGTCCCAGGGTCCTGGGATCGAGCCCCACATCAGGCTCCCTGCTTGGCAGGAAGCCTGCTTCTCCCTTTCCCACTCCCCCTGCTTGTGTTCCCTCTCTCACTGTGTCCTTCTCTGTCAAATAAATAAAGTCTTAAAAAAAAAAAAAAGATTCTACGTACATCTCATTCCCTAGATTTTCCCCTAAGTTTCTTGATCAGCTTCTCATTTGCCTCAACTGTATCACTTCCTCAGGCAGCCACAATGTTAAGCAATTGTGAGTAATTGTTTTTGAAAAATGTTCTGGGAAGAGATTGTTTTTGGTGAGTTTATTTTGACTGTCAAATGAAGAGAAGCTTTACAATTTAGGGTTCCCATGGAACTTCTAGACAGGTCAAACAATGATAATTTTCTGTGAAGGGGGATTTTGGGGTAATTCCAAATTCTTTCTGCACCCACCAGTGGCGTCCAGGCTACTGGTTTTCATGGCGATCGTGATTGCAAGGCTGTTGGTTTTCAAGGTTCCTGCAGAGATAAAGAGTAAAGGATGGAAATAGAGCAAGTTAAAATGCCCAAAGCTCACTGTTCTTACTGAGATTCAGCTGTTTTTTATTGAACAAACATTCTTCATATTGTTGCAAATCTTTGGATAATTTCCACAGTTCTGACAAAATTGATTTTGATAATTTTGCCAATGTTGTCATTGCTTTTATGGAGAGGCAGATTTTCAGAGGCTTTTGCCATTCCAGAGTGACTCTCTGACATTGTATTCTAATGTGTAAATATTATCTTGTTTCCACTAATTCATTCTACACATTAGTCCAGTGCTTCTTTAAATCTTTTTGGTTGTTGTTGTTAATGTCAAGGTAACTATAAAATCCAATGGATCTTGTATGTTTTGAGTTCAGGAGTATTGGGATTTTGCATTAAGAGCTCATTGGTAGAGTCTCTTTGGCAAAGAGTTACATTGCAATGAAGGCATATTTTGCATTGGCTTCCAGCCCCAGGACTCACATTTTTGGTATCTGATCAATTATTAACTTTTTCAGCAGACGCACTGGTGGATGACATGGTAGAGAGACCATATTTTTCTTGACACAGCTGTGAGCTCTATTTATTTTTCAGGTACTGTTTCATCAGAATCCAGCAGGTTCTTAGTAAAACTATGTCAGCATACACAGGGGAGAATGGAGCTCATTTCTTCTTAAATTATAATATTGCTGTTATAATAATTAAATTAAAAGACAAATGAAAGCAAAAGCTATTTAGTAATGGATGTTAAGATCGTAAAAGAAATTTTCAAAGAATACTGCTCTATTATTTTACATTTTAGCAAATAATATGCAAACACATATAACATTATGAGTGGGAATTCAATCTAATTAAACCACAAATAGCAATCCTCATACCATGAATTATGTCAGCCATAAGTGACAGTCAGGGATGCCAGGGAAATCATTCTCTATCCCTTTTGCACAAGTTAAAGCATATAATGAGGGAAAACAAAGGGTCGAACTGGGTGTCTATTTCCAAATTGCTTTACTGATGTATGATTTTATCGAGGAGTTGAGTACTACCCCTTTATATCTTGAAGAATGGCCGCAGTGGGAGAAATTAACTCTTTGTGTGTATGTGTGAGGAAAACGTTCTGTGTGCTTCTAAAGATATGCCAATTTTAACTCAAATTATTGGGGTAAAAATATTAAGAACTAAGTTATATTTATTGCCATTTATGGATTTGATAACTCCTGGTCTGTGGTTCTTTAAAAAACTGGTAAGTTTCCTAAAGAAATTTAGGTGACTTTCTACTTAAAGGTGAATTATCATATTAAAAAGAACAACAACTTGGTACATTCAGGTGCTAAATGGAGACTCTTCTCGGGAACACATACATTTTCTATTTTATACATACCCATGTGAGCACCTGCTCCGTGTGGGCCATTGTGCTATGCCAAGGACTGAGGGTGTAATAGCAAACCAGGTTGTTCTTTTCCCCATGGAATTCTCACACGCTGGGAGAAACAACAGAGCAAGCAAATGTAATGCGACCAGCTGCTTTTGGTGGAAGGCTCAGAAGTAAGCAGGGTACAAAGGACTGAAGATAAGTACAGTTGGGTTTTCTATGGGGAAAAACTTAGACAGGTTGCATGGAACATGGGACGTTAGCTAGAGGTGAGGCAGGTGTGTTACATGGGATCATTTATTTTGGAGTTCTAGACCTGCACTATCCAATAAAAATATAATGTAAGGTACATCTGAGCTAGGGCAGCCACATTAAAAAATGTGAAATAGAAACCAGTGAGATAATTTTTAAAATATGTTTTAATTAAGCCAGCATATCCAAGATATTACCACTTAAACATATAATCAATATAAAAATTATTAATGGGTATTTTGTACTCCTATTTTTACTAGCTTTCAAAATGTGTGCTCTTGGGGCACCTGGGTGGCTCAGTCGTTAAGCGTCTGCTTTTGGCTCAGGTCATGATCCCAGGGTCCTGGGATCGAGCCCCGCATCGGGGTCCCTGCTCGCCCGGGAGCCTGCTTCTCCCTCTCCTGCTCCCACTGCTTGTGTTCCCTCTCTCGCTATGTCTCTGTCAAATAAATAAATAAAATCTTAAAAAAAAAAAAAAGTGTGCTCTTTATAACACTCCCCAACTTGGGCATGGAATTTTCTTTTTTTTTTTTTAAAGATTTTTATTTATTTATTGAGAGAGATAGTGATAGAGAGCATGAGAGGGGGAGAGTCAGAGGGAGAAGCAGACTCCCCCCTGAGCAGGGAGCCCGATGCGGGACTCGATCCCGGGACTCCAGGATCATGACCTGAGCCGAAGGCAGTCGCTTAAACAACTGAGCCACCCAGGCGCCCCGGCATGGAATTTTCATTGGGAATAATCAATCTGCATTAAGATTTCATAAAATTAACAGCTAAAAATTAAATTTAACTGCTCAAGTTGTTCCAAACATACTTAGTTTTCTAATGACCAAATAAAATATCTGCTTTTCAATTTAAATTTAAATTAATGAAAATTAAAATGTGAAATTCAGTTTCTCAGTCTCACCAGCCACATTTCAAGTGTTTGTTTTTGTTTTTTGTTCTTTGGTTTTTCTTAGAGAGCTGGCTCCCTCTTGAGCAGGGGGAGGGGCAGAGGGAGAAGGAGAGGGAGAATCTTTTTTTTTTTTTTTAAAGATTTTATTTATTTATTTGAGAGAGAGAATGAGAAAGAGAGAGCACATGAGAGGGGGGAGGGTCAGAAGGAGAAGCAGGCTCCCTGCTGAGCAGGAAGCCCGACGCAGGACTCGATCCTGAGACTCCAGGATCACGACCTGGGCCAAAGGCAGTTGCTTAACCAACTGAGCCACCCAGGCACCCGAGAGGGAGAATCTTAAGCAGGCTCCACACCCAGCATGGAGCCGACAGGAGGCTTGATCTCATGACCCCGAAATCATGACCCCAGCCCAAATCAAGAATTGGACACTTAACTGCCACCCAGGTGCCCCCAACCCCCCCAACTGTTTAATAGCCACCCTATTGAGCACGTGAAAGGTTCAGCTCAGGTAATTGGCATGGGTCCTCTCCTTGAACTGGCAAGGTGCTTAGTTGATAGTGGATACTGGGTAAGTATTCGTTGAAAATGAAGCAGTTGGGACCCAATCAAGTTAAATGACATGCTCAGCATTCCCCAGATAATAAAAGATGGTGAGGATAAACTAGCACCCAAGCCTCTTGCTAACTAGTAAAATCCTAGAATCCTATCAGTGTTTAGGTTTCAGAAAATGAATCCCTGAAATAGTTGCCAATCCACTCAGTTCTTGAGTTTGGAGAGAGAACTTCAACAAGAAGAGTTCAGTTAGCAAGTACCTGCATTTACACTGTTAAAAGCTAGGAAATGCAGTAATAATAGAATAAAGGAGCAATGCACTTCACTTAGCCTCTTTTACCTACAAAGCATTACTATGGCTCTGGGGAGAATCTAATATGAGTCTGAATTGCATCTTCCTCTTTAACAATGAAAGTCAGCAGAAGTGTGCAAAAATGTGTGAAAGGGGTTTAGATTCAAGGTTGGAGCGGAAGCAAATGATCTGGGAGAGGGGGCGGGGTATTGGCTTGTGCAACTGCCTTCAAGAGAGGTGGTTACAGTTCAGCTTGTTGGCCTCCTAGAGGAGCGAGGAGGAACCCATCGCTTAGCCATACTTAGTTATGGAACTTTAAGAGCTGGAGAAAGCCGCTGTCAGTCTGTTCAGGCTGCTGTGACAGAAAAACCATACACTGGTGGCTTATAAACAACGTAAATTTATTTCTCACAGTTCCAGAGGCTGGGAAGTATAAGATCAAGGCCCTGGCAGATTGGGAGTCTGCTGAAGATCCACTTCCTGGATGGCTGGTCTTTTTGCCGTGTCTTCCTTCACAGGATGGAAGGAGCTGCGGAGCTCTCTGGGGTCTTTTTAATCAAAGCACTAATCCCATTCAATAGGGCTCTACCTCATGACCTAATCACCTTCCAAAGGCCTCACCTCCTAATACCATCACCTTGGGGGTTAGAATTTCCACATATGAATTTATGGGGGACATAAGCATTCAGCCCATTTGACATAAGCCTGCAGCTTAAATTTGGATTGAGAGTTTTTCCTGGGAGAAATATATGATATGATGAATGGAAGAATTAAATCAGGAGGCTTCCTTTATTTGTCGTTCCTACATTGAAAAATTGATTCCACTTAACTTATCAAGAACTCTTCCTTTTAATTTTTTGTTTAGAGGGAGGACAGTTAAGCAAGTACAATATCATTAGCTAGAAATAATTTTTTTTGGTTTATCAAACTTTATTTGGTATGATTAGAATATTAGTTTTCATCAGAATTGGGACGAAAACAGTCAATAACAAGACATTGCATTTTAAACAAATAGGGCCTTTTTCAAATGAACTACCTCATAGAAAGCCTGTCGAAATGTTTAAAAAGGACTGCAGGGTTTTTGCACCACGCATATTCATTTATTCAGCTTTTGGAATGTTTGTAATTAGAGAGAAAACATTACCACAGCATAGATGGATACATCTCTAACAAACACACCCAAGACAAATGACAACTACCATTTGGGGTCATATAGTCTCCTGCTCTCCTCTGGGGCATCCAAGACTCCATATGAATGATCCCCTTATGGTTGTCCCTGTTGATCTCATCGAGAGGGACCCATCGTGTCAACTCATATTCTTTCCAAACTTTACCTACTTCTCTACAATGTCACGCTTAATTTCAGCTTCGTAATGAATTATTTTGACAAAGAGATGGCAATGAGCTTTTAAGAGATTAATGGGGGGCGCCTGAGTGGTGCAGTCAGTTGAGCAACCGACTCTTGGCTTCAAGTCAGGTTACAATCTCATGATCGTGAAATTGAGCCCGGCATCTGGTTCCACACTCAGTGCAGAGTCTGCTTGAGATTCTCTCTCCCTCTCCCTCTGCCCCTCCCACTCATGCTCTCTCTCCCATAAATAAATCTTAAAAAAAAGAGAGAGAGAGAAAGAGAGAGAGAGACTAATGGAGGCTAAACCATGGTACTATTATTTTCAGCATTATGACGGCTTTAGCTAGTTGACATTGAGTTTTTTGCTTGGGAGCAGAATGGTATACCCCCCGAATGTCTAAATCATCGTGACCTCTGATGTGTTAAAAGTCCACTGTATTGGTCATTAAACAACTGTCTTCAAGAATGGGAGCGATGTTTAATGGAAACTTGAGGCACATTTGGATGCTGACATGAGTACGTTTTGCGAGTAGCCAAAGTCTTGAAAGTTTCCTGAGCTTGCTCATTTATCTTCTCCCAATTTAACAAGCATGGGTTTTTTCAACTTTTCAAGTGCATATTTTGATATCTACCATGAACTAAAAATAACTCTGAATGGCATGCACTTAAAATAAATGGTTGTCTCCTTAGTATAATTAAGGAGATCAGTGTCATCCAAAATCCTCATTTATTTCAGGGAAACCTAGACAAAATCATCTACTTAAGTAAGGTATAGTCTATAAATTAGATTAATTTGCTAATATGCATTTAGAGTGATAAAAATTCTGAAATTTAAAATCGACCTGGAAATCAGTCTTGATAATGCTTACTGAAGTAAAACTATTTTACAGAGGAACTTTTTGAAGTTATGAATGCTTGGATTTTGAGTAGAAATCTGCTATAATTGCAATTATGGCATGTGTATTGATGGAAGTCTGCAGTTTGCTGTGTAGAATTTTCTTCCCTTATACCTGAACTGTGTGTGGAGGGGGTTTGACGAATGTTCCATCCTGACCTGAAGTGACTCCCCGGATGATGCCAGGAGCCTGAGTATAAGAAATGCTGGGCTTGCATTTGGCCCATGTGGACATGTTCGGGAGAGCCAGCCCGTCGAGTTGGTGAGAAAAGCACTGGGCTTTGTGAGCCAGAATGCACTTGAAAATATATGGACATCAAATACTGCTATCACTGGTATTAAACACAAATTTTTAAAAATCTTTGCTTTGGGGCACCTGGGTGGCTCAGTCGTTAAGCGTCTGCCTTCAGCTCAGGTCATGGTCCCAGGGTCCTGGGATCGAGCCCCGCATCAGTCTCCCTGCTCAGCGGGAAGTCTGCTTCTCCCTCTGTCTGTTCTGCCTGTTCTGCCTGCTCTGCCTGCCGCTCCCCCTGCTTGTGCTCTCTCTCTCTCTGACAAATAAATAAAAAACACAAAATCTTAAAAAAAAAAAAAAAGAATTAAAAATCTTTGCTTTCATGAGGTACAGGGAATAAATAAGAAAACCTGCCAAGAGAAAAAATATCTAAAGTTAGACCCTGCATTTCTTATCATTTTAAGCATGTAACCTCTCACTATCTCCTTTTTATTTAGAAGCAGACAAATTTACTTGATTATGGGTAAAGAAACTCTCTCCATAGCTTAGAAAATTTGGGAACTTTCAACTCTATTTTGAAGCAAATATCTTATTTTTGTGATACAACAGGTAATATTATACCTAAGCAGACATTGATACAGTAACATCTTCTTTAACTAACATCTTTAAGGAATGAAGTCTTCCACATACACGAATTTTCCTGATACCGAAAACTTCCCTCTTTGAAATAAAATGAACTTAGAAATTTCTTCATTTTTTGTCAGACATCAATTTACGAGGGCATTTGCCCTTCTCAGCTAACTACGCAAAACTAGTAAACATTGTTTAACTTTTCCTTGACGGCTTAGGGACCTTTACAGAGAATTATAACTATAATAATATTTTCAGTCCAGTGTGCCTTTAAGTTTAGTGCATATTGAGAACAAACTTGGAGCCTGTCAGAAATATATATTCTCAAGACCCTTTACAGAATTTCTTATTCAGTAGTGTGGAATCTTCATCTGTGATAAGCTTTCCTCCTGGTTCCTCCTGATTCTGGCCCAAGCAGTCAGGAGACTCACACGGGGAGAAACCTTCGCTTTGAGAGCATCATTCAGAAAATGGCAATAATCGGGGTGCCTCGGTGGCTCAGTCATTAAGCATCTGCCTTTGGCCCAAGTCATGATCCTGGGGTCCTGGGATCGAGCCCCGCATTGGGCTCCCTGCTCCGCGGGGAGCCTGCTTCTTCCTCTCCCACTCCTCCTGTGTGTGTCCCCTCTCTCGCTGTGCTATGTATCTCTCTGTCAAATAAATAAATAAAACCTTAAAAAAGAAAAAAAGAAAACAGCAATAATCATAACAACCAAACCTCATTGTCAAGTGCTGTTCTATATTCTTCCACGGATTAGCTCATTCAGTGCTCATAGCAACACTATGGAGTAGGCATTATGTTCGTCCCATTTTTCTGATCTGCAACTGAGCACCAGAATGATGGAAATGTCTTACTAGATCTTCTCACCACCAAGTGGCAAAATTGAGGTTCCAAGCCAGCCCTCCTGACTCAGGGGCTTGACCATCATGTCACATGCTCAATTCAGATATGCAGAGAGAAGTCTTTTTCAACATTTTATGGAGGTATTGGCTTCCACTCTCCATTTCTGGTTCTTGGAGGGTCTGCTAAAGGATTGGACTTACCAGCCAGAAGACCTGATGTCCGCCAGGTAAGGGGGACCCCCACTGGGTGGGGCTTGCTGAGAAGCATCGCTGCAATTAGCTTACCGCCCTCCCCTTTTTCATGGACAGATCTTAATCACGGACACAGCAGGAAACCACATGGCCATCTGCAAAGGAAGTGGGCCCATAACATACAGGAACTAGGCTCTGAGCGGCATTTTAAATTAATTATATTTAATGAGTCATTTTTCTAAGTATATTGTATAATACTGATTATATGATAATAATATGGACTCATTGTGGAAACTGAAAAAAAAAACAGAAAAGGATCATGGAAAATGTCACATGCAAACTAGTCAGAGATGATACTCCTACCTTTGGAGTCTCTTTAAGGTGGTTTCCATATATATTTACTCATAAACCTGCAAATACATTTTGTGTGTTTATATGTCAATATACAGGCATTATTTACACATATAATGCTGTCATCTGTATTATACCATTTACACGATTGAGATAAAGCTGCACATAATATTTTGCATTATTCATTCTTCATTTTAACATTGTTCTATGAGCATTTTCCCAGGATGTTAATAATTTTTTAGGACTTTTTTTTTTCCATTAAAATTGCAGGCATAATTTTCAGTCATGGCTGTAGTTTAATTTGCATAAATCTGAACCTATTTTTGAATTTATCTTGTTTCCATTTTTAGCTATTATAAATAGGGCTGGAAGAATCATCTTTGTACACCAGTTTTGTGGCAGCTTGAACTGCTTCTTTAAAATGGCATGTTAGGGGCGCCTGGGTGGCTCAGTTGGTTGGGCGACTGCCTTCGGCTCAGGTCATGATCCTGGAGTCCCGGGATCGAGTCCCGCATTGGGCTCCCTGCTCAGCGGGGAGTCTGCTTCTCCGTCTCCCGCTCCCCCCTCTTGTGCTCACTCTCTCTCTCTCTCAAATAAATAAATAAAATCTTAAAAAAAAAAAATGGCATGTTAGAAGGGGAGTTACCTTGTTACAGAGGATAACTCTTCTTAAGGAACTTAACAAATATTTCCCACATTACTTTTCAGAATGGCTCTACGGTTTTATGTGCCCATACCCAGGACGGGAGAGACAGACTTCACCTTGCCCCAAACTACTGCATGTGCTCAATACAATCATTACAAATAAATATTCCCTTGTTTAACAATTAAAATAATACGTCTTTTATTTCAATTTGCGGTTCTTTGATTACTCCTGAAATTGAAACTTTTCCCATATATATCTTAGCAACTTGTTTTTCTCCTTGTGTGACTACTCTATAATTGTTTCCTCGTGTCTTTTTCATTTATCTATAGTCGCATCTTACATATAAATTGTGGCCATGTTTTCTATAAATATTGTAAGGGAACTCTTTTAGGATTGAGAGAGGGCGCTTAAGGCCCCTGATTCCATGATAGCGTTTTTGGGTGGCTAGAAGTGTTCTGATTTATTTCTGAGCTCTTGGCTCTGTTAGAAACAGTTGACGCTTGTAGTCTAGTAAAAGAATAACTTAATGTAAAGCATGAGATATGTATATATATTTTTTATTTATTTATTATTTGAGAGAGAGCACGACCACAAGCAGGGGGAGGCAGAGGGAGAAGCAGACTCTCCACTGAGCAAGGAGGTCAATATGGGGCTCGATCCCAGGACCCGGGGTTCATGACCAAAGGCAGATGCTTAACCGACTGAGCCACCCAGGCACCCCTAGCATGTTATATTTTGTACTGAATGACAATTGAAGGTCAGATTGATTTTTACTAAAACCATTGCTTTTCCAGAAAGTTTTGCAGAAATATAAGATAAATCAAGTTTTTAACTTTCTCTTTTATTTCAGCTGCATGGTTTCAGTCTCTACCTATTTTGTACCCCAAACTCCATCTCTGTTTACAATACAGAATATCAAACTCAGAGAAGATCAATGGCTTGGCCAGGGTATCATCAAGTATCCATCTTCAAAGTTTTTACTTTTGCTATTACATCAATTTCTTTAATATTACAAATAAGATCCCATAGTATGTGCTTCGGCATTTTCTGACAATTTAAATATATGTTCTAATAGTATGACTCAACCTTTTATAGAAACATTTTACAGAATTACTTTTAAATAACCATAGAAGAAATAAATAGTCCCAGGCTTACAGTTGCTGTGGAGTAAGTAAGAACAGTGGTTGGTTCAGACTGACTTCCGGAGAATTAAAATCGTACACCATGAAGCCCCACACTTAACTCTGTAATTAAAAATTCATTTCTTACTTCAGTAAAATAAAATAAAATAAAATAAAATAAAATAAAATATTTTATTTCAAAAGGAGAAAAGGAAGAAGAAGTAGAGGAAGCTATAGCAGCGAATTAACTAACTTCCATAAAAGATAGTAAAATTCTCACTGGTTCCAGTTTTACAAATTTATCTCAAAGTCTTATATGACTAGTTTTTCTACTTAAGGTGAAAAAAAAAAAAAAAGAAAGAAAACACAAACTAAAGGAAACTACAAAAAAAGAATAGTGGGGGAGGGACATCAGGTCTTAGTAAAGACCCCAATGGCTTAAACAATTCCTAAATTAGGGATAGGAAAAAATAAGGAAATTAAACAGTTTTTTCTGAAGAGAGTACATTCTTAAAAACTCCACACCCAAAAGAATGGGTTGTATGCAGAGATTTTTTAATAGATCTTATTAAGGTGAATGCTGCCCTGTATCTATAAACCTAGTGGCCGAGGTAAATAGCCAGGGCTGCGGGTTAGCTCAGATGGCCAGAGAGCACATGACCGTCCGCAGTGAGGGAGCTGTTCCCCACCTAAGTTCATTACTCACACTCTGCTGGGGCCCCAGAGAATGTGGACCGGCCAGGCCTCATCTTGTCGATCTCACAAAAAAACATCTTGTGACGGTTTCAACATGTTTCATTGGGTGATTCAGCCCAGGTCAGGCCATTCCCCACTCCCCAAGCCTGCCCTTTCCCGGGGCACCAGGCTTAGCACCACCAGCTGCCTCTTCGCCAAAGAAGAGGTGCTTTGGAAGGAGAGGGTGCAGGATGATTTGAGTGAACAGTTACTGCTATTCTTTCCCCTCTGAAAACTGGACCCCCTTCTCCCCAGTGGGTACAGAACTCAGGGACTCCACCACCCCGTGGGTCTCTCACTGTCTTTCCCGGACGCCTGGTGGCCTGTGTCCAGCCAGTGCGTCCCCTCCAGGGAGAAGAGACACCCCTCTGTTTCTTACCTGGTGGCACTCTCCTCCCCCCGCCCCCTGCACCCCCACCTCCGGCGAGTTCCCTTTTCTTATCTATTCAGAGGACCAGGAAGTGCTCCTGAGAAGATACCAGGGCTCTTGCTCTTCACTCTCACATCACAGTACTTGTTGGAAGGATTCTTTTTGAAAAGGTGCTTCTTATCTTGTTTTACTTTGAAACTCCTTCAAAGGAGAGTTCGGACCCAGGCGGCAGCCAGGCAGATGTGAGATAAGTTCTGCATTGGGAACCGAGTTCTGAGCTGCGGGAGGCGAGCGGGAGGGGGCAGTGTTCGGAGGACACGGTTTCCCACTGACAGGAGGAAGGACAGGATGGCCACCTCCATGTCACCTTTGCGAGACCCTTCTGGATTTTTGAGGAGGAATTGCTGGTCAGAAGCTTTTGACAATTTTTCTTTTTCTTCCTCAAATCAGGCTCTTTTACTAAGGTTCACGTCTCTTTTTAATTCTTTAGGAACTTTGGTTTATCTAAAAGTCTCTATCTGTGGTGTCCTTGCACAAAGTTTTATAAATTAAGGTTTTTTTCTTTTTTCTTTTTTTTTTAATAATTATGTGCCAGTGTGAGTAAATAGGATATTACCCTGGCAATGATGTTTTCCTAAAGATTAAAGTATATATGAAGTGAATATATTTTAATAAGATCCTGATAATTGTCAGCATCGACACACTTAGCTATACCATAGCATGGCTAAGGGACAGTGAGAAAAATTAGTTTTATCAGCCCTCAGTAAGATATGATCCTTTTAGCTTATATTGCAAGTTATCAGAGCTCTGCTAGATCTTGGAAATGCAATTCGTCCAGGAAATAGTTACACAATGCTATTTCAAGGTCGAATCTATTAGTTTGGGGTTTTTAAATTTTTTCCCCCTCAAACAATAATGAGGGATTTTCTTTTCAATCCTTACCACAGAAAAGATTTCTGCGAGAAATGAGTTCTAAAAAATGGCCAACTTACTTCATTCCTATTAGTGGTTAAAGTTAAAAAAAAAAAAAAGGCAGTGTGACTAAATCTTGTTACTTGTTAACTGAAAGTAGACACATTTGAGTAGGAAAGGAAAATTTGCCAAAGGGACGCATTTTGGTGCGCTGCCTCGCTTGACTGACGCACCGAACCTTAGGTTAGTGTGTTGGATTCTGTCTTTGCTTTGAATTTAAGCCTCTGCGGGGAGATGTGTGCTGATGATCTCCAGTTGAGAAGAGCTCTTTGCCAAGTACCAGGATGACACTGCTCACCCCCAGTGTGGCCCGTGGGGGTTGCCGAGGGTTGACAGAAGGAAGTTGGTTGTGCCATGAGCTCAGCCTTCTCTGGAGTCATAGCAAGGAGTCCAGCCAGGACCCAGATATGATTGCTTACACTTCCCCTCTCATGGCCAAAAAAAAAAATGAGAACCCCAGGATCTTGTGGGCATTAAGATGAGAAAAGCAACAAAGTCTAATTCTCACTGCGATTTTAAGTTGTTTTGCACGGTTTAGAAATTTTGGCATTCATTCATAAATGGGACTAAATACGAGAGAGGCAATGCTAAATTGGTCCTCGCAGAACATCCCAGCAATCTTTCCCCAGGAAGTCCCTTGTTTAAGTAGAATCTGGAAGCACCGTTTTTGCTGTTTCTGCAATATTAAAATAATGTGAGACAAGCAGGCTGGGGGAATTTTGGAGTTCGGGGTCAGGGGTGCTACCATTGTACGTGTAGCTTAAAATCCATCACGGTAAACGTGTGGATTGAACAGGGATTAATTCAGAAAGGAATTAGAAAGCCTGGCATGTTTTTACAAGGTGTTTCAGATTGATTGGTTAATCCTCATAACATCTGGAGTGAGGAATCATAGAGAGTAGTCCATGGAGGCTGTAGCAAAAACTGGGATGAGAACCTAGCCAGAGTAATTAGCCCATTACACCCAAGGAAGTGGTGAGGGGGTTTCTTACACTGTACTTGGTTGATAGACTGTGAGTGATACTTCATTTTGGGGGAAAATGAACTTGAAATATGTTCGGCACAATTAAGGGAGATCTTTAAGCCTTTGCATTCTGAGCAAGATAAGCAGAATGACTTCTGAGACTGTTTCATCATACTCTTTACATGGAAACATTTTCCACTTCTCTTTACCCAACTTCTATCATCCTTGAAAGATGTCCTCAAATTGTCTCCTCCATGAAGTCCTTTCAGCTTATAGAAATAGCTATGATTTGCTGTGAAATACTTTATGTCTCCTTTTCATGAAAACTTCGTGAACATTTGGAAAATAAAAAGAGCTGGGATTTAGAGCATTTCTTTACTAATGAAAGTCAGAGTCAGAATTCAACCTCATGAGTGCTCTGAGCTGATGCAGGTTTCTTCAGAAAAGACGACGCCAGCCCCCCTCCCCCGCCATAGTGTATAATTAATCTACCTTTTCATTCCACTTTATTCAACATTATTTAAATATTTTAATATTAATCTTACAACTTATCGATATTTCAATTTTTCAAAAGGAGAAACTATGGTTATATTTCTAATGAAAACTCGCTAGTGGTTGGCACAGGTTAACCAAATATATATATTTAAATACTGGTAATTTGACTTTACTATTTAAAAAAATGGAGGAAAAGGTCTTAAGTGCTGGGCCAATGTCATCCTTTCCTCAACTGGAATGACCCATGTGTGGTGTGGAATGGAGAGACTATCTCTGTGCCTGGTCCCGTTCTGAACCTTCTCAGTGTTCATGGAATCTTCACTCCGGGTCAGCGAATAATCCTTGAGGGGCTGCATGACCTTGTATAGAGCCTGGTGCGGAAAGAGGTATCTTTATTGAGTAAATAAATGCTTGAATGCAAAGACCACCCTTACCCGAGGCTACTATAACAGAGAGAAATCTTTTCTCTCTGTAACCAATCAGCATGCATGATTAGAGCGAAATTTCATCTTCTTGTAGAGAAATTTCTGGAAAAATCAGCTCTAATAGGGGCCAGTGTATGACTTCGCTCTTCTGAGATTTCTATTTTGCTCATGAATGTGTTGATGGTCATTTTCACTTCTTCCTTATTTTTAAACGGAATTTACCATGTTTACCTCCAAGTGAATTTTCTTTCTCTGGCGAGATGCTATTTTGGTTGGTAGCGGTCATCTTTCCCTATAGAAATTCAAAATCTGCTTTAGTAAGAAAACATCACGAGGGCTTCATCTTGAGAACTATAGCTGATCTCGAAGAATGTGGCTAATAATACAACCAAAGTCAACACAAAGTAGCCTCTCCCAGAGCCCAGGTAAAGGCTGTTGTGGGTCCCTTGGCACTGGTGTGCGGGGGCCAGGGGAGGATTGCTGTATTAGGGTGCCAGCTGCTTCAGGGGGAGAGAAAAGGACCCTGTATCTGCCCGGACAGCAGAGAGAGCTCATCTGCTTCACTAACTTCGAAAAAAGGCAGTGAAGGGAGAAATATGCCAAAATAATACCATGACTCGGGGCACCTGCCTGGCTCAGTCGGTGGAGATGTGACTCTTGATCTCGGCTTGGGGTTGTGAATTCAAGCCCCACGTTGAGTGTAGAGATTACCTAAAAAGTAAGATGTTAAGAAAATATAATACCACAACTCTACTACTCTCCATACATCTGACACCATACACGAGCAAAGAGACACAGGAGATGGCTCACCACTTAAATGCCTAAAAACCAGAAATTGCTAGAGCTCGAAAAGATTGTAGGAATCTTTTAGGTTGGCTCATGTTTGTTTGCGATTGTCTCTTCCTGCATCCTGCATGAGAATCCCGTAAGGTCTTATGATTTTGATATGATTCTGACATAAGGAGAACTAAACAGCCTTGATTCAGAGCACTGGGTTTGTTCTCTCCTCGGTCCATTCATCCAGCAAACAGGCATTAAAGGACCACTATCTGTCAGTCTCTGTACCACTACTTTCCAGGGGCGGAAGGGTGAATAAGTCAAGGGCTTTGCTAGCATTGGAATTCCACATGTAAACATTTAATTCGGATACCACAGAATATTTGTTAAAAGATGGGTGTTTATAAAATGCTATGGAAATGCAGAGGAGGGGATCTTTTCTCCTGCTTGACATAGTTGGGGAAAGCCAGAAGAGGTGGCACTGGAATTAAGAAAGCTTAGAAGATGAGTAGGTGTTCATTAGTTGGAGAAAGGAAGCAAAGGGGAATGGTATTTCATACAAAAGGAAGAGGTGAATTACACAGTGAGTTCACAGGATAATCTGGTGTTGTTTGAAGGTACATGGGAAGGTAGAAATGAGATTTCTCATTAACCTAAGACATTACTGATCATCCCTGTTGCTATGATTTTAGTGTATCAGAATACTACATGGCCCATTTCTTCTTTTCGGTTTTGAGCAGGAAGCAGTACTCATTCCCAGAATCAGAGGTGTGTTATGTAAACAGCCCTGGGTAGCCTTCACAATAACCTTGTTTTCCCTGACTTCGGTAAACAGGAACCAAACCCGGACACATTGTCAAAAGCAAAGACAGCGGGTAATCGTCACACTCTGCAAATACAGAGCATTTTTATCCTTTTATCTTTGTAAAAGAATAAGGAATAAAATTGGACACATTTCCTAAATAGTTACTCTTGACACTGGAATCTGTTACATGTCTCATCTCCTCTTTCTAACCTTTTGGAAACCACATCTTTAGTTAATGTTTGAATTTCGATTTTTACACATCCTATAGAAAGAGTTCTACTGTTCCATTTGACATTGAACCTCAAAGTTTAAGTTGATGGTAAAGTCATCAGAATTTCTGAGAAAATGCATTTAGCGAAATGGAGACAGCCCCTCATAGAGCTGAAGAAGTTTCAAGTGCTCGACCTTAAGAGAGTTGTGAAAAACACGATGGCTTTTAAGGACAAGTAGCAAATTTAAAAACATGAATAAAGTCCCAGAACATTTCTGTAAGACATACTAGTACACTTGAGAACCATTTGCATCTTATTTTTGTGTTTGCATTTTCTCTTTGGAAATACACTTGGCAAAGTGCCTGCAGAATGGTACGTAGGAAGAATAATTAAAACCATTGTCTGCCAGACTTTCCTTCACTTAACTGAGCCATTCATTCCAAGTAAACTCAGTCCTCTTGCTGAGGGACTTTTGCAAAGGTCAGGGTTCTGCCCGACAATACTTTTTATTTAAATAGAGCCACAAGTTTATTTCTTTATCTTCCTTCCAACTTTCAAAAGCCCCAAGGATTTCCAACTTCCTCTAGGGCTCAATCTTTTGGTTCCTCCACCGGCACAAAAACTTTACATTTGTAAGGCAATCATCGGTCTTCACCCAAAATTGGACGTGCCAGCTTGTTATTCCTTCTTTTAAATGCTATTTTCAAGGAGCGCTATAAAAGTGGCAAGAGAAATAGGGTAGCTGGGAGATTTTCCACAGAAACAAAAAATTAAGAGGTGGGTAGGCACCACACTACCCACAGAAGCCCATGGCTGGAATGATTCCCACCCAAACACAGTCCTTACGTAGGAAGAAATCTGGGATTACCTCAGTTCTCCAATCTGCCTTCTTCACATAGGGCCTTCTATTTGTCCTGTCTCTTGTTAGTTGTGGTCTCTTCCTCAATCCCTCTTTTTTATTTTCTTGTGGAAACAACTGTACGTAATTTCACATCTGTCCCTCAGTTGGGGCCACCATTGCTCCCCAGACCGTGGTCGGCCAGTCTTACACTACAGGGTGGGGAATGCACTCAGCCGTCTTCAGTGCTGTGCTCAAACATGTTAGCTTGCTAGAAAAGGAACCTCTGGTGTTTGTATCCATTTTCCCTCCTCCCGTGTTCTCATAAAAATGGAGGCTTTCTCTCTGTCCATTTGTTTACATCATAAGGTTCTTGGGGGCTGTTATCCTCTTGGTTAATTTTCTATAGCAGCTAACTGCTTAGGCACTTCCAGGATATCAACTATTTTATTTTAATTTTACTGGTGAGCAAGACTCACTGTGCTTAATCGAAGCTTAACATTTTTCTTGGGTCACTCTAAGTGAATTTTAAGACATGCATTTATTAGCTCCTTGCAGTAAGCTGGAAAACATCCTTTGCATAAAATCACCTTTACTTTGCTTACACATCTTTGTTTGCCCTTCGGATTTTCACAGAAATACAACAGTTTTCAATTCCGGCAGTTGGCGCTTTTTGATCCAATTCGTACTTGATTTGAAAACAGCGAATGACAAAGGAGGATTTGCCAAACCAGGATCGTTAGTGCCTCCCATTAGAAATCTCATTTAGGTAAGGTTTCAAATATTTAAAAGACGCTGTCATAATGGAAAGGATCTGACACCAAAGTATGCATTTAAACAAAAGAGGTTAGAAAGTTTTAGAAGTGAGAAAGTCTGAGAAACAGGCATAAAAAGTATCATTCTGGGAAGAGTATTTCACAAGAGACCATCAATGAGCGTCTATTGACATTTCTTTGATATTCAGTTCCATTCCTAGAAAAGGAACTCTTACACCGGTGTGTGATGGGCTGGCTACCATTTTGTTTATTATTACCATTTTGTCACCAACAATTTGTTCTTCACTGTCACCTCAATTTTTTTTTGTCACCACAGCTGAATTTATTTTCCTTATTGACTCTCAGATTATTCTTTTCCAAAAGTATTATTTTTCATTCATCTGGTATGTATTTCATTTTCGTAGATTGACTTGATAAGACACCTTGCCCTGGAGGCCAACATGAGGCACTCTGAACTGTCTGAGGTGAGCTGCATTATTCTCTCCTCATGTGCAACTCTTCTCCATGTTCCCTAACTTTATTCTTTTTGCCTTAATGCCCTTGAGGTCCATTTTTTTTTTCTTAATTGATCCATGGGTGAACAACTCTACTGCTCTCCTAGGAAAAGCTTTGCCTAGAGCTCTTAGGTCATTTCTCAAAGGTCACCTACCAATGACACGATGCTAGACAGTGTGATTAAACTAGAGTCACACTAATGAACTTTGTGTAGCCAGGAAGGAAAATAGCTCATCAAGTTAGCTCGACTTTCCTGACACAAGAGAAACACAAATCCTCCAGAGAGAAACTCAAGAGGAGAAAGCTTTTGGGCAGTATACACCTCATTGCAGAGAAGTTGAAAATGAAGAGATGTTTGTCTGGGGGCAGATTTACTGAAGTTTTTCAAGCGCCAGAGTTGTACCTTGATTGGAAGACTTTGGAAACTTCCTTCTACCTGATTTAAGTCACAGTGGATTTAGACATAAAGACTGATGATTAGTCTTTGGTGTTCCAGTGTGTTGGCTGGAAGGGCATCCCACTGACCATTTTTATGTCCTCTAAAATATATAACTAATTATCAGGTATAGCTACATTTGGAAGCAAAAGTGACATTTGAGGGAGGAAAAGGCAGATGACCTAGAAGAAAGAGGTAAATGTAGATAATGCAGAAATGTCTCATTTCTCTGAGGACTTACTGTAATTGGTTGGGGTGCACTTAAACTGGAAATGTGAATGTCTATACGGTCCTGCGGCAACTCAGCTTCCAGGCCGCATTCCATGTACCTGGTTTCTTTGCTTTAAAAAGCTGAACTACGGTAGGACCAATGAAGGCACTGCTTCTTCTTCACTACTTTCAATCTGAATATAATTTGGGTCAGTTCATCTTTCTAATCTTTACTAAGCAAATGGGCAATAATTATTTTACTCTGTAGTTGTTAAGTTTTCATGACAAAGATAAAGGTATGTACAATATAAAATAATGGCACAAAAAAGACTATTTGAGTCAGTTATCAATGTGACTAGGTATATTATTGTGACCAATTCATTTTCAAGATAGTCCCCATTTATATCCAATACAAAAGGGAGTTAGAACGATGACCATCTGCTTTGTGACACAATGAAGACTGGTTGGAATAGAAAAAAATTTGCTTAACTAAAATGTTTCCATTATGCTTCTGTGTAAATATCCAACTCACACCTGAATCTTTCATTGATACAGTATCTTCCATGCTCCCCTAGATTAACTGGAACACATTCTCACTGCTCCAAATCAATGACCAAAATATAATTTTAAGAAGGGAGAAGGAGAACATAAGGAATGAGATGGGTTGCAGCTGCCTGAACTTTCCTGATCTTATTGATGTTGTATAGACATACAGTTAATTTTTTAATTAAAAAATCATTGTCGGGCAACTGGGTGGCTCAGTTGGTTGAGCGACTGCTTTCGGCTCAGGTCATGATCCTGGAGTCCCGGGATCGAGTCCCGCATCGGGCTCCCTGCTCGGCAGGGAGTCAGTCTGCTTCTCCCTCTGACCCTCCCCCCTCTCATGTGCTCTCTCTCTCTCATTCTCTCTGTCTCAAATAAAAAATAAAATAAAATAAAATAATTTAAAAAAGTAAAAAATAAAAAATCATTGTCATTTTGCAGATTTGGATATTGAGGCTTTGGAATGAAGTATCCACCAAGTACAACAAATATTTTTAAGTATTTTTGTTATGTAAGGGGGAAAGGATTTTTTTTTTCTTTAATTGACATATCTCACAAAGTCAGCAGAAGATCTTTCTTTTTTTTTTTTTTAAAGATTTTATTTATTTATTTGAGAGAGAGAGAATGAGAGAGAGCACATGAGAGAGGGGAGGGTCAGAGGGAGAAGCAGGCTCTCCAAGAGCCGGGAGCCCGATGCGGGACTCGATCCAGGGACTCCAGGATCATGACCTGAGCCGAAGGCAGTTGCTTAACCAACTGAGCCACCCAGGCGCCCAAGCAGAAGATCTTTCTGCAAGGACAATCAGAACTTCTAAGGATAAAGGATAAAAATAAAAAATAAACCATTGGGAAACAAATCAAAAGGGTCACTAACTGTATTATATAAAAGATTCCTTTAGTAAAGGGGCTAGATAGGCAGGCAGGCACAAAAGCTCATGTGACCACTGTAACGCTCAAACAACGCGTGTAATTGTCTGGTAGGAAGAACCTACTCCGAGGACAGTTCTCAAAGTATGAGCGGTGTAAGGTGTGCGTGCGCCCCCGATGTTGGCTCTTGGTCCAGCTTCTCCGTGTGGAAGATGTGGATGTTGATGCTACTTTGTCAGCGGCGGGAGTACCAGCAGCAGAGCCTGCACTGGCCTCCCCAGATGTCTGTGGATTGGGCTTCCCTTCTCTCTCACCGCCCAGATCTGGGAGGGCAAGGTATCACTAAGCAGTTTGTTGTGATCAGATTGCATGAATCTAGCGTAAGGTGGAATGTTGAATAAATGGCGAGGCATTTTAATTCCACATTCCATGCCTTGTGGTAGAAAGTTGAAAAGTGAAAGACTGTTGTGAATTTTCACTTTTTCTCCTGAAGGATATTTAAGACCTTTGTTCTCAACAATTCCAGGATATTTACTGCCTTGAGGTTTGTTACAAATTCACCCATTAATGCTCCTTTGAAATCTTATCAAGAATCCCGAGGAACTTTCAGCTCTTAGTTTAGGTTCAACCAGGGATGCAGTAAAAAAAAAAAAAAAAGTAAAAGCCGGCAACAAATGTGGTGAGAATTAAAAATAAGCAATTTATTAATCATTTCTCTTTACTTATACTTAACAATTTACAAAAAACAAGTTTGAGGCATATTAAATGTTAAAGCATATCTAAAACAGAGCGATTAAAATACAAGGAGAACAAAGCTAAAGTGACAAAGAGAAATGATATACCTTAATACTGTTGAACAGCAAACTTAGCTTTGAGGATCTAGAAAGTATGTTTTAAGGACAAGATTAAATTAGATTAGATTAGAGTTGGTCTTTGTCAGATGAAAGGCAAAAAAAAAAAAATTACTGCAAAAAACACACACAACCAAGTAGTGAAACATTTTTTGAAACATATTTTAATTGATCTAATTCTACAAAGAATGTTTCATATATGAATCTTAACAAAAACAGATAGTTTTATATTTTGCAGGATCATTTTTGACTATAGTTTTGTAGGAGAATTTCCTGCCTAGATCAAACCCTATCATAATCCACTCTTAAAGCATCATGTTTCTCTCCTTCAAAGTACTTAGCAGAGTGGTAATTTGTACGCGAGCATTTTCTGTATCTTGCAGTCATTGAATGTAAGTTTGATGAGAATAGAGGCCAAATATACTTTTGTTTAGCATTGTATTTCAGACACAGGGCTGGCATAAAGCATAAACTCAGAAAAGGTTTGTTTAATGAGTGAATTTTCTGATGAAAGCCTTCTATACTATCCCTTCAAACCTTAGGACATTATATTAAATTTCAACTTGTGTTAAGAACTTTCTCTAAGAGAGAGAAGATAATATAATCTAGTTGATATCATTTTTCAGGAATATGGCTTAGAAAATCTAGAGGAATGGGTAAATCACATGCCCCTTAGATTGTCCCTTCAATTACCGGGTATCTCTGGTACGTTTTGGCAGATACTGGCCTATAGGAATTTATAGTTACATTTTCTGAAAACAAAATGCTTGAACTGTAACTCGTTAGAGAAAAATCAATACCAACATTAAAATGGAAGAGTGCGCTTTTGTTTTCTGTAAGAATTCAGAGATCTGAACTGCCTGCTTGCTTCGATGGAGAGCTGTGTCCCTTCCCTATGAGACAGTGTGGTGTCCTGAATGGGGACGGGACCTCAGAGCCAGTCAACGGTGAGTTCAAGTTCCATTCTGCCATTTAATCTGTGAGACGTTGAGCAGAATTTCCTAAGACACAGGTTCATTAATTGTAAGTGGGACAGAGACACCTGAAACCCCTGAGAATTTTTGTAGAGCTACGTGACAATGAATGAAAAGTGTCCAGCACATAGTAGGTTAATAAATAGAATTTTTTTTATGAATTTTTTTTGGAGGTCATCTAGGTAATCAAGCTGACTAATGACATTCAGCTTCACCAAAGGTACAACTAATGCATCAGGAACCAAGATGACTTCTGGGGTCAATAATATGTTAATGACAGTTTCCAGAAGTTTCCAGAATACTGTCACATACTAGAGCTCAATCAATAGTTGCTAAATTAAGAGTGAATGAATAAATCAATAAATTTGGATCTGAAATCTCTTGATTTTCTTTTACCCTGGCTGGAATAAAACTCTGGGGCCAACAAATAGAATTCAGTTTAGCTTTTACATTATTTCTCTCCATGTATGGGCTGAAATTTTGAAATGGGGTTTTGAATAGCCTTGAAGGTTAGTGAATTTACAAGTATTTTAAGAGCCAAATGTGTCTTGTCTCCTTTTTGCTGTTGTAGAGCACGTCTTAAAAGTCTTCCTATGTGACTAGGCTACACTAACATAAGGTTTATTTGCCCCCAAATTAAGTATTTAATGGAAAGAAAAATATTATTTATTTTCACAGCATATTTTCTGGTAAATCTTTCTTTTCCTGGAAGCTAGCAGGCATCCAGTGAACTTGGGGAATAAATGAATGAGTGCCTTCTCCTTAAGTTCATTTAGAACCAACCTTACTTTTATTAGAGTCTAGGTGTCCCTAACTGTATAATTGCTTCAGTTATGAAAACTGGAATATCCAACATTTCCTTTATGAGAAATCTATGTTTCATTGAGAGGTCAACAATTCTCTTTTTGTTTGGAAAACAGATTTAGATTTTAATAACCAGCACTCTCCCATCTGCTCCGATTCTGAATTGTACATGCAATTTATCATCCTGACAGGATGATGCCAGGTTAGAATCACTGAGCAGGAACGGTGTCTGGGGTCCACTTGCTTCTGAAAAAGTCACTGGGCCCTTTGTCACTCAGCGCAGATCATGTAAGTAGCTTGGAGAACCACATCATGATACAAAGAAGGGCAGGTACCCCAAATACATCTCAGAAGCACTAAGTCTTTTTGAAAAAGATACAGCTGAATGTAAAATAGTGCACTATTCCAGTGTATCAGTTCTTATATCTTCAAGCAATTATCCTCATAATCTATAAGCAGCTCAAACAAATGAATTAATCCAATCTTAAGATATTAAAGTCTTTGTGTAAAAACATATTTGGGGGAAAAAAGAGCGTCTGCACCATGATTTCCAAATCTTTGAAAAGAAACACAAATTGATGAAAATAGTTTTGAGTTTTAGATACTGACTCTAGAGTCCACAAAAAAAATAGTAGACCATGAGTAGGCTTTTCTTAAAGTCGATGGCTTTGTAGCTTTCAGAAAACCAGACTGGAGTCATCCCAGGAACATCAGGTGTTTTGAAATTCTCCTCGGAACTTGGGAGTGGAGGAAACCAGCCTGCTGCAGGGGTTATCATGTGTTTACTAATGCGGATAAAATATGAGCTGTGTTGTTGCTATTTTTTTAAAAATCTACTTCGTGGGGCGCCTGGGTGGCTCAGATGGTTAAGTGTCTGCCTTCGGTTCAGGTCGTGATCTCAGGGTCCTGGGATCGAGTCCCACATCGGGCTCCCTGCTCCGCAGGAAGCCTGCTTCTCCCTCTGCCTCTCTCTCTCTCTGTCTCTAATGAATAAATAAATAAAAAAATCTTTAAAAAAAATAAAAAAAATAAAAATCTACTTCGTGTAAATCTTGCACAAGACTGTGAACACCATGGCAGAGACAAAGTTTGAACAGCTCCTTCACAAATGACCACAGTGGCTCTTGGGTGGAGGCAACAATTTCCCTGTCAGTCTTGAAAGTGCAAAATCTGCTATTATAAGGATGATCACCTCAAGGCATTCGATACCTTTTTATTTTTAAGTCCAGTTTCTGCAACTTAAAGGCTCAGGATAAGACGGTGGAATCTGGTCATTCAACCCTGGCATTGCTCTTGAAAGTGCACCTGTGCCCAGCCCTGGGTAGGGTAGGGTGCCTCTGGGTAGGATGGCATTCCCCACCCCAGACGCGGACTGCGGGAAGGTGAGATTAGAGTGTGAACAGAGTAGTCGCCCCGATTTGTACACATGCCTCATGGACCTTTCTTGCCAACAATGTGTTTTCTGACTCCCTTTCAAATGAGAGCTAGAGCCCCAGATCAAAAGGCGGGCCAGTGCGATGGTCAACTGCTCAGTCCTATCATTGGTCTGGGTTTCAGTTGGAGCTCTGTCTCTTTGGGCCCAAGTGGCCTCATCCAACAGTGTGTGCCTCATGGGGTTTGTGCGTTTGTGCTAGGTGTGCAGGATGAGCGTTGCCCTTGGGTCTGGCATGGGCCTTCTGCATCCAGAGGAGACTCACAGAAGAGGATACTGAGGACCAAAGAAGGGAAGTGATTTGTTGCTGGCATGTTGGCCTGGTCAAGGTGGGGGTGCAGGGCTCCCAGGTGCTGTCCTGACTTCTCTCTACTCTCACCACTTTTCTTTCTTTTTAAAGTTTTAACCTTCCTTACTATTAACAGAGAACAGAAACGAATTTTCAAGGGGATTTTTTTAAATTTCAGGGCACATCCACATGAGCAAGATTTTCTTTATTTTGAAAGATAAAGGTTAGCAGATAAGCCACTTTCTATATTTTATTTTCCAGCTACAGGTTTTTATTGGCATTAAAGTCATTATCAAAACTTTTTATACTCAGATCTAGAACCTGTGTGAATCATTAACTGCTACACGATCCCATGAGCACTAGAGCTGAGCCATCCTGGTAGAGATGTTGCAGGAAAAAGCTTATTTGTGCCCATAGACCTAAATGTTGACATCTCCTCATAGGCTTTTAAGAAGCATTAATCCTACCATATGATTTGAAGAGGTGGGATGACAAGGATCTTAAAGGAATAGTGACTTAAAAGAAGACACTTGCATTTCTTAGATCTTGGCATCGAATACTTTCATTTGTTGTCCCAATAGTAAGAAAAGGATTTCAACCAAATAGAAATAACATACACTACTTATAAATAAAATATCTCAGTAAAGTGAGTTGGCGTCTAAGAAGTCAAACATAAAGGATTCACACTGAATCTGATCTTGCAATGACAACAAACTGTTTAAGGACCATTTTCAGTTACAAGTTGTACTATGTTCACTCCAATATTTGTGTGATGTTTTGTTTTTATTAGTAAATACAGGATCTTATTTTATATTTTCCTGTTGAGTCAAAATGAGGAAAATATTCTTAGGTTAATCTCATGAATGATTAGTTCATACCATCAGATTTTCTTTTAGATACATTTACTGCAGTTTTCTACAGAATGATAAAAATGTAGACTTCAGCCAGACAGCTGCAAGTTAGCATGGAAAAATGTTCATATGCATTTGCTATGGACAAGTATATCTTCCCTCCCACACCCAGCCAGGATAGAAAAAAAGAAATTACAATAAATCCACCCATTTCTAATAACTTCCTTTCTACAGTCCCTCTGCTGCATTATAGTATTTCTTTCCACCAAGGAGAAAAGCCAGCTGAAAAAAGTCAAGGTGGGTCTCCTAACACGAGTGAGCAATTCCCACAGGGGAGTGTGTGTTCGACTTTGTACACAGAGCCCAGACTGGTGGGAAATTGGAAATTAGATTTATGAGGAACTGATGTTGATTCTTAACTGTTCTCCATTTACAGTCCATTGTTTTCAGGGGAGTATCTGTTTCTCACAGGCAGAGGAGAGAATCCAAAGTGAGATGCTGCAGAGAGGTGGGAAGTCGTAGATTGGCATGATGTCAAGATGCCCGCTACAGCCTGGGGTTCGTAAGCACAGGGCTGAGGTTGAACCATTTCCTTGGTGGCACAGAGGGACGTTGTGAGACCTTTAAAAAGCTAAGGGGGTAGCAACTGGGCAAATGTGTCAGGACCCTAGAGCTACAAGAAAAACTAACAGCTGGGCCTGAATAAAACGGTCCTCCCCGCCCTTCTGGTGGTTTCTAGGTACCAGAGGGAAGGCCCATAACAGAGTTATTGTGTTTCTCTAACCCAGGGAGGGAAATCCAACACTCTGCGGCATTCACCCTCTGAACAGGCTTCATTTTATTCCCGGGGAAACAAACTGAAATTTCAGCATAGGCAAGATGACTGTTTCTGATGCAGAAACACCGAGAATATCCCTAACAGAGTGTAATTCTTAATCAGTGTTGTTTATCCACACTGGGAGCCTCGGCAGGTCATGCTGCTCGCCTGGTGCCATTGGGTCTGCTCTGACGCCTTTCTGGACAGGAAGTCCTTAAGATTAAAGATTATATTTTTATGGGCTCATGCTTGCCTACTCCAAGCTATTAGCTGAAAAGAAATGCAACTAGAAGCCAAATTCTAGAAAGCATATTAACAATCATTTGTGTGCGTGTCAGGATGAAAAATAGGAGGAAATCAAGGTGGAGAAACAGAGGGAAGAAGCACTAAATAGAAACCAGCAAAGTAATTGGAATATTGGGAATAAAAGTATTTTCTCACTTGGGATCGGTGTTGCGTCGAGAATGAAAACAAACTTGATGAAGAACTTAGGATGGATATCATGACACTAACAGGCTGAGAGATTTCATCTTACTCTCTGCGGCTGCCTGTCACAAAGGACCTTTTATTTTCTTATTTTCCCCCAAAACAATATCTTGGCAAGTGGAAACAAAATAAATATTTGAAGAAAATACAACTTCACATGAGTGCCAGGAGTGAGAGGCTGTTTGTTCTTGTCCAGTCACCTTGACGTTGTGGCTCATTCTACAAGTGTTTAAATGGAACACGTTTTGAAAATCGAGTTGCTTCATACAGATCTGGTGGGTGACTTGTAGTTCTGTACTTGATGCGCACGCCACGTGGGTTCCATATTTCCACACCCGCTAGTCAAGGTAAATTTGTAAGAGCGTAGGAGGTGCCACGTCTGATTAAATGATACTTGAAAAAATGCCTTAGCTTTTCGGAAGAAATAGTTCATGCAATAGGAAACTCATATTTATTGCCCATGCCTGTTGTTTTATTATAATGGTTTTAAAACTCATAGCTTTGCATATACATTTTTAGAAATGACTGGAATTTTTGGCATTTTGGATGCACGTGCGTACACGTGGACGTGTTCACTTCAACATAAAGGTGACACTGAATCAACATGGAACATGAAGAAAGTTCTGAAACATGTGATTTCCTTCTACTCTGTTAAACTTCGATGAAACCAATACCCACTTAATACCTTTTCTTCAGGTCGAGTCACAAAAAATAGTAAAACAATCCTTAAAGTGGAAAATAAGTTACTCAGCCAATTTCTTTATTATCAATAAAGCGACTGTTTATTAATACAGGACAGCCATCATGTGCATGAATTTAATGTTCCTTTGAAAACGAGGAGATGAGAAGTTTGGCATTGATAAAAGAAATTATTTCTAAGAGGAATAGCAACAGCAGCTCTGTGTGCTGGGAGGACAAAAGACCCCCTAGAAATTTAAAAAATAATAGCCGGTATATATTCAATATAGAAAAATGTTTTTAAAAATGCAGAGAAAAATGGGAAGAAAACAGCAGTTGGCTGTAATCTCCTCATCTGCTGGTTTGCCTGATTTCAACCCTTTTTCTGTACACCTGTCTGTCTTGAGGTAGCTCTGTATTAATCTACCAATGCCAGTAGTCTTCCAGAGGGATCCTGTTATGTCATTTGCTTTTCTACACTATAACAAGAATATTTTCTGATGCCATTGCTTTTTTCAAAACTGACATTACGCTTTATTTAACCAACCCTGTGTTGCTGAGCATAGGGTTGGGATTTTTCCCAGCGGGTACTGTCGATGGGAAGTGGCCGTAATGCTAACACTCTGGGCTCCTCCCAGCGTGGCCATGGCCATGGCCGTGGCCGTGGGCAGGAAGGCAGGGAGACAGGGAGGCACTGAGGGCAATGCTTTTTTGAGCCTTTCCTTGGAGGAAACTCCTTCATGCTCCCCACCTGGTATTTCTGCCTGGAGCTCTTCTTTATAGACCCCTCTTCCTCTGCTCTCCTATTAGCTGGAATCATACCGCTCAAGTTATTTGGGACTGTACACTATTGTTAAAAAAAAAAAAAAAAAATCTAAACAGTTGTCTTGGAGGTTCCCGTTGGATCGTGTGTGTTTTTCGGACAGGAGATGATTTGTATCCATTTTAGGTGCACTGCTTCGATGCTGGAATACGAAAATAGATTGTCCTTGTGCAGATTTCCTCGGACACCCTGAAGGCAGCTTCCTTCCAGCTTATAAAAGCCAATTTTGCACTTATCTGACAAGGCTAAGAATGCTTGCTTTCCTGTTATTTTCCTCCTTTTTGTCTTTATATAGATAATATTTTGTAAACAAAAGGTGGACATTTGAGGCCGGGGTCTGAGAAATCCAGTTGGCTGGGAACAGGAGACTTGGTCCGGTGAAGGGGTGATGGGACAGGGCCCTTGCTCCCTGGAAACAGGCTCTGCAGGTGGATGCTCTCTCTGGGCTCAGCTCAACCCCTTGCTGGATGCACCTTTGTCTCCGTACGTGGGGGAAAGGGAAGGTTCTCACAGTTCACGCACATAACTAAGGAAACGTGAACAGGGTCCACGGTGAGCTACAAATCCTGGAGATTTTTGGAGCTTCATCCATAAATGTTCTTCCTATTGTTCTCTGTGTCAACTGAGGAAGTGGAACACGGAAGCAATGTTGAAGGAATCATTCCCCTGATGTATACTTCCTAGTCTTTACATCATGTTTTTTTTTTCCCTTTGAGAAAGAGAGAACGAGTGATCACTGATTACTTAGTTGCTTCCCCAGGATTCCTCTTCAAAGCCACACTCATGAGTGGACTGGTGACGGACACTGGAAGAAAGCAAAGTGCCCGGCAGGCAAGGCTCTGATGACCACTCCTTCCGCGGAATCTGTCCCCACACCAGCTGAGTCCTCACAGGTATCGGTAAGTGCCCGTGCACCGGGCGAGAAACCAGCGAACGAGAATCTACACCCAGGATCTGAGGCTGTTGCCAGGGCCACACAACACACACACACACACACACACACACACACAAGCAAAGGAAAGAAAAAGGACAAAGAAAAAAAAGAAAGCCCAGTGATAAAAGCATGTGGAATTTTGTTCACCTAAATGTAGTACATTAAAATGAACTAGAGTGAGCACAGAGTGAAAACCAAACAACAACAACAACAACAAAAAACCCAAACTACGCAAATTAATTAAACTTGTAACACTCCCGCAGCTGCTTTGATTGACACTTAATAGCTAAGCTAGTCCATTTGCTCGCAAGGCCAAAGTTCCCATCAGAGGAGAATTGCACAATAGGCCTGGCGTGGCAGCTTTTGTGGACAAGTGCACGGCAAGCCCGAGGCGTCTATCGACGAAGCAGGGGTTTGCGCCCCCACTTCTGACCGGCTGGGCACGCGGGCCGACTCTGCTCAAAGCCCCCTTCCTGCCCCCACTCCCCTCCATGCTGCTCTCTGTGCACCGAACAGAAGCCAGGCATGCACTGGTTTCGGCGGCTTCCAGAAGCTGATGCTGCAGGTGCCTTCCGAAGCAGGAGTGAGACGGACGTTGAGCGGCGCCGGCTTTCAGGATGTGTCCATGCAGGGGTGACCTTCCCTGCTGCTCAGCCTTCTCCGTCTTCACCACCATTGGTCCTCTTGACTTCCCGCCACTGTCAACACAGGCCCTGGGCTCGGAATGCAGAGGAAGACAAATCCCGCTTGCATTCCTACATTTATATCTACGTGGAGAGATTCAAATACGATCGCAAAAAAGGTCATCATATTTTATCTGCCCATTGTTAAAACTAACCGGGACACCTACACCGACTCAGAGAGAGACTAATGGTAAAGATTTTATATGTGTAAAATACAGAGATGTGGATGAGTAGGGTATCCATACATACCTATATATGTGAATAGCGTATCCATGAAAGAGAAGATTTAAAACTTAGACTTGTTTTTGTAACAAATTGCTAAACTCTTTTTTTTTAAGATTTAATTTATTTATTTGAAGGAGAGAGACCATGAGTGGGAGGAGGGACAGAGGGATAAGGAGAAGCAGACTCCCTGCAGAGCAGGGAGCCCCATGCTGGGGTTCAATCCCAGGACCCCAAGATCATGACCTGAGCTGAAGGGAGCCACTTAACCGACTGAGCCACCCAGGCGCCCCTTGCTAACTTCTCTATATGGCAGTTACATTGTCAATAGGAAGAGTTTGAAATCATTTCCTTATTTTAAAAAATGAAAAGTGTGCTTGGTTGTGAGTTCTCACAGAATGTTAGAGCAACAGGATCCACAGGACAGGTTTGTGGGGGACGTGGATGCCCTCAGACATGCTGACCCTGCAAGGGTCCCCGTGTGCTCACTTTGGGGAGCTTGCCTGAGGTCGGCTGCCGGACCACGACTGCATTTGGAGGAGCCCAGCCACAGAAGTCCACGAGCCACTCTCTGTGGGCTCCTTCCTCGCTCCAGCCTTGGAGGTTCATGCCCAGACCTGCTACTCAACCTCCTGTCCTGTCTTCCAGATTGTCCCCTCCTCACCCAGTCTGCTCCTTCCCAGGACTCAATCAAAGATCACTCTTGCCTCGAGCTGCCCCTCAGGCTACATTCCTCCTTCGGTTGTGGATGAGACAGTGTCAGGATGTCCCCAACAAAGCTCTTGGAGGCTTTTCAACGTGTCTTACTGGTCTACCATTCTGAGCACCAGCTGTGGGCAGTTACTGCTGCCTTCATAGCAGGTGTGCCCACAGCCCGACACTGTCCTAGCACTGTTGGCACCCCATCCAGGGGTGCGGTGTGAAAGGTAGATACTGGTGGGGGGCTCACAGAGACAGGAAGGACAGAAAGAAGGAAGCCAGCAGTGGCGGTGTGGTGGGTGCTGAGGTGCACTCCTCGGGTCCTTCCTTTTGAAACCAAGGTACCGGCCCCCCCCCCCCCCCCGCTGGCCGTCAGCCTGCGGAGGGCTCCCACTCGATGCTTCCCAATCTCTCCCTTTCCCGGGGCGGCCATCACCTATCATGGTGACAAACATTTATGACAGAAACGTAAACAACTGAAGTGCATCCCTCATGGTGCTGGAGGGCGGAAGTCCGGGATCCCGTGTCCGGCAGAGCCGTGCTCCCCCACTGAATGCCCTGGGGCAGATGCCTTCTTTGTCTCGTCCAGCTTCTGGTGGCCCCGGGAGCTCCTTGGCTTGTGGCCACACTGCTCCAATCTCTCTTCATCTTCCCATGGCCTTCTCCTCTTTCCATATCTTCCTCTGAGTGTCTCTGGTAAGGACGCTTATTATTGGATTTAGGGCACACATAATCCAGAAGGATCTCATCTCTAGATCCATCACTTGTTCGCATCTGCAGACTCTTTTTCCAAATAAGCGCATGGTTTTCAGGGCTTAGGACATGGACATATCTATAGGGGGCACACACAAGTCTGTGGTAATTTGCTAAGGCAACTCTAGGCAACTGCTCCAGGGACGCCCCTCACACAGGGAAGCTGCCTTGGCTGAGGCTGTGCCCCTACCCCAGGGAGACCCCACCTAGTGACTGGTCGAGGGTGGGGTATAGAAAGGCCAGTTTCCTTGTGTCCGTTGGTGACAAGTCTGAAGGATCCTCTTAGCTCCAGAGGCTCTCTGGGGACAGGCTGGGGTCTCCACTGCCACCCCACATGTCCTATTCCCCCACTAACTCCTCCCTTCAGCACTTGCTGACTTGGTCTTTTGTAGCTTTCCTAGGCTTTGACCTTTTCTCTGTAACATGAAGGTAATGACAGCTGAGACAGGGTAGTCTTGAGATTTAAAGGCGACCCTTTAGCTGGGTGCTGGCATGCAAAAAGTGCTAATACAGAGTGGCTATGGTCACTCCTCTGGCCTGCCCTCCTCCCCCTCCCCGGGTGCTTTTAATGCTGGCCTGTTGAGGGTAATCCTCACTGAGGTTCCTGAGGAGGAAAGGAATTGGTTCCAAATCCCAGTTTAGTTCACGTACAGGGTGGGTTGTAGAAGGCAAGGAACTTGCTGTTTTCTCCTTTAGTCCCTGGGAATCATTAGCTCTGGTCTTTGGCCTAAGAAAAGAGTCTCATCTGTGTGCTGTTGGGGACACACAGGTGAAGCTCCCTGTGAACTGCCCGTGTCCCTCGATTTTCATGTCGAAGCCGTCTAGTTGGAAGGAAGATGGCCTGGCCCCCAGGTCCCTCTTCTGAGGCTGGGTGTGTAGTTGCTCATAAAGCATGTGGCCAAGTCCACGGGCCTGAGGTGACGATGCTCGTGTGGGATACCAGGGAGCAAAAGGGCTGCTGGTTAACCTGCCTCCGTGGGCAGAGGGTGTATCTCTAACATCAAGCTTCAGGGTACCATGTTTGATCTACAATGGGTAGGTCTTCCAAATCTTATCTCTTTTCTGCTCAAGTTTGGCTGTCTGTGTTAATTCAAACAAATAATTGCCAAATCTCCTCTTTACTATGTATAAATGTGGTAAAGTGTAAGCTCCTGATCTAAAACTAACCCATATTCAGTAGAATGAGAACTATGAACACATGCATTCATTACAAAATACTGTATGCTCTGTACAATTTTCTCAGATACTTGGTTGACTTTTTAAGCTCTTTTTGAAAGATAACATGATAGGGGCGCCTGGGTGGCTCAGTTGGTTAAGCGACTGCCTTCGGCTCAGGTCATGATCCTGGAGTCCCTGGATTGAGTCCCGCGTCGGGCTCGCTGCTTGGCGGGGAGCCTGCTTCGCCCTCTGACCCTCCCCCCTCTCATGTGCTCTCTCTCTCTATCTCATTCTCTCTCTCAAATAAATAAATAAAATCTTTTTAAAAAAAGAAAGATAACATGATAAAGTAAAGGGTACAAGTTTTAAGTGTACAGCATGATGAAGTTTTTTAAATATCTGCATTCATTTAACAAACACACAGATGAAGACATACCAGGATAATCGAAGCTGGCTTAGGAGCCTCCATCTTGCCTTTCCCATTCAACACTTCTCCACTGGGGCATCCACAACCCTGACCTCTACATCCTTCCCATCTTTCATGCTGATCCTCGAAGGCTAATTACATGTTACCACTGAACTCTTCAATATACATTATCATTACAATTCATTATAATTTATTATTTTATTTATTCTATAATAAATATATAATAGTTTATTTATAAATATTATAACATTATTATTTATAATAATTTATTATTATAATTTTTCTTAAAGATTTATTTATTTGTTTTAGATAGAGACTGCGAGCCTACACAAGCAAGGGGAGGGGCAGGAAGAGAGGGAGAGAAAGGATCTCCAGCAGACTCCATGCTGAGTGCGGAGCCCGACTCGGAACTCGACCTCAGACCATCAGATCATGACCTGAGCCGAATCAAGAGCCCGATGCTTAACCGACTGAGCCACCCAGGTGCCCCTACAATTAATTATAGTTTAAAAAGAAAAACTGTAAGAAGTGGTCAAGAGAAAGAGCACATAAGGCCCATCTTCAGTTGCAGGTTTGCTACTTGCTCTGTGAACTGGGGCCAGTAACTGATATTAAACAAAAAAGCTAATAGAAGGTGAAAGCTAGACAGCAAACTCATTGAAGGTAGTCAGGAGGATTATTTGCTAGATGTAATCTTCCTTGTATATATGAGGCCTTGACTACCAAGGTGAGTTAGAAGGTGTTTTTGGGTCTATAATAACATTATGATTGTGGTACCTCATCCCAGCTCTATGCCAGGTGTTATCACACCTGTGTTCCCTTCCTGACTCAACACAACATGGCTTCCAGAGGGAAGGGCCCACATCCTCACTATCTTACAGGGGATGAGGCAGAAAAATGGAATCATTACGTAATTTGTCCGAGATTGCAGAGCTAGTACCTGAGGCATCCTGGATTTTAACCCACAGCTTGTACTCCTGAGTACTGCACTGTTTTGTTTTGTTTTGTTTTTTCCTTTTCCATTTCATTTCAAAATGGATAAGCATATCATATGATTAAAGAAAAGCAATTCAAGATATTAATGAAAGTTGGAGTACCAATTCTTTAGCCTAAATTGACTTTGATTTCATCCTATCATTGACATCTAGATTTGAAGAAGCTATTTATTAGCTGATTCATAAGCGTACCTTTTAGCCTTCCTGATAAACATCAAACAGGTGAGAGTCCTAGAAATAGAATATGATCAAGGCTACAGTTACCATCATGCAGGCCCACAGAACTTAGGGAATCTTTGTGGGCTGTATTCCCAAGAGACCACCCCAGAAGCCTGGGAAGCAGCTGATGTACAGATGATTGGACAAGGGGTACAGACGGAGGCTCACGAAAGACAGTGTTTTCCAGTGCTTTGGGTAACACCAAGACGTAGTGCTAAGTCAACTCCATCACTTTCCCATACGACATGGTCTAACCATCGTCACCCACATCCTTTTGACTTATGACCCTGCCTTTGTTTGCCACGGAACTGGATCTCTCCCTGAACCTGGATATCTTACCATCTAAACCCAAACACCATGGCTACTGAATTGCCATTCATGTGTCTTCTCAATTTTCGTGACCAGATACGAACGTTTCACAAGTGTAGGCCTTGCCCCTCAAATGATTTTCCTCAAATGAAACATCATGATTTATGTGTGTTGGGGGTGAGGATGAGGCCCCCCATCCTTCCCCAAGTACATCAAAGCAAATCAGAAATAGTAGGAAGCTAAATCTGTGCAGTTATCCATTTATACGCAATACCCATTTCAACTAAAGCTTCTAAAATCAGGCTCGCCACTTCCTGAGGATCGATTACCCAACTTGCTGTGTGTTAATGACTCGTGTAGCTCTGATTTGTGCAGTGAAGATTCGGATCTAAAGGAGAGCACACCAGAGTCAGAGCAATAAACACAGCTCCAGCTGCTGCTTTATTTTTATTTTTCTAATCAATGGAATACTTATTCTCTCTCCTCAAACACACCCACATGCACACCCACACAGACATACACACACGGTATATTCAGTACCCCCAGAAAGAACACTTGAACTGCTTCAAACTGAATGTGTCCCCCTCCCCCAAGTTCATATGCTGAAGTTCTCATCCCCCAAAGGGGATGGTGTTAGTTCAGGAGAACTTGGAGACATGCTTAGGTCATGAGGGGAGAGCTTCCTGAAGAATATCAGTGACTTTTAAAGACCTCACAGAGCTCCCCAGGCCTTTCCCTTCCACCATGTGAGGACACAGTGAGAAGTCTGCACGTGACCCAGAAGAGAGCTGTCACCCTCTGTGCTGACCCTGATCCTCGACTTACAGCCTTCAGAACTGTGAGAAGTAAATTTCTGTTGTTTATGAGCTACCCAATCTGTGGTATTTTGTTGTAGCAGCCCTGACCAAGGCATGAATCATACTTAGGTAGTGATAAAGCATAGTATGTGCATTAAAGGCATATAATACCAGAATTCCAAGAGGGTCAAGATCAAGGACAATGCAGAATTTGAGTTTGTCTTTGAAGAATGAGCAGGCTCTGTGTGAACAATGAAAGAAGCAGTAAGCTATTTTGGTGTGAAGCCACATGAACACAGGTGGGAACATGGTTTTTGTTGGGAAGAATGAGACTAACTCAAAAAAAAAAAAGAGAGAGAGAGAAGGAGAAAGCTTTACTATGGGGATTTACTTTGGAAAAAGTTGGATTTGTAATTTGGGGGCAAATTAGGGCGCCTGGGTAGCTCAGTTGGTTGGGTGACTGCCTTCGGCTCAGGTCATGATCCTGGAGTCCCTGGATCGAGTCCCGCTTCGGGCTCCCTGCTCGGCAGGGAGTCTGCTTCTCCCTCTGATCCTCCCGACCCTCCCCCCTCTCATGTGCTCTCTCTCTCAGTCTCTCTCTCTCTCAAATAAATAAATAAAATCTTTAAAAAAAATTGGGGGGCAAATTATAAAAGAACTGGAATTTTTAATGTCAGATACATACAGAAATGTTGAAGTTCAGGCTGAAGGAATGGCTTTATGAAAGAGACCTTGCAGTGTATTTGTGTGGATCAGCCCCATGGTGGAGACTTCAGGCAGAGGCCACTTTGAAAACTGAAATACCAAGGAATAGTAAATGTTAAGGAAGGGATCAAACAGAAGGATGAATCTAATGGATCCCAAGACACTAAGTCTCTAGATTGGGAATGTTACTGACAAAAGAAAGAAATAAGGGACAGGAAGCTGGATGGCTTGAAAGGTGGTGAATTTAGTCTTGTATATTTTAATCTTGACATCCATGTTGTCACCTGCTGTCTGCATGTCCTCTGGGATGGGAAATATTGGTAGCAAAGTTTCAGATGTCATGGCATTTTGAAGAGGGCAGTTAGCTGGGACTATGTGGTGTAGGCTCCAAACTCCTGCACGAAAGCAAAGAAAGACCTCCCTTAATTCAACGAAATTTCATTATGTTCCAGTTATGCATGAATCACAATGTGAGGACCACAGATTCCTTCTCTTGTATTGATCACGAGGGGAAATGACACCCATTGTCAGAGTTGGAATGAAGTGGTGAGCACTTTCACAACCAGCTCTGGAGGGAGAAGAGAGAAGGGGGGCCTGGCAGCACCTGGGTGAATGCTAGCAAAGGAGACCCACTGGAGGGACAGGCTCACAGGGGAGGCAACCCATGAGTTGGGTTGTAGTGGTTCTAGGACACATTTTAAGAGGACAGGATGACAGATGCAAAGACTTAAAGCAAAGGAAGAGCTTCTTGATTTTCCCAATAATCACCAAATCACCTGTAGCATTTGACAAATTCATTCACAAAAATTAGTGGTCAGGTCATGGGGATCTGAAGCTAAAGAATTGGCAGGGGTTTGTATGCTGTACAAAGAATTTTAGATTTCAGTCTGTAGGTGATGAGGAAACACGGAACAATCTTTTAGCCCGGGGAGCAATTTGATCATTGTTAGGCTCTAGAACGATCAGCGTGGTCTTGCTATAGATGACGCATTGGATGAGGCATGACCACAGGACTGTCAGGACTCTCATGTAGGTAACTCCCAGAGAGAAATGAGATGATTTGAACTACAAATGTTGAGGAAGGACAGGAGGGGTGGAATGGAGTAGACGAGAGATTTGACGTCTGCTTGATATGAGAGTTCAGAGAGAGAGAGCGCCATCTAGCATCACTCAGCTCTTGGGTCACTGGGCTCTGCACTGTGGTGAGACAGGCCACAGAGAAGCAGCAAGTTGAAGGGATTAGGGTTAACATGGGGGTTTCATGAGTTCAGTGGGGGGCATGTTGAATTTGACGTGGGGTGTAGGCAAAGATCATGTTCCTCCCAAATTCGTATGTTGAAATCTAATGTGATTGTATGTGGAGTTGGGGTCTCTGGTCGGCGATCAGGTCATGAAGGTGGGGCCTCTCCCAAATGGGATTAGTGCCCTGGTAAAACAGATCCCAGAGAGCTCCCTCCACCTTTCTGCCTTGTGAGCCGGGAAAGGGGCTCTCACCCCATACAGAATCCATAGCTTCCGAACAGAGGGCAATAGATGTCTGTTGTCTGTAAGCTTCTCAGCCCATGGTCGCCAGCGACAGATGTCCAGAGGGACTAACATGAGGTGTCGAGCTGGAGATGTCTGGAAGGCAAGTTTTTATGTTGGTCTGGAGCTTAGAGGACACGTCTGCCTGGAGATGAGATTTTCAAGGTCATCGGCACATAGGCGATTGTGACAGGAGTGCCATGTAGGCACTCCTCATGGCACCATGAGGCACCATGTAGGTGCCATGTAGTCTGAGAGGCTGGGGGGTGGGGGGGCCGAGTGCAGACTCACGGTGGGGGGAACAGGAGTCTTGTTGCTGGCGCTAGACTCCTATTCCTTGATTGTCTTCCCTAGCCCCGGGTGCCCTAAAGTGACACATTCACTTTAAATGTACATATTATTTCCTGCTGGCTTTTTTTGTTTGTTTCTAATAAAAGGCCAATTTATGTAATGGGAACCAGAGTAATGTCTGGAAGAATTTATCCTCATAATGCCCATCTCAGCTTTTTAACTGCATTCGCTTTGGGCATGGGCCAGTCTCACAGATTTGGTGAAAGCTGGTCTCACCCCGTCCAGCAGGCTGATGGTGTCACCAGGTGGGAGTTTTTGCTGAGCGGGGAAGGGAGCGCCCTCTGGGAGGGAGAAAGAGGGGAGCTCCTATTTAAGTGCTCATTGTGCCAGGTACAGCACATTCCTCATCACCTAGCACCTAGGACTCCACGTGAAGTGGGTGTTGTTCTCCCAGTTTTCCGATGAGAAAACCCGGCTCACTGTGTTGTTGGGGGTCACACAGTTCATAAGGACTGTGGATCGCGTTCCAGAATTGCCTCTCGCCCTTTCAGACTTGGTTTCCTATCTTCTGCCTTTCTTCAAACCTTTGCCCCGTGAGTCTTAACCAAGCGAGGCTGTGTCCCATAACCCTCTTCCAGGTCAGAGAAAGTTTGGGCACATCCAGGATGGGGTTTAGGGACGTTAGGGTGTAGGATGGGACCTGGGGTCCTCTGAGAAGACTGCTGGGTCTCCTTCCAGATATTGGCTTCATTGCAAAGGGCAGCCCTGGTCCTCGAGTCTTTCCTTCCTGACATGTGGGTTCCTGTTCAAGACACAGAATCAGAATCTTTGAGATCTGGAAGAAATCACCTGCTTTTAAAAGATGTATTTACTTGGGACATCTGGGTGGCTCAGTCAGTTAAGCATCCAGCTCTCGATTTCACTCAGGTCATGATCTCAGGGTCGTGAGATTGAGCCCCATGTCATGCCACGTGCGGTGTCTGCTTAGGATTCTCTCTCTCTCTCCCTCCCCCTTTGCTCCTCCCCTGCCCCAGCTTGCCTGCACATTTTCTCTTTCTCTCTAAAGAAGAAAAAAAAAAAAAGGAAAGGAAAGAAAGTATTTGTTCTATTAAAAAAGATAGCACACCTACATACCCATGGAGCGACATCTAAATGTACAAAAGGAAATATGGTGAGAAGTAACTGTTGCCTTTGTCCCTAATTTAGCTGTCTGTGTTTTCCAGGGTGATAAATCAGTTTGGACTTCTTTCTTCCTTTCCTAACTCTGTGAGTTAGACCCTTACCTCATTTATGTTTACTCTTTATTGTGGTAAATATAAACACTTAACATAGTACCTTTTCTCTGGCTTTAGGCATTACAACATTTCAGCTATATAATATTAAATTTTATTAAATTGTGTAAAATGTTAAATACAGCATTTTCTCTTTATATTATAACATAGACTATTAAGTATTAAGATATCTTAGCTCTATGGTATTTTCTAGAGCTATGGTTTTTTACCTCTTCTGTTATCAATAGTTGTTTAAGGTTGCAAAACTTTAAAATCTTAAGTGGATAGCTTTTTATATTTTGTTTTTTAAAAAATACTTTATATTATATTATGATTAGAAAATGCTGGTTTATGTCAGTGACCCTGCTGGCAAGGCCCCTTGGAATTCCAGATACTTGGACACCACAGGATTAGTAATTGGCAATGGGCTCCAGCCCTGCACTCAGTCCCAGCTTCCAGTTGGGGTGGGCTGGTGCTTTTCTCGCCCATGGAGCAAGGGGTTAAGAAGTAACTACTTAATGATGCTTAAGACTTGCTTAATTCAGGAGATGACAAATTTTGTAACATTTTAAGTTTACTCTCTTTGTAACAGACCAAAAGATAAATACTGTTTTTCACTGACCTTACAGTAATAATGTGTCACCCACATTCTGTGTTCTCAAATTTGTTATTCAGGCTTTCAATCTCCTTCCTTTACTGATTTTTGAAGTCCAGTAACTGTCCCTGAGGTATGTCCTATTGTTGACAGTTGCCTTTTGTTTCTGCTATTGTTTCTTTCTAAGATATATGCCATTTCAGTAAGTCTTTTTGAATTATGGAAAGTTTATGGAGCCTCCTTTCTTTGGAGTTGGGGATTCTCTCTCTTTCTAATTATTCCTATGTTGGATTTCCTTTGTCTTGCATTACCTATGATTAATTACCATTTTCTCTCTAATTCTTTTGGTACTTAGTTCATTTGCATTTCATTTTCCTTAAGTTATACCTTCCATGGCCTTCATTAGGTTCCTATAAGATGTCTGTTTTCTATTTTGCTACCTCCAATATGGCCTTCATCTCTGAGATTGTATTTTGCTAATTTCCCACTTATTTCCTGATCTCTGCTAGCTCAAGTCTCAATTCTTGTTTTCCTGGCAGATCTTCCCTGAATTTTTATATTACTTTGTGGAACTTTTGTTTTATAGAAGTAATTTCCTGGTCTGGTTTTACTTGATGGATTCATATTTTTTGAATGTGTGTGTGGCTATATATTGGGTCATACTTTTATATCTGCTTGTGTTATTGTCTTCTGATGAGCGTTCCTTTGTTTTGTTCTTCTTTCTTATAGTTGTATGCTTCTGTACCATCTCCCCCTATACCCCCTCCTCCTTCCTTCCCTTCTTAGCTGTTTTTGCCTTTGGATGCGATGATTTCCAGGCTAGCAAGAATTCTCCTTATAAAATAGGATTGTATGAGTGATCAAGTTCCTTCACCAGAGGCAGGGGCCGAAAGGCTACCTACAATGCAGAGACTCTTCCTTCCACTCTGCCTCAACTGCACAGGGCTTCCTGGAAACATGGTGTGTGTGTTTCCCCCCTCGGCCGGCTCAACCACATATCCGCACACCAGTAACTCTGACTACCAGCCCTTCCCATGGCTCTACATCGGGCTGTGGATGTGACAGTTTCTTGGAAAACAAGTGTTTTCCTGACTAAGTCTGGTCTGAGGTTTGCAACTACAGACATTGTCTCTGTGTATCTCCCCCGCCCCCCACCGCCACCCCCATTTGACCTTCACTGGGTTGAACAGCTTTATCTCACATATTACTGACTTTTCAGGTGTTACTATTTTCTATAAAAATGGAATGTGCATTATTTTTGTAATCTTCCTAGTTGCTTTGGGTGGTTATGATGGGAGAAGAGGACAATGTTGTCCTGTTGTTTGTCCTGCAAATTGGAAGTGAAAATGGGCCTTAAATCAATTAGTTAATAAGGCATATGTTACATATTAAGAGATAAGGAGGATGAATTGGACATTCTCTTCTTAAGAATCACACAATGTATTAATGTGGCCAAGAAATAACAAATATGAATAGAAGACTAACCCAGTAACAGGCAACAGAAGATGGCTTTCTAAAGAGACAATAAGATTTGGGGAATTTGGACAAAGGGAAAATCGTGGGGGTGTAGTGGTTGCGCCTGGAAATTTCCCCCTGCTTTCTGCTTCTCCTCTCCAGAAAGGCTGCCAGCAACCAGGCTCTGACCAGGCTCTTCCCTCCTCTGCTCCCTGCTCTCCCTCCCTGGCTTCCCCTGCAGATGGTGAAAGAGAATGCCCCTTTGAGAGAAAAGGGTGGAGCAACATGGCATCATGAAGTGTTTCCCAAACAGTGCCTGCCCCTAAGAATCACCTGGGAAGATCATTATAGCAGACTCAGGATCTGCAAAGACCAGGACCTGTGTTTTCACCAGGGCCCTTCAGAATGTGAGCAAGCAGGCAATTTGGAAATCCCTGGAAGGATGCACACAGTGCTCTGCCGGATGGTGAAGGGGCTGTGCTTTACTTCTGCAGGGCTGCTAACTAGGTGTAGGGTTTGGATGCGTTTCAATGTATCCGAACCTCAAATTTCTTGTCCATAAAAGGAGGGAACTGGGCTTGATGGCTAAAAGGTCTTCCAACTTTTAATATTCCACGATTCTCTAAAATACACAGAGCTGGTATAAAACACTGTAAGTCCCTTATAAAATGGCAAGAGAAAGAGGAGAAGTGGGAGCAGGGGACTAAGGAAGGAAATAAGAGGGCGTTCCCCTTGCACACAAAGGGATTGGAATGAAGCCTTTTCTCCTGCTGTTTGAAACACGAACTTGCAGGAGCAGAGCTTAAATTGGACCAAAGTTCAGTAAGATTCCAGTTTTAAGTGATGGCGCTGGACCAGGAGCAGAAGATGCACCCATGATTTGTCTGATGTGTATTTGACTATTCATTTTTAGAACATGAATTTTCTCAAAAGAAACCCTCAAAAGCACCAACAAGGTATTTTCTCTTTTCCCGGAGCGTGTGAAAACATGGGTCTCCACCTAAGTGAGATCCCGAGTTTCCCCTGGGTTGCCTTTTGGTAAGAATGGCCATTTTCTTACTTTAGGAGTTTGATTGACAGGTCCCTACTAAGGAGGGAAAATGAATCTCAAAGACAGACTTAAGAAACACTGTTCTTCCTGCTCTCTCTGGACTTTTGTTGCTCCAGGTGTTACAGGAAAAACAAATTTCTCCATTGCTCTAAAGTTCCTAATAATGGCATTATTAAGAACCCCAAGCACATCTGTTATTGCTCCTCTCGAGCCTCGGGAGTGCCTTGCATTTATTGATGCGGTAGCCACAAAGAGACCACATCTTGCTTTGTTTGAAGGACCTGAGTGCCCCTAATATTTTTATCTGTAGACACGGGGTATACTTGAAAGCAGGGGGGAGGGCAGGGAGCCCTCGGAGAAGAAAACAGCCCAGGATCTGGCTGCTGATTGCCTTTTTTTATTCGCTTGGAAAGCCTGTGGGCTGCTCAGTTGGTGATTTGGGTACTGCTTCTCCCTCCTCTCTGCAGCCCGGGCCTGCAGTGTTCAGTAGCACATGCAGAAGGTGGTGATTAGGCTGTGGATGCTAATTGGTTTGTCCCATCACATTTTCCTTGGAAGTGTAGCCGACTTGGAATTTTCAATGGCCATGGGGGACTGGAACAGCATGCATAAAACTTCCTGCTTTTCTGAATTGTTTCCAAAGTTCCCCTGGATCAAAAGTGGACTAATCCTGAAAGCAGGGGCCGGCGGGAGGTGGGTGAGATTTCAGTGGATGCAGGAGAGGAACGGGAAGGCTGGTGGGACACAAGCTTGTTGTGGCAAGAGCTCAGCAGGAGGCTGGAAAGTGCCCCCGGCGGTTCAGCCTCAGTGGTGTGATGGTGGGTATTTGAACAACTCCGATCAGGACAGACTCCAAGAGGCCCTACTTGCAAGGAAATTTCACTTCCGGAAAACTCCGTCTTCTGCAAGAGCTATGAGCCTTCCCCAGATGAGTCCAAGGAGCCTAATAACCCTAATCCCCAAACCAGTTGCTCCTTATCACGCATGGAGAGAACTCTGCAACCTGCACCACGGCTTTCAAAGCAATGGAGAGCAAGCTGTGAGGGCAAACTCCAGACTCGCAGCAGGGAGAAAAGACAGGTGCCCGAGAAGCCCATTCTGAGCCTGACACTGGTTACAGTAGCAGAAAGAGAGCCGTGAGCTGGAAAATGAGCGGGGGAAGACAGTACCCCAGCACAGAGAGGTCACTGGGAATGCACAGCACAAGAGAAATGACTTCCGTGTTGTCCAGGTTGACTCAGTCACCTTCATGGTTGCTCTCCCAGACCAGTGGGGAGCCTGGAGTCCCAGACCAGGGGGGCCTGGCTCTGGAGCAGGACCTTTGGCATGCGTGAGGTTCTACCTCTTGTTTGTGCGGGCGCCCCGAGGCTGGCTGGCTTCCCCCACTCCTGCTTCCCCTCCTCAGCATCCAGGAGAGTCTCGACTTCACCCCAGCCCCTTGTGATGGCTTCTTTGATGCTGTTTACACTGTCTCCATGGCTGCTAGCTCTTCCCTCTGTCTTCCCTTCCTCCCCGCCCATCCCCACCGGCAGCCCTGACCTCGGCCCCTCGGGGCCTCTGCTCACCAGGAAGTTTGAACAAGCAGCCCCTGTATGAGCAGGTGGGAAAATGTGGAAGGATGGATATCAATGACACTGCTTTTCACAGAAGGTACAAACTCAGAGCTTCAGCTGAGAGTGCAAAAGCAGAGTAGATCTCCCCTTTCCTGCCCTGCCCCGGGGTGCGGGGCCCTCAGTGGCCTCTGCAGGGTTACCAGAGGGTGCCTGCGAGAGTGGGAAAGATTCAGAATGGGTAGGTGGACCCGAGTTCGAGCCCCAGCTCTGCCCCTGAGCCGTGATCTGTTCTGGCAAATCCTATCACCTCTCTGAGAAGGGCGGGATGTAGCATGTTAATAACAACACCATTTGGGGTGTTTGTTACGGGGGAGGGTTGTACTTGGCCCATTGTAGGCTCTTGAAAACATAATTCTTCGTTAATCCAGTCCTCACATATCTGAGCACCTCCCTCGTGCTGGGAGCTGCTCAAGTCACTGTGCGAGAACGAACAGAAAGAGTTCCTTTCTAGCACCTTCCTCTTTTCCCGAGCACCTGCCCCTTCTGCTGTAGTCACGTGGAAGCAGAGGGGGTAAGGCTGTCCTCTCTCTAAGGATCCCTTCTGCCCTTATGTGGAGGCTGTTCCCGCTATAGGAAGCTGGGGGCTGAAGGAAGCCCTCGCTCAGCGTCCTTCCGCCTGTCTATTCCAGGATTACAGGATGCTGTCCCCTCGCCTCTCAGTCTCTGTCTCTCTCTGCACACCTGTCTCTTGCTCTAATTCTCTCTTTCTTACATACACATGCACACACACGCGCACCACACCGACTGGGTCAAACCCGTGCTCCCCAGTGGAGCTTAACCCCTTCCGTGGCCTCTCATGAGGTCCCTCCATGCATTCCCTCCAACAGCTGGTAAACACATTTCCCACGGCCAAGCCCCAGTCTGGACTTTTTTCCACTCAGCAGATGACCCTACTCTTTGGGTTTCTAATAAAAATTTCTCACCGAATTCTCCAGGGTCTCAATTTAATCAGGATCCTGTATAGACTCCTGTGCTGCTAAAAATCTATGATTAAATGCATTCCATTTGTTGTAAAGTTCCCAAAGTCCTTTGCTGCGCATATGTCTAACCTCAAGATTTCTCGGCATCTCCAACCATTTCCTCCTCCTTGGTGCCTGGAGAGAGACAGGGCTCCGTGTAGCTTTTTGAGGGGAACCCTCCTCCCCGAGCTCCCCAGTGCTGTCCCCTGGTCCCTCGGAGCTGGTACACATTCATTACTTTCCCATACCCCCTGTTCCATCAATCTCTCGCTCCTAGTTTGTCTACATTTTCCAGTCTTTGTTGACATAATCAAACATTATTGTAAGCTTTCCTTTATTTTCACCCTGCTTCACGAACATATCCCCATTCTAATTTTCCCCTTTAACGACATACACAAACTTCGTGAAAAGTCTTTTCAAGCAAATGTATTTCACCAATGAATATGTAATTAATATACATATTTGTATATATACATATTTGTAAATATACATATTTGTATACATATGTATATATTAATATAGAGGATAACGAATGTTTTATTAAGCCAATAACAAAATATTTTACTAATATCCATTTTCTTAGCATTTTCTTTTTTTTTTTTTAAAGATTTTATTTATTTATTTGACAGAGAGAGACACAGCGAGAGAGGGAACACAAGCAGGGGGAGTGGGAGAGGGAGAAGCAGGCTTCCCACGGAGCAGGGAGCCCGATGCGGGGCTCGATCCCAGGACCCTGGGATCATGACCTGAACCGAAGGCAGCCGCTTAACCGACTGAGCCACCCAGGCGCCCATTAGCATTTTCTTTTTAATACCTGTTATCTACTTTCACCATTTTAATAAAATATTTTTATGCCAGACTATAAGCTCTAAACTATAAAATCCAATGGCATTTTCTAGGATTTTTTTGTAGGTTTTCCTCCCACCGACCTTCTCAGCCACACATGACTGCTGATCACTTGTAAATGAAAACATCTCTCTAGGATGATTGTGTCACATTCTTGGTCTAACCCAGAGACTGGCAAACTTTTTCTGTAAAGGGCCAGATAATAAACATTTTCAGCTTTGAGGACCATATGGTTATTGTCGAAATGACTCAACTCTGCCCTGTAGCAGGAAAACAGCCAGAGACGATATGTAAACAAGTTGGCATGACTCTGTTCTCAAAAACTGTTCACACGCAGGTACTGGCCTCCAGCCTGTGGTCTGCAGACCCGGCTTCTTACCGAATTCTAGCTCATTCCTGGGGACCCTCCTTACCTCTACTTTACCACTTGTGGTAGACTGAACTAAGGCACTGCAGAGGATAGCCACATCCTCATCTCTGGATCTTGCAAATGCTACTTTCTATGGTTAAGAAAAAAGAGAGAAAGAGAGGTCCTTGCAGACGTGCTTAAAGATCTTGAGGTGGGGAGGCTTTCTTCTGAATTATCTAGGTAGATCCCAAATGCAGCCACATTTACCCTTATGAGAGAGAGGCAGACGCGTGCCCCCGGGGGAGAGGGCAATGTGGACATGGAGGGAAAGTCTACATTTATGAGGCTTCATAGCAAGGAATGCTAGTGGCCACCAGAAGAAGCCAGAGGAAGCGAGAGGCGGGATCTCGGGCTCCTTGCTGGGTGGCCCCAGAAGACTCAGGTTGAACTTTCAGCCCCCAGAACTGCAACAGAATACATTTCTGTTGTTGGAAGCCACTAGATCTGTGGAGGTTTTCGTAGCCTCGCTAAGAACCGAACAGTTCATGGCCACTGATTGACCCTTACCTCACGTTCCGAACATCTTCCTCCTTTGAGGTTCTTGCCCTCAGGTCCTACCCTCACGTACCTTTCTTCTCCACCTTCAACAACCGAAGTCTTAAACATGCCCTCAGATTATTTAGGACTTCGGCTTCTGACTCATCCTTTTCTACCCTGCATCCAGCCATTGTCCTGTCGATTTAACACCCATGAGGATATCCAGTCTGATTCCTAGCGTCCCAACTCCTTGGTCAACGTAGCTCCAAGGACGTTCTTTACCCCCTCACCGATACCACATCCCCGGCTTAACTGTCTGTTATGAACTCAATGTTTGTGTCCTCCAACCCCCTCCCCCCAATTTATATATTGAAATCCTAACCCCCAATTGGGGAAATCCTAACTCCAGGATTAGGAGGTGAGGCCTTGGGGAGGTGATTAGGTCATGAAGGGGAGCTCTCCTGAATGGAAATTGGTGCCTTTATAAAAGAGACCCCAGAGAGGTCTCTTGTCCCTTCCACCCTGTGAGGACGTACCAGAACTGTGAGCAATAAAGTTCTGTTGCCTGTAAGCCTCCCAGTCTATGGGATTCCTGTTATAGCAGACTAAAAGGATGAAGACAGAAGCAGGATTACCCCCCATGTAGAATGTGCAATACTGAGAAATCATTCTCAGCACACCCTTCCTGAGATCACCTCATGTCTCGACCTTCTCATTCCTCTTTCCAGGCAATCGCTTTCCCTTCTTGGACTCACATCTGTCATATGTTTCTGAAAGGCAACATAAATGAGATGTCCCGGTGTCAGACTCTTACTCGCTGTGGGAACTATGGCAAACTACTTAATGTCTCTGCACCTCCGTTTTCTTGTCTTTAATCATGGAAGGGTGTAATTACAGCTGTGACCATGAAATGACGTCACATGTAGAAAAGGCTCAGGACAGGACGTGGCCTGTGGTTAATGCTCTGTACGTTTTCACTGTTATTATGGGAGAATCAAAGCATCTCAGGTGGTTGAAAAGTGCGAGATCCAGCCTTGCCATGTTTGAAATCTCCTATAAGGTTCTTGGCAAATATTCATACAACTCCTTCAATGGCCCGAGTGAAAGGAGACTCAGCACCTTTACAGGTAATTCATTCTTTCATTGGAGAGTTCTGGATATTGTAATGCTCTCCTTTATCTTAAGGAAACCTCCATCCCCCTGAAATAGCTATTCATTATTTCTGGAAAGGCTTCATGGGGCCATTTTGGATAAGTCTATTTCCTCTTCCATTAGAGAGCCTTTTTAATGTTTGAAGATAGCCAGGATGCCTCTTTCCCCTTCATATTATGTTCTCCTATGAGCTAAACAGCTGCATATCTCTAACGGGTCCCCCTATGATGTGGCTTATGTCCCCTGACCACGTAGACGTAGAAGGTCATATAAGCTGTCCTTACTCTAGCAAGATCCCATTATCCTTACAACAGATGGATTAGGAACAACTAGTTATGTTGCTTAACAGCAGAGAACAGGAAAATTCTATTTTAGCTCTTTGGAAATCATAGTTCACATGCAAGAATGGTAATTCTCTCTTTATCCAATGTCATTCAGGAACAAACTGTTCTACATTTGAGAATTTTCCAAATAATTTAACATTAACCTTTAAAGTGCCAACTTTTTTTTTAAGTAACCGTTCATTTTGCAAGTGAGATCTGAATACTTCCCAAATTCTAAAATCTTACGGTAGGTGCTAACAGTGCATCAAAATTATAGAATACATAGTCCTTACCACCTGACAGCTTAAAAATCTGAGTCAGGGACATACATGCACACAAATCATCAGAGAGCTTGGCAGCAGTGATCCATGTCAGTTGGAGCAACCAGAAAATGCACCCAAGATTTAGAGGAGGGGAGACCACCGTGGGCAGGAGTGAACAGGGCAGCAGCATTTCTCCATCAAGGGGGAAGAGAGAATGGCCCTCCAAAAGGACTCGAGTCCTAACAGGTGGAAATGGGAAATATAACATGACAGGAGAATTGGCACTGGAGTGGTCAATGGTGGATATGTCCAAGAAATGAGGGGACATAAAGTCAAGTCAGGAAACCGAGGAGTAGCACAGAGGCATTGAGTGGTAAAACTTCAAGTGTTATGATCCGGATCTTGTTTGTACTGGGGGTACAGTGCTGAGTGAGTGCAATCTGGCTTTAGGTCTAGCGGTGCTTATAGACTATTGGGACAAGGAGGAAGAAGGCAAATATTGCACAGATTTGCACAAATAAATTTATTACACTTTTGATGGTTCTGTGAAGGAAAAATACAAGCTGTTGTGAGAATGGATAATAGCATATCCTGCAGAATCAGGGAAGGCTTCCTGAGGTCACCATTTCATCTGGGAGGTAGTAGCTATAGGCTGGGTGCTAGAGGAAGGTGGGAATGAAGGAACATTGGAAACCCCAAGAATCTCATGGATAACGTCCCTGAGACAGGATAGAGCACACCCTATTGGAGGAACACTACTCCAGACTAGTGTTCAGAGAGCAAAGAGGTGAAAAGCAGGCTAAGGGTGGGGCATCCAATTTTGGATGTTCATCCTAAGAGCAGTAGAGTTGATACACTCTAAGCAGGCCCCGTCAGAATCAGATTTGCATTTTTTAATAATGTGTGGTCAGAAAGTTGGAGGGGCATGATAGGTTTGCCATCAGGGTAGATGAGCTTGCCTAGGGAATGAGTGTTGCATCAGGGGGTAGAAAAAGAACCTTAAAAACCCTGATGTTTAAGAGTCAGAGGATAAAAGAGCAGCCAAATATGGAGATCTTGGAAGACCGGGGACCATGGAACGTCATGAACCTAACCAACAAGATCAAGACGTCATTTTGGCATCTCCTTCCAACTCAGATACAGCCTTCCCAACAAAGACGTTGTAGACCCATGAAGCTGAAAGTCACCTCTCCAGGTCCTAAAACTCTCGATATTCCTTTTTGCTTTTCCTTCCTAAGACTCTTATTACTCACTAGCCAGAAATATGTATTTTTTTACAAACCTGTCCTTTCTATAGACTACAAGCTCCTAATGTCAGAATCTATTTCTTATTCATTCTTGAATCACCAAAGCACCTAATAGAGATTTGCACACAATGAGTACTTAGTTTTTATTGAATAAAAGAATGATCTAATTTGTGCAAAATGAAGATAAATTGAAATTATGATCAAGAAGGACGGCTGAGGAGAGAGACCACACACCAGGTACAGAAGTACCTCAGTGGGGCTTCGGGAAGCAAAGATTAATGGCAGTACAAATAAGAGGAAGGATGGCTTTCTAAGAGAAATTAATAGGGTTAGGTGATCTCATCCCACTGTATGGTTTAAACGCTTTTATATATTGATGATACCTTATTTACATATCCAGACTTTGCCTCTCCTTTGAGCTCCAAATTCATATATTCAGCTGTTGACTTGGTGCGTCCACATGATTCTCCCATCCTGGGTTCTGTTCTCCCTCTAGTCTTCCCTACGTCCTTTGCTGTCATCACAACAATGACTTGCTCAGGAATCATGTCGATTCTGGACTTTCTCTTGTCTCATCTTCCCTGGGCCCTCCCCTCCCACTTGGCCCCATATCGAGCCCACAAGTGAATCTGGCTCTATATTAAATTATATTCTAAAGTGGACTTTTGTCATCACCTCCCACTCTAGCTATCTTTGACTTGTCATCTTTCCTCTGGAATAACTTAGAAGCCTTCTGACCAAGGGCCTTTTTTCTTGCCTCTCTTGTCTTTGTGTAGTCTGTTCTTCCAAAAGCAACCAATGATCTATAAATGCAAGAGCGTAGCATCTAACTGCTTAAAGCCCTTTAGCCCTTGCCACTGTGCATAGACAAAACTCAGGATCCTGAGCTGGCGACTGCCTATCTACCTCACTGACTTCATCTAAGTGTCTCTTGACATCCCTCCCTCCAGCTAGCCCTTCTCCGTTGTGGTTCTTTGAGAGAATTAGCCATAGAGCCCTAAGCATGCCTTGTGCATAATGGCTTCTCTCTGGAGCATCTAGAATGGTACCAAACTTGAGAGAGCTGAGAAAATTGTCACTCAGGTCAATTCCCGCAGGGCTTAATTCTGTTGCCAATCCTGGTGGAGAAAGCCTTCCAGACTTGTAGACACAGAGATGTTCTTCTTGTTCCTTGAACACCAATACCTGCCTTCAGGCCTTTGCATTTGCTCTTTCCTTTGCTGGGGTTTCACTTTTCCTGTAACCTCCAAGAGCTGGCTCCTTGCCGTCATCAAAACTCAGCTCAAAAGTTTCAAAAGTTCAAGTGTCACTTCCCAAAAAGGCTGCCCAGACCCACTCTTTATAAGGTAGCTCCATCTGCCTAGTCTTCTCTGTCCATTGCCCTCATAAATTACACTGTGAACGAAGTCATTTTTTGTTTCCTTAACTAGATTAAAAGGGTATTATGTTGAGTGAAATAAGTCAAACAGAGAAAGACATGTATCATATGATCTCACTGATATGAGGAATTCTTAATTGCAGGAAACAAACTGAGGGTTGCTGGAGTGGGGGGTGGGGTGGGAGGGATGGGGTGACTGGGTGATAGACACTGGGGAGGGTATGTGCTCTGGTAAGCGCTGTGAATTGTGCAAGACT
>NW_023270316.1:5423629-5526075 GCF_011800145.1 Mirounga leonina | reverse complement strand
GGAGGGGAAGAATGAAGCGGGGGAAATCGGAGGGGTAGACGAACCATGAGAGACGATGGACTCTGAAAAACAAACTGAGGGTTCTAGAGGGGAGGGGGGTGGGAGGATGGGTTAGCCTGGTGGTGGGTATTGAGGAGGGCACGTTTTGCATGGAGCACTGGGTGTTATGCACAAACAATGAATCATGGAACACTTCATCTAAAACTAATGATGTAATGTATGGGGATTAACATAAGAATAAGAAAAATAGTATAGCACAGATCAGATGTGCACAAATGTAGCCTTCCACATTTCTCTTTAGTGGGATCATGTGTCTTAATTTTGCATCTATCGTAGACACCACCACAACTAAGTCTAATCCCGGGTAATACAGTCAGTCACAGTTTACTTCCATCGATTCTAATCTGGATGTCAATGTTCAGTCTTTCCTTCGGCCTCTGTTCCTCCCTCTCGATCCCTCCTTCCAAGGTGGGCTTTGGGACTCACACCCTTAGGATGCTTGGAAAGGCCTCCCATCAATGTCTGGCCAAGAGGAGGTCCGCTCTGCTTGGTCTTTGAGCCTCAATGTGTGTGCAGTTACCTGTTGTCCTTGATGTGACCTATGGTCATCAGGAACACATTTTTTTTTTTAAATCTTCTCTGAACATACAATTTGTCTCTTCCAGTTTGCTTGTCTTCGCCATTTGGCCGCCATCCTTCCTTTCTTGGGAAGCTCAGGGATGCTCTATTGCTACCTTGGCATTGAAAGTGCCTAGGATGGATGTAGCTGTGCTTGAGGGCTGGTCTAGGCGGCAGTGCACGGTCCTTGGATCCCTCGTATCAGTCAGGATAGGCTAGGTCAGATCAGTGGCGTAAAGAAGTATTGGTTCGTTTTCGCTCATGTGACATATCCTCCAAGCGCCAGCAGGGTTTTGCTCCTAATCCTCCCAGGACCCAGCAGGTGCAGCCCCTGGCGTCTCCAACATGACACGTGGCATTTCCACTCACATTTGATCGACCAAAGCAAACCACATGGCCACTCCTAACTTTTAGGATAAGGCAAATACAATCCCACTGCAGGCCCAGGAAGATTTCTGGGGAGGAGTGCTAAGTGCTAATGCCCCCTGGAGCGGTCTTCCTTGATCCCTGCCTCATTGTACCTCCACAGGGGGCTCTTAAGCCAAAGGTGCGTCAGGGCCACTGGAGGGCTTGATAGAGCCCTGAGCCTCACCCCAGGGTTTCTGATTCAGTAGGTCTGACGTGGGGCCCCAATGTGCATTTCACAGATGCAGGTGACGCTGGTGGCAGGGGGAGCATCTTGGAGAGAGCTGCTACTCTAGAGCTCAGAAGCTCTGTTGGTCGTGAGACCTCTCTGAGAAGAGGTGGCTGCCGGAGACTGCATCCTGGGAGTAAATTCATCCTTGCAATGCCTTCCAGAAACCAGGATTTCCCCAAGAGCTTCTGTGATCCCGGCACCTCCCACCACACGCTGGTGCTCCAGGGATTATGCTCTGGTCCGCCTTCCATGTCCAGGCAGTAGACCTTAGTCACATCCAATTTTCTCTCCAACACATATTTAAGAAACAAATATTGACAATTAGTTTCTATTCTACAAAGTACCATACAGAGGCTTGATTCCCTTTGCTGGTGATCTTGAAGAGGTTTAGAGAGCAACTGACAATTTATTAGGAGCAAACACAATTTATTACTGTGAAGTACATACAGTGTAAGTTAGGTCGGGAAAAGAATTCCATAAGGAAGTTGCGTTAATAAAAAAAAAAAAAGAGAGATTCTGTTTGAAAGGGTTTTTGTGAATTGTCAACATCGGCACTGTAATTCATTTGCAACGCAGAGAAAGATTTTGCTAAGGTGAAAATTTGCCCAAGCTTTCCCGAATGCCACATTATGGGAGTATGCTGTGGTAGGTAAGGAGTGGCTCTATCACAGATCCCATCGGACACACTTGAGTTGGGATGTAGAGACGCAGTGTTGGCGAGGGTAGCTCTATTTCATCAGAGTACGACCCCCCCACCCCCGTGTGAATCATAATACACTGAAATGCCAGGTGCTTTCTGCAACATTTGGTGAAGCCAGCTGATGTTTTTAAGTAGATGTTTATCACCTCTCCACTCAGTCCTCCACTCGGGCTGGAGGAGAGGGCTGGGGTGCAGAGAATCACCTGATGACTCGGTGACAACATTTTCTTTTCGAGAATGTTAATCTGTTCCTCACCATTAAGACACAATGTTTTTTACTTTTATAATAGCTTTTGCTTCTCATTATGCAATAATACATATTCATTGTAGAAAGTTTAGAAAGCACAAGATAAAAATCCACCTTTAATTCTATCACTGAGCAATATTGCTAAATATTAGTTTATATTCTTTTATTCTTTTTTCTCCTTCTAGTTATAAACATGTCTCTTTAAAAAAAAAAAAAGGCAAAATGGAAATTTACATAGTTAGGTAATCTACTTTTTTTTTTAAGACCAATATATCGGCAACTTTCCCCCAAATCATTAAATATTATTCTACACAAATAATCAATGCACTGAATTCTATGTCAATAAATATTTCGAGTTTTATTGAAAAGAAGACAATGCACTAGACTTACTTAAGTCACTCACTGGGAAAGAGCTTTCTGGGTAATTCATGATTTAAAGTGCAGGACATGTGATACATTAAAGGTCATTTAAGAATTTTTAAATCCTTTTACTATCACTAGTCTCGGGGCGCCTGGGTGGCTTAAATGGTTAGGCGTCTGCCTTCGGCTCAGGTCGTGATTCCAGGGTCCTGGGATCGAGCCCCACATCGGGCTTTCTGCTCAGCAGGGAGCCTGCTTCTCCCTTTCCCTCTGTCTCCCCCCTGCTCATGCTCTCTCTCTCTCCGTATCTCTGTGTCTCAAATGAATAAATAAAATCTTTAAAAAAAAAAAGTACTATCACTAGTCTCCATGATATCTACCAAATTATTTTGTAGTAGTAATTTCCTGTAACAAGGAGCTGCAAGAATTTAATGCAGAATCAAATTCCTAAGATTTGCAGAAAGTTTGAGGTAAGTCTAAGCGCCATAGGACTTCTCAATACTTGCATTCTTAAAAGTGTTGCAGTGCTATGGGATAGAAGACATCTCAGAACAGCACTGTTTACTCTAACCCATTTGCTTTACTTTTTATTTTATTTTTAAAAAAGATTTTATTTATTTATTTGAGAGAGAGAATGAGATAGAGCATGAGAGCGGGGAGGGTCAGAGGGAGAAGCCGACACCCCACTGAGCAGGGAGCCCGATGTGGGACTCGATCCCGGGACTCCAGGATCATGACCTGAGCTGAAGGCAGATGCTTAACCAACTGAGCCACCCACGTGCCCTAACCCATTTTCTTTAATCCATATGCCTTAATTTGAAGCATCCATGTACATGAATCTTCACAGATTTTATCTCTGGTTTTTTAATATCTTTAAAGAAGATCCTACAATTATATTTGCTAGTACCTGTGTGGGTTGAGTACCCTCTACTGTCTGTGAATGCTTCGTATCTCCCATGTAACTGAAATCCCTCCTGCTGCACTTTTGCTACCTTTCTCCTCCTTTTTAATGGGGAGGAAGAACAGCTGGTCACTAATTCTCTCTCTCAAAAGGCTTCTCACTTGTCCAAGAGTATAACTTGCCGAGTAGAATAGCCATCCAGTTGGGTTTCCATGCATTCCAGCTGAGATGATTGTCAACATGTCAGACACAGGACACCTTGGGTATCAGGATCATTTCCATTGAATATTTATTCTCCCCACTGGGTGTCTGGCACTCTAAACAAAGTGTTTACTGGGAAAGTGATCTTTAGATTCAGTGAGACCAGTGTCACTTAACATGCTACCTGAGTCTTAATTGTAGTATATTTGACACCGCTGAAAGTGACAAAATGAAACCATTTAGAAGTGCCGACTTGCCCTTCTGTGTTTACTCAGCACGGGAGGCCTAATTGTGGTGTTGACAACCCATGGCTTTTACTTCACTGACTCATTCTGTGCTCATCTGAAAAGTTCATTATAGTTTTCATGACGCCATTGTTTCTCCTTCCATGTTTTTAGATGGAATGGGGGCCTTAACCTTATCATGTTTGAATGTCTTAACCTTACTGAAAAGAAGTGGTGTTGGCTTATTTACCTGTCAGCTTTTTACCTCTAAGAGAGGAAAATCTTTTGTCTAGGACACATGCAAGGGTTCCCCCCAAACTCTCAGAATCCCATTAGCTACCGTATTCGAGTGAATAGAGCATAAATCACATTGGCATTTCCCTCCAGTTCATTTCCACCATCTTGTTATTGGATTTAGAGTGACTTTTATACGTTTGGGAAATAACTAACTGCTCTAATTTTCAGACTGAATCTTTTTCCTCCTATTAGTTTGTATCCCACTCCCTATTTAAGCCGTTAATAAGTGCATGAATTAATAACAACTGATATTATAGAGTCTCTCTATGTGCCTGGCATAGTTATAAATGTTTCCAAAGATAAACTCAACTAATTCAATTCCCTTTTCCTAAAAAAACTCTCTGAGGTGGAGACTGTCCTTACTCCTTCCTTATAGACAAGGAAAGTCTTTAATTAGAATAGACAACTTGTCCAAAGGTACACAGCCAGGTTGTCCACATTGTGGTAATTGTCTTAAAATAGGGCTAGACTTGAAAAATGAAAATCTTTAAGGGAACTTAGAAAAGTAAAGGCTTAGATGAGAGAGCTGGGTGGATGATCAAGACAAAGAGCTCCCCTCTCTGCCCTGGAGAAAAAGATCTCCCTGGGCTGGTGGAATGGCCATGGGAAAGGGCATGAGATAAGAGCAGGATGTTCCTGCAACCTGCTTCTCCTTCCCTGGGGAGTTCTGGGGAGGCATGAAGCTTGAGGCAGACAGGAACAAAGAAATGGGCTCAGAGACCCCAGGGCCTCACACAACCTAGACATAGCAGGAAGAATTCTCAGGAATCTCAGAAGCTCAGGAAAGAGAGCTGAGAGCTGAGCTGTTCCATGGCCCAATGTGGACTAACGGCCCACAGTCAGAGGCCATGGACATCTCAACACACACCTGCAGAGATGAGGTGACCCAGAGATCCATAAACCTTCTCCAGGGCTCTCCACCACATAGCTCCCCAGAACTTAGACCCAACCCCCAGGAAATATAACATCGACAGTGGTTAAGATTCTACTGTCCTAGTGGAGTGCTGGCTTAGAATTAGAAATTAGGGGGGCAGGGCATCTGGGTGGCTCAGTCAGTTGAGTGTCTACCTTTGGCTCAGGTTGTGATCCCAGGGTCCTGGGATCGAGTCCCGCTTTGGGCTCCCTGCTCTGCAGGGAGCCTGCTTCTCCCTCTTTCTTTCTCTCTCTCTCTTATGAATAAATAAATAAAATCTTAAAAAAAAAAAGAAATCAGAGGAGGTGACTTTCTTGCACACCTGACCCTACAAATGTTGGGGAGCTGAACTGAATATATCTGATGCATCCATATAAAGTTTTGCTGCTTCTATAGAACCATTGCTTATAAACAAGCTTACTTTCCTTTCTTCTGTGGAGGAGAAAAACTTTTCCTCCACCCTCTTAGGGTCCCTGCCTTGGTCTGAAATTGGACTGACAAGGACAGATTCACAGGACAAAAGCACACACACGTATTTAATATGTGACACTTTATAAGGAAGTGAAGACACAAAGAAAGAGTTAAACGTGTTTCTATGCTAGGTTTGATGACGACTGGGCAGTCCTGGAAAGATATGATAGGTTAAGGAGTGTTAGGCAAGGGTAGTAAACTGGGGGAAACTCAACAGGTCCTGTTGGCTCAGCTTCTTTGTGTCATCCCTCCATCTTGGAAAGAGGATGTGCCTTTCCTCTGGGGATGGCGAGGGCACCTCTCACATAAGGGTCCTCTGACCTGTACCAGAGAAGGGGCAGATGGAGTCCATTTCTCAAAGTCCTTCAGCTCAGAATGTTCAGTATTCCAAGGTGCCATAGTTTGGGGTAGCTTGTTCTGAACCCCCTCACTTCTCTTCCATAATAATTGCATAATTATTTTATGATTGGTTAACTGATTTGTAATACTATACACTCTTTATGTAATTAATTGCTAATCAGGAGTATTAACTGTGGGGCCAGTTCAGAGAATCTGAGTGACTAGTAACATTTGGGAAGCCTACCTTTAAGAGTCATATCCTAGCACAAAGGTTGGTATCACTCAAATAAAGCTCAAATGATAAACTGTGCTGTCAGAAGTCACGACAGTGGTTGTCCCGGGTTGGGGGGAGGAGAGTTATTGGAAAGGAGGGAGTGAGGGTGTCTGGAAAATGATTGTTATGGGCTGAATTGTGCCCCTCCAAAAGAGATGTTGAATCCTTAACCCCCAGTACCTGGGAATGTGACCTAATTGGGAAATAAGAGTTTTTGCTGATGTCATCAGGTTAAGGCTCATCATCAGAGTGTCCTCAAAAGAAGAAAAGAGGACACACAGGGAGAAGGTCATGGGAAGAGAGAGGCAGTGACTGGGGGGACTCATTGACAAGTCAAGGAACCCCAAGGATGACCAGCCGTCCCTCCAGCTAAGGGAGAGGCCCACGATAGACAGCTTCCAGAAGGAACCAGCCTTGCTAATGCCTTGACTGGGGACGCCTAACCTCTAGAACTGTGAGACTTGAGCCCTTTGTTTCCGTAGCTGGCCATGTTCTGTCCTTAACCTGGGTGCTGCTTAAATGGGAGTTTTCCGTTTGCGAAAACTTGGAGAGCTGCACATTTAGGAACTGTGCACTCTTCTTTTGTGTACGCTATCCAACAAAAAGGCAAAAGTATATCTCACAAAGCATATGCTTGGGTGGCGCCGAGGGAAAGGCTCTTTCTTGTGCTTAGTTGACGGAAAGAACGTCATGGCTCTTTTGCCCCTTCCTTGATGTGTTTTGAGGAAACCATGTGGGAAAGTGATAAAATGATTTAAAAAAGATGGTAAAATAGAAGGGCGCAGAGGAACGGAGTGTAACCGAGAGGGTTCACATTACGGCAGAGGAAGACTCCTCTTCAGAAGGTGAATGCAAGAAAACAATAGTTTGCAAATTTAAAGGAAATTTGATTCTCTCTTAAGAGCTTATCTGTTCACAGGACCGACACTTTTAGGTCAGCTGTAATTACAGCTAGTTCTTTGCCAGACCCTTCACTAATGAGGCTCTTCGCACTCCTATTAGGGGCTGGCTTTGTTTCCTGAGAGGTGGCCCTGGTTTTTCATGGAAGCTTCCACACATATGAGACAAGGGGAGTGGAAGGAAAGGCTGAGAACCCAGAGCCACAGGGAGCCTCTTCAGGCACTGGAAACACTTGGTAACTTTCCTTAGAACTGTCACTGTATTAACTTCTAACCCATTAAACTCGCTTACAGGATAGCTTTAGTCAATGAAGCAGGAGATGGCCTTTTCTTGGCCTCTCCAATTCCAATTCCAGCAAAATGAATGAAACACAAAAAGTTCACAGGGGAGGCGGCTGGGGGGGCAGTGTTGGGAGCTGGTGTCGGGAAGAGCTTTTAACTTATCTTAACATTACTGTCCTTTCCCGTTTCAACTTTTATCTGCTCATTAGCTCCTTAAAGTTTGCTCATCCATCCATCAAAAAGAAGAAAAAGAAAAGAAAAAACCAAATGATGTGTGAAGAGATCTTCTAGGTGTTGCTAGGTCTGGAATGTCATCTCCTAAATTTGTCTAAACATGATGGACTTCTCATCGGGGACAGAAGGGCTCCTTTTCATGAACAGTTAATAGTCATTTGTGATTTTTTAAAAGCACTTATGTATGAAATGGCTTTAGAAGTATTTGAAATAATTTCTGTTTCTGAACAGAAGGAAGGGGTAACTATCCCAAAACATTGGTCTTTACAAATAATGAAGTGTGTTTAAGGTTACTTTTTAATGATTGCACAAAGTAAAGATGTTTCAGATCGTGAGATATCGCCCACCCAATCTCACAGAACTTTTCCCTGGAATGTGTCATGTTAATTTTGTGCATGGGCCAAGAGCCAAGTATTGAATAAAGGAACCAGAGCTTTGATTACAAAGAATACAAGTTTATTGGTCACAAGAATTTGTGTCTGTTTACTAAATTCGTACATAGGACCTGCTCAGATGTTTGCAAACTCATTTCTATTAACTTCCAAAAAGGAACTTGATTCTTTAGAGGGAAAGGGGCGATACTGATTAGAAAGGTTTCCTTCAATTGACTAATAGGCTCAAAGTGAAGAAAAGCATCACTACTGCGGAATCCAAATAGAGCTAGCATTCAGTCTACATCAAAGATACCATTCATTCATTCGTTTATTCATTCATTCATTCATTCATTCATTCAGATAACTATCAACAAGGACATTAGTATAAAAGATGCGAAAGATTAAGTTCTCACACCAAAATCTCAATAGTCCTGTAGGAGATATAAACATAAGTTTAAGGCAATTTAAATACTTCCAGACAGAACATGAAGTTGTTGTAATCTATAAATATTAATTGCTGAGATAGTGGGGGTATAAATAAGCATTTACCCATCATTATAGAGATGAGGACATTCTCCAATGTTTCAGTCATGAGCCCTATCTGGACTCAGTGTTCCCAGCCACAAAAAAAAAAAAAAAGGAAGGTTGGACTGGTAGATAATCTCTTTACATCTTTTTCCCACTGACATGACTACTATCCTGATTATTTTGTGGAGATTGAGAACAGATTCTAGTATTGACATTGAAGAAGCGTTGCTTGCTCATGTATCTTTAGGACAGCATCATTTTTAGGGCAATACCCCTTTTTTTACATAGATCATCTATTTTCAGTAGTAGTCAACTGACATGTCAGAGGCAGGGCCAAATGTTAAATCTAAGTCGGACTTTAGACACAACCACACACTTACTTAATTTGCAGGGCAAACCCAGTTCCCAGCATGAGCCGAGTGCTGTGCTGCATGCTGGGACTCTAAGGACAAAGGGGCCAGTTGCTTGATCTCAGTGAGATCTAGTATCCTCTCTCCTCCCGTTGGCTTACCGTCACCGCATATATCTAGCCAGCTTCTTAGCTGCGGTCCTCCTTGGAGCAGAGAAAATGACATTGCTTGAATGAATGAGTGAATATAGGATGGAGGCCTGGCCCCTGTTTTGGAGACGTTCGGAGTCTACTAGCGGAGACAGGTACATACATAACAATGACAGAGCCAAACCAAGTACACCAGTGGCCATCTAAACAGTGCGTCCCTCGGGTCCAGAGGTGGATGAATTAATTCTGACTCCAGGAGCAGGCTGGATGTGGAGGGGAAGGGTATTCAGTTTAAGTGGGGAAAAGAAAAGCCTTTTATGTAGAAAATTATGGTTAACAGATGCCTCCCTGCCTAAGTAATTGCTTCAGAGACCCTTGAACGTGTGAAGTCCCCCACCCTGATCCCAGCTCCTCACGGTCATGGCCGCCCTTCCAAGCGAGCAGAGTGACTTTGTGTTCCTGGTGAGGCGGTGGCAGGGAGCTCTTTGAACATCGTATTCCTGAGTTTACAGAAGGTCTAATTCGTGTGCATGCTCCAGATCAGCTCTTCTGTTGGCGTGCTACGGCAGCTTCCTTTCCGAAGGACAGGCACGACATTCCCTCTGGGGAAGTCGCATGTCCAGGCTGCACACTCAGGGCGTGGTCCCTATGGAGCTCCGGGAGGATTACCCGTGTGCCTGCAGGTGCTCAGGTGTTGAGTTCACCTTGAGAGCACATGCGGTCGGAGTTTGAGAGCAAAAGAGGAGGGAGATCCAGTGTCGAATATAAACACTTGAGGATCCTACGGCAGGACGGTAGGTCCAGGTGGAGGAGGCAGAGGCTTAACCGACGGAGCCACCCAGGTGCCCTAAACCTCCCCTGTTTTAAAATGTTATCTGCAGCAACCCTGAGCCTAATCACACTGGCATTTGAAGATCCTCATCGCAAGCCGTGAATTCTAATTCCCCACCCAGTGTGTTCTTTGTCTTTTTTTCCCTGTATTAAAATTGTTCAGACTTTTCTAAGTCCTGAGAAATTGAGATTTCCAAAGAGAGAGACATCTCAGGATAGCTAATAACACTATCTACACTAGGCAAGATCCTCCTCTGAAAAAAAAAAAAAGAGAGAGAGAGAGAGAGAGAGAGAGAAAGGAAGAGAGGGAGGGAGGGAAGGAAGGAAGAAAGAAAAGAAAGAAAGTTTGAAATATTATTTTGTGTCTTCTCTTTCTTCTGCGTTTTCCTCTGCAGGTAACTGTTGCTTTGGGAGATTTTGCCTGAGGAACTTCTGCAGGGTTGGAAAGTAGAAACAGCTTCCCCCTTGAGGCTGGGTCTCCCTTTTGCAGAAGGAAAGCACACGCAGGGATCACACTTGACGGGCTTTTGCACGGACTGAGGGCTCAGGGAAAAAAAGAGCTAGTTCTGGATTTAGAAGAGGGAGGGGGTCTTTGGTCTCTCCTCCCCCTCCCCCCCCCAGCAGGAATCTGACCCCCCAAGGAAACTGCCAGTGCAGAGGAGCCTCCTAACCTGCAAGGACCATGTGGGAGCCTGGGTGGCCGCTTCTGGAACAATCTCCACAGTTCTGGGGACAGGGGGTGACGCAGTCATAGCTGAGATTGCATTTCCCATAAGGCTGGAAACATGGGGCAGGGAGAGCCAGAGAAGCTGACTTCCAGAAAATGAAGGAACATTTCCGACACACTTCATCCTGTTGGCCCAAAGACATTCTTTCTACAATAATTATGTTATACTTACTCTTTTATGTAAAACACGCTGGGGGCTGCGGCTAAATAGCTAGCCAGATATATGCAGCAATGATAAGCCAAATCAATTTCCAATTTACCAATTTATCAAAATTATAAACATGTTCATGAACTGATTTTAACTGAAGCCCTGTTGTTAAGGGAAATGAAATCTTATATAAGTATCAATACACCCCTATGTCTCCTCATTAGTTAATGTATTTTATATCTAATGATGTTAATTTATAGTTTTTAACAGAGCAACAAGGGAAAGAACCCAAAATATATTTTTTTAATGTAGGACGTTACGATTTTAAAATGTAAGAATTTCTTTTGAAAATTCTCTTTCATCTATTTTATATTTTGACAATAGGGCCTTTTACAACAAGAACATGGTACATACAAGTGTGTCTCGAATGTTTTTCTGTTGAATGGCCTATCTAATTAAGGAAGGGACATCCCAGACGCTCTCCAAAGTGGCTTATTAGAGTGCACAGCGGCACGAATCTTGGGAGTGATTTGGCAACATTTACAGACGTCCTAAAATTATTCATGGCTCTTGACTCAGAAATCCCACTTCTAGGTATTTATGCTAAGGGAATAATTACAGAAATATGCTACAATGAATAGAAAGAATGCCTGGCTGAGTGAGGTTCTAAAAAACAACATTTAAGATTGTAAAGAATGCTAATGTCCCAAAGTAATGCATGATCCATCATATAATGCTGGGCTCTGCAGTTCTTGGAAGTCATATGTGTATAAATTGTATACTCTTTGTCTATTTTCAAGCTACATCCAGCCACTCAAACACACAAAGTATCCTTTCACTACCAGATCTAACTCACTTGTATATGGCTATATAATTTCAATTGTCTTCTTTCTGCTCTTCTGAGTAGTCTTCTGACTACTCTTAATATAAGAAAACTATTCTCAATAAAATTAATTAGGACCATAAATTTAAAAAGAAAAAGGACATGAATATGGATTGTTGCATTTTTTGTTCAATAAAAAGAAAAATATCTTAAAAGAGTAATGATCATGTTTAGTAATATGATGATCATTATTGTCAATGATAATAATTAGTATTAATGATTATCAAGGTTTAGTAATAGACTTTAATCTCGATATATATATTTTTTTCATTTTAGTCTTAAGTAGACTATGTTTTAGAGCAGTTTTAGATATACAGAAAAGTTAGGGAGACAGTATAGAGAGTTTTCATATATCCTCCGCCGCTTTCTCCTATTGTTAACATCCTCAATTTGTTATAATTAATTATTTCTATTGGGAGTCCTTAGCTTCTCTAGATTTCCTTAGTTTTCACCCCGTGTCCTTTTTTTGTTCTAGAATCTCATCAGGGATACTACATGACATGCAGTTGTCCTGTCTCCTTAGGGTCCTTCCTGCTGTGACCGTTTCTCGGGCTTTCCTTGTTTCGATGTCCCTGACAGTTTTGAGGAGGGCTGGCCAGGTCCTTTGCAGAATGTCCCTCTAATGGAATTTGGCTGATGTTTTTCTCATGAGTAGACTGGGGTTTCAGTAACACATTTTTAAAAATCTTCCCTCCAGCTTTCCCTTCGAAAAAAAAATAAAAATAAAAAAGAAGAATTCATACCCTCAAACATCACAAAATCCCCAAGTCGAAACCCTGGACAACGTTTTGTGTCTTCCAGTTCATTGACAAATATGCAAAATGACACAAGGTTCCCAGGCTGCAGGGCTCTCCATTAGTAACCTACCCCCTGGATGCAAATAAACATCAAATTTGATGGTAGTCACAACCACGGAGGGGGGAGCTCTGGCCTCCGGGGTGCTAGGACACTCGGCTGCCTCCCCACAACCCTTCCACGTTTGAATTGTGACGAGGTGTAGACCCTGCAGGCTAGACGTGCACTGCTGTTGTTTCCTGTTTCCCTTTCAATCAGCCTCCCAGCCTCGGGACTTGACAGGAGTTTCAAGCCTGAGTGTAATGTAAACAACTAGAGACAAACACCTAATTATTTTTCAGTTCCTTAATATTGCAACTTATAAGAGAACATACAACTTTTTAAATAGGCATTCTTATCACATCATGAGGAAGAAGACTTTGCATAAGACTTGTTGAAACGTGTCGAGAGGTCCAACTCCCACGAATGGCTTTTGGGTGAGCGCTCAGCGGGGAAGCTCAGTCCAGGGGTCTGTACGCGTACCCTTTACCAGAAGAGAGCAAACTCCTTTTTTTGCTCCACACGCGGGGTCTCATGTCCTTTGGAAAACTCCAAATCTCTTAATGCAGATCCCAGACAACCCCTTGGTTAGGAGACGAGAAAATGTATTTTTGCCATTTAAAATAAACACTGATGTCCTTTTTAGTGTTTTTGTCACCGTCAGTGGGCTAAGCTCTGAGGCGTGCTTGAATCTTAGCAGCAGATCACCGGGGAGGAATCCTGGGATGGATGGAAAATTAACAGAGCTAACTTCGGAAGCAAGGTGTCAATAGTGGAATTCATATTAGAAGGGAAATGGAATTAAATTAGGGCCGGCCCTAATTCAAAAGATGGTTTGGGCTGGACTGAGCCTTTACTTGGAATATGATAGGGTCTGGGCTGGGGAAGGGGCATGGTAAGAATCCCACTGGGCATTGGGACCAAAGCCAGGCAGTCAAGTGTTCGGGGACAAATTCTAAAATCAGTATCAGAACACTGGGGAAATAATCCAGATGCTGGAATAAAGCAGCCAATGCAGGATCGGCTATCAAATGACAATGGAGTGGGCTTGAGGGAGGGTTCAGGGTCCTACAGAGCAATAAGGTGAATTCCAGATTGCTGACTTCTTGCTTTTATTTCAGATGTTTTTCCTGGTTTGTTATCTTCATATTGACTTATAAATATATTCATTTTGATTTACTATCATAATCTTTTAAAAAATTTTTTCCGAACGTCTGCATTTGGAAAATTCATTCTACCAGCTTATCAGATAATTATTCATTTATAGGGGTTTTTTGGGGGGGTTGTTTTACATTTTTAAAAAAGATTTTATTTATTTATTTGAGAGAGAGAGCACAGGAGAGAACACAAGCAGGGGGAGTGGCAGAGAGAGAAGCAGTTCCCCACTGAGTGGTGAGCCCTATGCTAAGCGGGGAGCCTGATGCTGAGCAGGCAGCCTGATGTGGGGCTTGATCCAGGACCCTGGGACCATGACCGGTGCTGAAGGTAGACACTTAACGGACTGAGCCACCCAGGCACCCCTGTTTTTTGTTTTACCTTTAAGACACTTAAGATTCCATTTTAATGTGTGGTGCAAGGTGAGGATCTAGATTCATCCTCCATCCTTAAGCAGCTAACCACGGTCCTCAGCATCAACCACTGAAGAAAGACCTTGATCCCAAGACTGGAAAGCCCTGGCCTTACCTAGCTTGGCATCACAAACACTGACACATAGTGTGGTGTCTGGTCCATAGTAGTTGCTCAGTATCTGTCGGGTAAGCAAATACTTCCTCAACCTGTCCCTGTCCCCTCCCCAAGCTGTTTGGTCGCATCTCACAGATAACACCCTTGCTTTAATAAGGAGTTTTTCTGGAGACAGATCTCTAGATAGATGGTGCGTAATGACAATGATAATAAGGAAAGAACCGACTTTCTCTAATGCGGCCAGATGCTGGGAATAAATCCTTCCTATCAAGCCTCGCTCAGGCCGCTTCCCGGTGGGAATAGCTTCTCAGGCAAAGACGTCGGGGTACCTGTGACTCCCGGGGGTCTGCCCTCCAGAGCAGCTCCTGCGTGTCCCTGGCTTGCCTTGGGTGCCTCTCCTAAGGGGGGTAGCATTTCTACCCTTCATTCCTCTTAACGACATCTGTCCATCCCCTACAGCTGTTCTCTGTTCCGGGAAGAAATCATTTTCATATTTCATATTTTAGGGCATCTTGGCATAGTGATTAAGAGTTGGATAACCTCCCCATTCTCCACCTGTGATGTGGAGTCCCCAGACCTCAGATTTGTCACCTGCGAAATGAGCGTAATACCAGCTCCCGTTTACTTACCATCCACGCTGTGCCTGGCACTGTTCCTGGGGCCTTATGCCCAGTGATTATTTAGTACTCCAAGGACATGTGCGCTATCTTTATCCTCTCTTTACAAAGGAGGACGGACCCGGGTGCATACAGAGGTAACTGACTTGCCTACGCTAAACAGCCAAGACTGACGGAGCCGAGATTAAAATGCAGGCACTTCTGGCTCCAAAGTCTGAAACCTCAGGGCAGGGCTATGCTCTGTTGGGCCCCACAAATTAAGCCACTTTAGAAAGCTGGCGTGAAGATGGAGTGAGGCTCCCGGGCAAGACACACAGTGAACGTGGGAGAGCCGTTGGCCCTGTGACACGAAGTGGTACCCCCTCCCTCACTTCCGTAGGGATACAGATGCTCGAAACGTCACTCCCCACTCAGGGGCACAAGAGAGCAATTACAGGAGGCGGGGACCCCATAGCAGGGCCCCAGTCAGATCTGGAGGATAAGGAAACGCATCCTTTTGCAAGGGGACATTATCTGTATCCATTATTATTGGAGGGGGGGAAAAACGCCCCAGTGCAAAACTCCCCTCCTTTCCCTGTTCCAATCTCAGGGATTATTTGCCCTCAACAGCCTCTGTGGGTTTCTCTTCCTCTTTCTCCATCCATTTCTACCGCTGCCCAGCCTGTCACCTTTTGCAGACTTCCCTCCGGGGGACAGGGTGTATGCAAAGACACAATCATGCATTTCCATCCATCTCACAAACTGGTGGGTGAGGAAGCGCCCAGATGAAGGTAGTTGGCTCACAGCACGTGCTATAAGGAGAGGGAATGGTAAGGATCGGGGGAGAGGAGTCAGTGTTTTCGGAAGCATTCAGACTTTTTATGTCTTACACGATGTCAGTTTCTCAAGTGTTAGCCTGGATGGGTCTCATCGCGATTTTCCAAAGGCAGCCCCAAATGAGCCTTGTTCCTAAAGCCATCGGAGTCCCAGGTAAACGTATATACACACACCTGACATGACAGCCTCCTGACTCACTCATGATGTTCTGGAACATAACGTATCACACTGAGACAGACCTTAGGGGCTCTCTAGTTCCACTGCTTGCCCATAAAGACTTCCTTTGACTGGACAGGTGTTTTTTCTTGTTTTCCTCTTTTCTCTTAAATAATTGCAGTGATACGAAGCTTACCAGAAATCAAAGCAGCCATTTTGACTGTGGAGCAGCTAAAATTCTAAATGTCTCAATTTACACTGAGCTAAAGTCTACCTGGAATTGAAATTTCCAACATTGGCCCTTGTTCTGTCCTTTGGAGAGGGAAAAAAAAAAAAAAAACACAAAAAACTTTTTTTTTTCTCTAAGTTCACACAATTTCATGGTTTCTCTTTGTTCTTTGGATGAAATAATAATGCCAGTTGTTGAGGTCTTCTTTATATTCCAGAAAGCAAGCTGTGCTAAGTATGGTAACGAAGGATTCAGTTTTATATTTTATTCTGTTTGGTTGACTTTAACGATGTTGTTACCTGAAACTTTTGAGTAATCTTGAGAAAGTTAAACATTTGACATTATAAGTTATTTTTAAAAACAGAATTACACAAAACAGCTAAGAATTAAACAAAACATATGCATGAGAAATGCATTTTTTTAACTGTTGCTTTATAAGTTGTGTTCATTTCTACTTAATCAATATAAAGATGACACCCTGGGAAATGAAAATGGTTTAAATAATAAGCTCAAATATAAACTCACTAATGCAATTCAAAAGGAATCTCTTATAAACATATTTATTTTTCTGATTCATTTATAAATGTAAAAAATGATATATCCCTTAGAGATGAAGATGTCTTATTTGCTTTGAAACTCATTCTGTTAAATAGAAATGACAGTGGTAAATACGTTTTCAAATGGCACTTACACTTCATTATGATTTTTATATCACCTCTTTAAGATGTACTTTTAAAAGCTATGTGTAAATTTAAGAATCTTTTGTAAGAAGGTTGTTTTATAGTTTGATATAAAACATTCCTCTGTAAATATGTTTCCATATTAACATTTCAAATTAGGAAAGTGAACTGAAAATTGCCATTAAGATAAAACCTCTCTTTGAGAAAACCTTAAAAACATTCGGTTGGATTTAGGACAAGCCCAATTTAACGTTCTGACGGTAACATTCCCTCATGTCCACTACCCATTCTCCAAAAGGCTGTGATATTACTTTTATTTGGTTCTTATTACTTTGTTTTCAGATCTTTCCATTCATTCAGTTGTGGAACGTGGCGTAATCGTGGTCGGTTTATGTGATGTAGTCTGGGCTCTAATCCCTGGGGATTTTCATGTGTTTAATGATATGCTGAAGATATGCTATTGAATTCAAAGAACATGGTTAGTTCATAGTTAGGCTTGAATGATGCCCCCCCCCCCCCCCAGCTTATGGTTGATTTCTTACCTTGGGAAAATCCTAACTGAATTTAATTCACTCACAGTTTGAAAGTTCAGCTTTGCAAGGCAGAGCTTTTGCAAACATATACAAAGCAGAGCCATACTCTTAAATGTAACCCTTTTGGACCGAATCTTATTTTTCTGACTTCATATGTCAGCTATAATAATGTAGATTACGCAGTTGAAAATAAATGATTATTTCAAAGTACTCTGATCATTCATCAAACATGTAAATTTTATCTTTTCAACTTTGGAACATTAAATAAAATGACATTTCCTCTCCGTTCTACAAAATAATATCATTATAGCCTCCGTTGAATGCCTGGTTTGGCTCTCAGAGCCCTTTAGGTCTTGGGTCAAATTCTGTGTCTTCTTAAGTATCAGTATTGTCATGCTCCTTTTGTTTTGTTGTTCGAGAAGAAAATGAAGATCTTTGACATCAAGTACCCAAGTGTGTTTCACCAGAAAAACCAAGGATGTAACTTCTGCCCCACTGGTTTGAAAATCCAAAATCTTCTTTGCAAATAGAGTCATTCATTAGGTACAACTGGATCAAAAAGTAGCAAGTTTTGTCTAAGTCTTTAGCCCCACACCTCCCCAGGCGTCTCCCAGATTAACTCTGTTGTGCTTGGATTAACCTCTCAGAATCCTGGTATTGTTTCTCGTCATTACATTCATCCTCATGTCTCCTGTTGTTCTTGCTTTTCAGGAGGAGGAATAAACAGTAGAGGGTTTAGCCATGATAAGCTTCTCCAGCTTGGAGTATCTGTTTGAGCTTCATATTTGACGCTTGTTTCCCTTTTCAATGTAAACATTTCCCTTTGAATCCAATAACCTTGTCAATAGAAATCGTTAATACTGGAGTGTAGAACAGACTGTGTGAGCAAATACCAGCGAAGTCTCATTAGTCGTACAAAACCTAAAGCCAGAGATGACAGTTTTGCAACTGAATTAATGGTCCGTTGACCCATTTTGTTGTAAACAAATTGGAAAGGGTATTAGCATATGAGAACCATATCCGTTTTAATATGATGAATTTAAAACGAGGACAGTATGTCCCTGGAGCTTGTCAACAGACAGTCATTCATAATACACTCTATTCTTTCATTTTCTACCAAATCTTTTAAACAGAATGGAATATTACACGCATTTAATATAAATTTGTTGGCAGCGCCCTGGATTAAAGGAGACAAAGTAAACATAACTTTATGCTGGCTGTGGATAGAAAAAATTCCATCCTGATCTCCAGTTATTGTTTCAGTTAAGACCGCTATTCCTGACCTGGCCCCAAAGGAAATTTAACATTGATTAGAAAGACCACGAGCACAGGTCTCTGAACTAAATCCTGGGGAAGGACGAGAGTGATGTTATTTTTCTTGGAGATGGCATGACAAAGAATCGATACTGGGAACATTCTGTGATGTCATAATTTGATTTACTAGCTGACCTGCCCGGCAACCAATGACTGATTAAGATCCAAGAGAGCCTCGCCGGGCTCGTCAGACAAGACTTGCTTTTCTATTTACATGTGAATTTAATCTCGACATAAGTTTGGAACCCCCCAAAGATTAGTCACCCTGTCATGATTAAGTGAAAATACTTACAAAGCTGGAGTCTTGAGGTCACAGATTATCTACGGTTTTCCATAGTTTAGTGAACTTTTCTGTTCCGTTCTTCTGCTAACAGTGCAGAGAGCCCAGGGTTTTTACTTCATCTCTGAAAGTAATTTTCAAAAGCAAATTTATAGTCAGGTGCAAAAAATAAGGGCTCAGAAAGCTTCCTGGGAAAGAGAGACAGTTCTTCTTACTATTATTTGTCCAAAAGGAAAGAGATACTCCTATGTTCTTTTCCCAGTACGCGAAACGAATTTATCTGTATGTGACTTGTGACTTGGCCACATGTTTTATCAGAAAGAACATTCGGTGTTTGACACTGGGGCTAGAACCAGCTACACAATTTGTGAAGCCGGGGGCCTTTTGTCCAAAAATCTCTAAAGAATTTAAGACAGCAACAGCATAGCATTAAACCAAGCTCAGGGCCCTTCTCGGAGCGGAGCCTACGTGACAACCCAGATCAAGGGCCCATGACGCCTGGTCTGGTTGGGGCAAAATCTTCAAGTTATTCAGCGGTGTTTGCTTAGGAGACTGAGGAATGCCTGATTCCTACTTCAAATCCTAGCGTCCCCTACTTAGGAGGCTCGCAGGGAGTTACAGACATAAGTAACAATGGCAGAAAAAAAAGACAGGACACACCACCTCTCACTGGAGGGGCCTGTGCAGGAAAACTGCAGAGTACGTTGGCAAATGGGGCTGGAGTAGGCTGCCTAATAAGGCCACAGTGTCCCCTGCACAGAGCCCAAGCCCAGTTTTGGAATCTCGGCCTTCCCCACCAAGGCTGACTGATTCCGGGTGAGGCGGGAGCTGGGGAAAGAATCCAAACACAAACAACTGAATTTGAAGACAGTCAGACTGACAGAAAAAGTGAGCCGGCCTTGGGCTCAGGAGGGAGCCTGGGTTCAGCGAGTTATTTGGCCAAAAAGAAGCAAGAAGAAGACAAAAAGAGACACCCCATTGATGAGTGTGATGTTTGGATGTACAGCGTCTCACTCCTGATGCAAATGGTCATGGAGTGTGACCGAGTGGGTCCGCTACCACCTCTGGCCGGGGCAGGGCATGTGGGGGGAGAAGGGGACGCGAGGGCATCCTCCCACCTCTCTTGAACACAGTAGGGGAACCATGCAAGGACAATGTCATTTCTATTAAGCATTCTTCCAACTACAGGCCACTAAGCTCTCTTAGCACCACAAAAATAACAGATGTTCTCTGAAGAAAATATAAAAATAAATAAAAACAAGGCAGCAATAATAAAAAAAGAAAAACCAAATTCAATCTCCTGTTGTCTCACAAGTCAAGTATGAGTGATGCTAACATTTCAGGCTATATCTGATCTTACTTTTGATCCCTACATTTCCAATACTACATGTAAGTTAGTAAAAATTGCCATTCTGCTGTCTGTGGCCTGCTCCTTTTGTTAGTGGTATATCATGAGTGCCTTTCCATGCTACCAAATACCTCTCTCTACCTTTATTTTAAATGGCTACCCAGTGTTTTTCCATGGGTACTTCCTTAAACACTTTGTCTGAATATTTATGCTGTTTATTAACTTTATCTACTATAAATGATTGGGCGTGGATGTCCTCGTACATGTAACTTTCCAACATTTTTCTGGTTATTTCCTTATATTAAATTCCTAAAAGTAAAATTAGAGGGTATGTGTATTTTAAAGACTTTTCCTACAGGAGTGAGTGGCGTGACAGTTTGTGATTCCCCCAACAGGATTAGAGACTGCTGCCCTGATGGTGTTAGGCATGGTCCTTCTGTTTTAATTTTTGCCAGTCTGTTAGGCGAAACTGTTATTTTATTTTTATTTTATTTTTTTTAATTGCATTTAAAAATATTCTTGGTGAGGTTATTCCCCTTCTGTAATTCTTAGGCAATATGCACAAAATATAAACTCTCTTTCAATTTTTAAAATTATCCTTCTTATAAGGATGCCTACATTTCAGAGAAAAAAATTTAACCCACAGAGTTTCTGAAATAACAAAACGTTTTCATTTCAAGAAGTTCAGTCACATATGTCAAATTACAGGTTTTTTTGGAATACACCGGGGCTTTGATTGCAAAATGTATTTTAGAAATCATAAGATATAGAATAAAAGTATGGTAGTAGGCTGAACTGAAATTGGGGGTTCATTTGGCATGAAAGTGTAGATGAAAATCTGGAAATTAAGCCCAGCATGATCAACGTCAAAAATATACATTGAGCACATATTCAAGTAAATTAGGTTAGGAAATATATAAAAAAGTTAATCACATTAGCAATCCTGAATATCTACAAACATTCAATTAAACCAAAATTAAAGATAACGAACTAGTGCGAATATGTAACCTACAAATAAGTATGTTTAATGCAAATGCACCTGTCACCTCATTATTTAAATGGAAGAAAAGAGAGATTTAGTAGACACCTGGTAGAACTCCTCCTTGACTCTTGACATTAGCCTTCTCCTGGTCATGACCCTGAAAAACGAATTCTTTATCTTTCTTCTTGAAGTTACCTAAATACCATTTTTTTCAATCAGTCTTTCAATTTTTAGCATCTTTTGGAAGACTGATGCATGGGAAAATCAGTGCATATTCCAGCTTAAGCACCTTCCTTTTCAGCACATGGAATGCGGGGAGGAAGTGAAATCCGATGGCAGAGGCGCTGATGACGGGATCCCTGTGTCTCCCTCGGAGAGTCGCCAAGATACCACGGGCAGGACGCGCCACCTTTGGAGCAATATCCATTAATGCTTTCCTTTCCTTCTGAACGCAAGCTTCTAGGGTCTGGGAGATGTGAGGGGTTCATGATTTTCTGCTCTCATTGTTATGACCTAACGTTTCTATCTGCAAAGGCACTGACGCGTGAGCCGTGAACCCGAAACAGAGAAGGTGAGGGAGGATGTTCCTAAGTGAGCCGGGAGGGAGGGATAAATATTCGTGTAACCTAAGGGTCAACCTCTGGAACGCAGGTCAGCTACCATCACTCCTTAGATTTATTATTGAACAGGGACACTATTCAACAGCAGAGGTCTTACGACAGCCCTGGGATCCAAACAAGAGGGAATTTTTTTTTTTTTTTTGGTACTCAAATAGGATAAACAAATTTTTTGAGCAATATGTCTTGGAAAAGCACCTTGTAACAACAGGCTTCTATGTGTGCATGTGAGGCCACAAGGGTATTTTGTGTGTTGTATTACACTGGTAGAGATAGAATATGTTGAATGGCTGCAACTGGGAAGGCATGCTTCTCTTCGTAGGACACTTGGAGAGGCAGGGAGGATGTAGGTGTGAAGGCTGTGCACCATTTTGGCTTCCTTGTGACCACAGAACAATCTGGAGTGGAACTAGGGAGGTTTGTGCATAAACCAAAGGCTGAAGCCACGCTGCTAAGAGTTTACGCTCTGAAGAGGAAATATAGTGAAACACGACAGTTGAGAACACCTAGGCCTCGAGCTAACCCATCATTTCTTTCCTCAGTATGATATTCAGATTAAATTGCAAATGTGTGTGGCTACATATAGCTTTCCTTTCCTCCAGCGGACCGTTGCTGCATAGAAAAAAAACTTAAAGGAATCAAGGCTGGGAAGACCGCATAATCAAGGTCTAATTTTAGGTTGATGACCCCTAGTCCTTCTTAAAACCCTGCAACAGTTTCCATTTCTCTTTGGAGATGTTAGTATCCCTGCTTGGCATGTCAGGAGGTTGTAGAAAGAACAGTTCGACCTCATCAGTCTCATTTTGCACAGTAAAGAAGTCTCCAAGGAGAATGTTTAATTTATTACCTTTGTGAAAAACAAAGCTCTGAATTATAGATTATAATTATTTTCGTGTGATTTCTTTCTGAAGGTTTTAAAGATCTATTTGCTTTGTGCCTCTTTATCCACAAAAAGTTTAAAGATAAAATTTAGATATTTTTATTAAATTACTAAATATAGAACTTTATGGCTTAGTTATACAGAGAATGTTATAGTACAGAGTTTTTAAAATTATATGCTATTATTTTTGTATATAGGTACATACAATGCTTTTGAGTTGGAATTACGAGGAAGAACAGTCCAGTTTTCCTAATGCAAGGATGCTACTCAGAAGGACCCTTGGGTGGTACGTCTAAAGTTCATCAAGAGTTGAAGTTTGGGGGCTCCTAGGTGGCTCAGTCGGTTGAGCCTTCAGATCAGTTCATGATCTCGGGGTCTTGGGCTCCACACTCAGTGGGCAGCCTGCTTGTCCCTCTGTCCCCATCCCGCCCCAACTGTGCTTGTGCATTCTCTTTCTTTCTTTTTCTCTCTCTCAAATAAATAAATAAAATCTTAAAAAAAAAGAGTTGAAGTTTGGCTTATGCCACTCGCTTGGAGAGCCTCCCCTTGCAATAAACAGAGCAAGGTGGCCACACAGAGGAGATCCCACAGCTTGTGACCATCAAACATATATTCAATTCCCCAAGTTTGAAACTACCTAAACCAAACAAGCAATGCACACATTTCTACACTACTAAAGGTTAAGGTAAAAACCAGTTAATCTGAAAGAAAAAATTGTTCATTATAGGAAGGGAGCATTAAACTTCCCCTACCTACCCTTAAAAATATCTATATCTCTATCGTCTACTTATTAGCTATCATCTATCTATCTATCTATCTATCTATCTATCTATCTATCTATCTATCTATCTATCATCTGTCTATCTAAACACACGCATGTGTGTATAGATAGGTACGTAGACTTATGTATCTCTATGTCATTTCTATATGTATGCATAGTATGTCTAAATGCGTAGGCATGTATCTATATATTTATGTACATCAGTATATGGAAAGAGATATCTAGGAGATTTTAACTGTTGTTGTCAAGGAAAAAATGCCCATTGCAAATATTGTTCCATCTCAAAAACCTGTCTCTTTTGAACGTCTGCAACTGAGGACACCCTCGCACAACGAATCCTCCATACAGGAAAAGACAAAAGATGTGTATGGGCACATGTAGATACACAGATATGGAGACAGAGATAGGGATACAGACAGAGATATATAGACATACCCTTGTTTCTCCCATTTCCTCCTGAACCCTGAAGAAGAGAGAGGTAACTAATCAGTGTAAAAATACAGGTCTGGGACTGGAGTAGCCTCTCCCAAGAGATTTAAGAATAGAAAATGAAGTCAGAGCTGGTTGATTGGTATGTCACGCCAGAAAATTCTGCCCTCACACAGAGGCATTGGCAAGATTGAAAGTGCATACTGCGCATTTTGGGGACAAGGCAGTGTATCTGAGTTGACAGGCATGTGACCGATCTCAGCAATAGATCGTATCTGGGTGCGAACCCAGCTCCACCAGCTGGATGACCTTGGGCGAGTCCCCTAACTACCTGTGTCCCAGTGCCCTCAACTCTAAAACGTGGAGTGTTACATGCTGCATATAATGGGCTAAAACAGTGCCTAGTACACAGTAAGCACTCAATAAAAGCTAATTGTTATTTATATGGAGAGGAGAGCATAGGTGATGCTTTGGGATGATGCCCGCCCCCACTGCCTGATTTCTAAATTAAATGGGGGCAAGTTCGCCCAAGAATGTTTACTTTACATTCTTAAAAAATTCTCCAAAATACTTTCATTCTCCTCAGTTTTTCTTATACATCAAGAGAGTTAAAATTCTTTAATTCTAGTCCAAGTGACTCATTATTAGAGACGTTTTAGAACACATAACAATATCTGGAAAAAAAAATTCTTTATTTAACCCAATCCTGACCTTAAGACTTGCTTCATACCAGGTACAGTTAATTAATTCAGCATCACAGAAGGGCCGGCTCCAGAAGGGGCTCAGCCCACGGACCAGGGAACCACACACCCACCCATTCCAGCCTCTGTGTCTTATTAGTCATGTAGACTCGGGCATTTAACCTAGTCCCTACCTCTCCATTTTCGTATCACTACAATATGGGGAAAATAGCACCTACCTCATAAAATTATTAGGAGAATTTCTCTACTACTAGTAGAAAAGTAACAGAGTACCTTAAAATGTATTCCATACATGCTAGCCATAATTGTGTGTAAGATTAGAAAATATGTATTCATGTTTCTTTCTCTAAATTCAATATTAAGCTACTACATGGAAGTTATTGATCTTTAAAGTATTCATTCACAATCTAAAATTGTATTTGTAACTTACATTTGGCATCCTAAGGGAGAGGTACTTTGGACTACTTTATCTTTATACGTATATTTTCTTATGACACACTATTCTGTTTATTTTTTTCACTATATCTTTGCATTGTCCCTCAGCAAGGCAGAAAGTTCTTAAGAGTAGGGCGTTCATTTTAATCTATTCGTACGGCGTCTTTAACTGTCATTGATAGAAAACCCTGCAAGGTTAAGGGCTCTGTCTATGCCTCAATAACTTCCCAGAGGGGCTATCTGGTGCCCTATAGGCTGTAGATGATTGTTTTATTTTATTTACTGACTGAATTAGATAATTAGGCTATATATTTAATGGCCCACACCAAATGGTTTACTATCCCAGCTGCACGGAGGTAATGTTAAATTTAAGAGAAACATATATTTTCAGCGTTTAGTTAACTGGAGTCATGGCAATGTATAATGACCCTTACCAGGAAATCTTTGATTACTTGGACAACTCTAAGGAAATATATAACATGTTATAGATTGATTATTCCTATCTTCTATATTTCTGTTGCTTTTACGTACAGGTCATTAGGCAGAAATAGCTCTTGTTTCAGACCTACGTAAATCTTTCAGTGGGAAGCCAAGGCAGTCTGGGTTTAAAATGTTACACTACTATATTTAATGGGATTACCTTCTAGTATATGAAGTGAGAAATAAATTATTTGGGGAAATCTAATCAATGATGCTATAAAAATTAATTGCAAAAGACTGGGCTCATTTCACTTTTGTTCTATAAAAATGGTCAATGAAAAAAATATGGTTAGTGCTGGTGTATGTAGGGTAAATCCATCAATAATTGTCAGGCAATATATGATACGGACTTTCAAAGAACTAAAGGAAACTTGCTTGGGTTTACTTGCACAGGAAACATACAAGTGTGAAATCATTTTACCTGAAGACAATCTAAATTAGTATTTTTGTCAGAGGTCTTTTGTATTTTTTCTCCCAACATTTATTGTGAAAATGTTCAGATACAGCAAAGTGGACAGCATTTTTAGGTGAATATCCATAGACTCACCGGCTGGATTCTAGCATTAACATTTAACTAAAGTTTCTTTATCATATGTCCTACCCATTTTTCCATTCCCGTATCCAGCAATGAATCATTGTACGTTCCTAATGTATTTCAAAGTACCTTGCAGATAGTACAATTCCTCCTAAATACCTACGCAGTGTATCATGATTTTGAATTTAAGACTTATTTATATCCTTTTGGTATAAGATTTACACACAATGAAATGTACCAATTTTAAGTGTCGTTCTCAGAACTTTGGCGAATGCTTACAACCCAATGCCCGATCATGACACAGAGCATCACCATCACCCCAGAAGTGTCCTGTCCCTTATGCTCCTTCCCAGTCATCCTCAACCACTTTCCCAGAGGCCAACATGATTCTTTCCTTCTGCCACAGATGGTTGTCTTCCTCCTCTAGACTTTTATATCAGTGCAGTCTGTTTTCTTCTGTGCAGCACCTCGTTCACTTAGCCTAATGCCTTTGAAACCCACCCATACCTGTACCTGCGGTCTACTCCCTGTTACTGCTCAGCTGCATCCATGTGTGGACACACGGAGGCTTGCTGGTGTGCCCTCCTATGGATGGATGCCTGGGCTCTCCCCAGTTAGGGGCTGTCATGAATAAAGCTGTTATGGACATTTGGTTCTAGTCTTTCTGTGAATTTAATGTTTTCATTTCTGTTTGGTAAATCCCTAGGGATGGGCTTGCTGGATCACACTGTAGGTGAATATCTAGTTGTTTTTCTAATTTTCTAAGCTTTTAAATTTTTTTTAGAGGAGGAAGTGGCAGAGGAAGAGGGAGGGAAAGAATCCCAAGCAGGCTCCATGCCCAGCAGAGAGCCCGATGTGGGGCTCAATCTCACGACCCTGAGATCATGACCTGAGACAAACTCAAAAGAGTCAGACGCTCAACCGACTGAGCCACCCAGGTGCCCCGTCCCCTTAATTTTCTCAAAACACCATCTATGAGGTGGGTACAATTATTATCATCATTTTGCAAATGATCACAGAAATGCTGTGGACACACAGGCAGTAAGTGATAAAGCCCAAGTTTGACCCCAGGAATTTCGTTCCAAAATTCATGCCTCTAGCACATGATAGAATGGTGACAAAACGAGTCTGGAGAAATGTCCAGGAGGTAGGTCACAAGTGCCCTGTAAACCAGTTTAAGGGATTCGGGATCGATCTTATGTGAGGGGTCTCCTAAGGTATTCATTTCTCTGTTTGCTATTGAAGGTTTGAAAACAAGGGAGTGACATGCTTGGATCTGTGCTCTAGAAAGATGACCATATTCCTAGTGGTATGGAGAAAACTCGAAGCTCAGCAGAGCTTTAATGATTATAGCTTCACTCAATGATTATAGCTTCATTCAGCCAATATTTATTGAGCACCTACTATGTGCAAGAAGGTATTCCGAGAACTGGGAAATGGCATCCCTCATAGAGCTTATATTTTAGTGGACAGAGAAAAATAATAAACCGATAAACAAAAATATAGTCTGCCAGGTGGAAACAAATATCTGGAGAATAATAAAGCAGTAAGAGGAAATGGGTTTTTTCAGGACATGAGGAACAGTTAAAATTGTATTGAGTGACCCAGGAAAACCTCTAATCTGTGATGAAAGCAGAGCCTGAGGAGCTGAGGAGTTACGCAGGTATCTGGAGAGTCTTCTACTGAGAGTAACAGCATATGCAAAGGTCCTGAGTGGGGAGTGTGTGTGGCATGTTGGAGGAACAGACAAGGAAGAGAGGGTGGGAGAAGTTGCTTTCAAAACATGGCCACGATAACACATAGGATCCATTCCAGAGTAGTTGCTGCGAACACCAGAGGACAGTTTATAGTTTGATCCTGTCTGGGGGCTCCTGTCAGGGAGATGAAGAAAAGATGCCTGGATATTTCTGCTGGTGTAAATTGGGCTCTGTTCCCTCTCTTGGTGCTGTTAAGATTAAATGATGAGTGGTAGGGGCGCCTGGGTGGCTCAGTCTGTTAAGTGGCCCACTCTTGATTTTGGTTCAGGTCATGATCTCAAGGTTGTGAGATGGAACCTGGAGTTGGGCTCAGTGCTCAGCAAGGGGGGGTCTGCTTGGGGTTCTCTCTCTCCTCTCCCTCTACCCCCTCCCCTCCCTCTCTTAAATGAATATGTAAATAAATAAATAAATAAATAAAATAATGGATGGTAGAAGTAGGGAAGAGTTTATCACTCTTGTAAAGTATCTCTGTATTTATGACCATCCTATCATTTTTTTAGCAATATATTATACCCTCAGTCCTTCGCTTTTTTTGAGAACATGTTGCACGTCTAGAACGAATCTATTGAAATAAAGCCACCTGTGTGTCCCCATCCTGGTATCTTTTTTCAGCGTCGTACTTACCACTGCAAACATACATTTGTTGTCTCCTGGTTGCTTCTTCATTTCTGGTTTCAAACGGGGCTACATGAGCTTCTTAAATAAATGGAAGAAAGATCCTCACCAGAAACCAGTCTTTTCCCATACTCTGCTGGCTTTATCAAATAGCTCTGTAGAGTTTGCATGGGCTTTGTCTTATGCTGATGATCCTGGAAAGAAAGTTCTGGAAGAAATCATCTGGCTGATACCTATGGAGATTTGAATTTCAGCAATTGACTACAAAACTCACTTAGGACCTGCAGACCATCCTGTGATCTAACTTCTGGAACACTTTTTTTTTTTAAAGATTATTTATTTATTTATTTGACAGAGAGAGAGACAGCGAGAGAGAGAACAGAAGCAGGGGGAGTGGGAGAGGGAGAAGCAGGCTTCCCGCAGAGCAGGGAGCCCGATGCGGGGCTCGATCCCAGGACCCTGGGATCATGACCTGAGCCGAAGGCAGGTGCTTAACGACCAAGCCACCCAGGCACCCCTGGAACACTTTTAAGGGGAAGATTTTGCAGCATATGGAGCTGTCACATCCAATGGAGCAGAGTTGCCGTGCTCCTAGAAGTCACGTGAGGGGGTTCTGAGTACTTGGGTAGATGTCCCCAAGCACCAGAATAACATGAAATATGTCCTTATATATTTCAAAGCGAAAAGTTGGTGATATCACACGGTATTGCGGTTTCTGTGTGTAATATATTCAAATCACTTCATGTCCCTTCCTCGTCTCCACATTCTGCCTTTTTTTATTGAAGTAAACGTTAGGCACTCTTTCTGTTCTTTCAGCTAATTTTTAAATTAAAAAAAAATACTCCATAGCCAGTCTTCACAGCTAAGACATGAGGATACTGTCTACCGTTTGGTTTACTAATGTAATTATCAAATATGTTTTTAGTAAGTTTATGCGCCTTATACGGTGCTGCCAGGTGGTGGAAAGAACTTTCTGGAAGAAATTACAGGATCCCAGATTCAGGAGTTGAATCTCACCAGTCTTCCATGAAGATGAGTCTGATATCTAACGCCTTTGAAAAGGGACACAGTTCAGAGAGAAAACAGTGCTGTTGTTCCCCTTTGGGGCTGAAAACTTTGCGGTGCACCTTCTCTAATTATGTCTCCTCCTCTGAGCTGATGCACAGAAAATTTCCAGCGCAAACCTGTTTTCCCTCATCTTTCATTTGGAGTACATGGCCCCTCTCCCGCCCCCGTTTCCCCCTGGGCTGTCTTCCTCATTTGTTTGCACATCTGCCTTTCCACTGTAAGTGACGGCTTGAAACCCCACCATCTGTTTCTGTCAGAGAACTCACATCCCAGGCCTGCAGAGGCAAGGGGGCCCGTGCTCAGACGTGTGCCGGCTCCCCGGGCCTGCAGCCTGGACCTGGTCCCGAACTGAGTGCGACTGAGCGAGCTGGCATTCAGGCAGCTTAGAGCAGGCCAGACACAGAGCTCAGGGGCTGTCCAGGGCTTTTCTTCTGGAAAGTTGTGGATGAACCCCAGAGATATTAGTGAAATATTCCACTGGCCTCCTGGGGCCCTTTGTCTTGACACAGAATGTCAGGCTTCCAAGGACTTGACTCAGTGAGCACAGCATCCCCTTGCTCCTGAGGAGCCTCCTGAGGACTGTCTGAAGGGTGATGAGGTCCCCACAGTGACAGCTCTGGCGGGGATGAGGAGAGAGGCCCAGGGGGGATGAGGGGCACAGCCTGGGGCTCCCCCAGCTCAGAGCCTATGTCTCCTCAAGAAATCCTTCAGGGGAGGAAGAAAGGATCCCGTAGTTTTAAAGGTTCCTCTTGCTCCAGCCATCAACACAGAGCAGAAACCCAGGAAAACTTTCATACTCCTTACTTCTCTTGGCCTGCTTTCTCTTTGTTTTTTAGCTCATCTCTCTGCAGAATCCCTCACCTGGCTCCAGGAGGACAAGGTGAAATCCATGTAGCCTCCGGCATGGGCTGTTTTTTCTTCCAGAGAACTTACCCCACATTTACCTGTGGGAGCACAAAAAAGCAGGTTTGCGATGCGGCGGAGGAACTGATTCCAAAACCTAGGTTTTCATCTTTCTAGAGATTTTAAGGTTTGAGTTGAATCCACCATAATTTATTCCAATTGAGTATGTATTCTAAAAAAAATTTACTTTTTGATAATAACACAATTGACTAAACCTTGATGTCATGAATTCAGAGAGGACTTTTTTCATTTCATATTAAATACCGCATGAATTATTTGTATATAATTTCAATTAAAAAAACAGATGGCAATGTTTAGAAATAGGGTAATTTAATATTATGCTTTTCCCCTCTTTTAGTTCTACATTCTACATTTAATTTCCCAATCCACAATTTGATCAGTGTGTTAAAACAGTAATTTAAAAAAATAAATGGGTATTTTGCCCATTTCACATCTTATTTGTAGTCCATATAAGCTATGTCATATCCTGTGTTTGACGACATTCCTTGCAATAGTATTTTTTTCTATTTAAAAAAAAATTTTTTTTTTTTCTAGAACAGTAGCCTGCTTTCCAGCCTACTCTGATCCTGCCCGCTTCCTTCATCTGCTTTTTTAAGGCACATTGCCCCCCACCTCAGCGCACTTCTGTACAGCCTCCCCACCCCCAGCCACTCATCACTCAACAATAAATACCTTGGGAACACTGGTTGAAAAAAATGAGTTAGATTCTGGAGCTTTCTGTTTCACGTTTAATTTAGCTTTAATAAAAACTACTTAGAGATCATTTTGTGATAATTCTGCTTTAAAAAAAAAATGTAAGCCCCATCACAAAAATAAATTAAAAAGAACAGCATTTGAAGAAAGAAGTTATTTGCCTATCTTTTCTGAGCTCCAGCACCTCAGAATCTCAGAAAGCACCTGCCCACGGTCAAGGTGGCCCCCAGGTTCACTCCACCCCACACTAGCCATGAACATGCTGCCCTGTGTGGGGAGCTTCAGGAAACCTCTCCACATGCATCCTGGGCCAGGAGAAAAATGGACATCAAAGGGGAAAAGGAGTGAAATTTATTTTTGTTTTTTTCTGGCATATTTTGTTTAATAAGGTATGTTAACACCTCTTGAAGAAGAGCAGCAAACTAAATTTAGAGAGAGGCCTGAATAGATCCTCTCAAAAAAGCCTATTCTGCAATTGTCTTGGAATGTAAAGACAAGATTAGTTTCTTCTTTTCCACACTACATGTGGATTACAGAATGAGCCTTTGCTCTTGTTTTTATTGTTATTATAATTAAGTGGAAGGATTTAGAGAATCCTCACACGGGTGAGCGTTTCCAAATACTTTCCTTCATTATGTTTGGGCCAAAGCTCTTCTAGCTCTTTGCCTTATTCATTAATTCTCACATATTAATACACTAAATTCTCACAGGAAGTCGAGAAGATGCTAATTTGCTTCTAAAATCAATAAAGGTACACACCTAGTATTAACGTGGAGGAATGATGATGAACAAGGGTTCATTAAATGAAGACCTGATTGTCTCCTTTCCCTGCTCAGGATTCTGCCCTCATTCCCCTTTACCTTCAACAGAGCATGGGCCCATTGGTGAGTCGGGGGGTTCAGAACTCCACCTACAACATCCTCCCCGAATCTGGGTCATCCCAACTCAGACCTCATCCTGCCTCGTCCGTCACATCCTGTCCGGTGGATCCTTGCACTTTCGAAACCACACCCTGAACTCACTGCTGCCTCCAGATCTTTCCTGCAGCTTGATTCCTTCACGAAGGTGGTCTTTCTCTCTCTTCATCTCTTGAAAGAAAATCTTATCCATCATCCAAGATTGAGATTTGTGAGAACTATCTTGGTATTGTCGAGATGAGTATTTCCCTATGTCAGGCTTTCCCAGCCATTTGTTGGTTCCTCTGCTACGAATATAAGGACAATTAGCTTTGTGTTATAGACACCACACCTACTGCCACCTTCTCCAAGAGACTCTGTGTTCCTTGAAGACCACACTCCATGTATATGGAATTGAAATAGCTAGTATGTATCAAATGTGAATGCATGTTGCCCTATTCATAGATGTTTTCCAGTGTTCATATGAATTGTGGCTATGTCATAAAATATTAATGAGCTCTAATTTCTTCCCTTCCGACCCATACAAATAAGCAGCTACCCAAATATTATGTTACCCAGCAATCCATCATGATGGCATCAAAAGAAATACTGCTTATTAACTTAAAAATACGTGTGAAACTGTTTTGGAAATTATAAAGTGCAGTGCTTACACTGACTGGTATTACACAGAGAGCTTTAAGTAGTGGCCCCCCCAAATCACACCTACTTCTCTCTCTCTTCTCCAACTGTAGAAATTTTATTTTACAAACCTCTACAAACCATTTTGCTTTCCTTTGTGGGCTAGCATTTTTTCTGAGGGCCTGAGAGACCAGTGCATTGGTAGGGCAGACCATCACTGTCGACTGTCCCCGGGTGAGACACCTGCTCTGGTCAGTCTGCCACCAGGCTGTGAGGCTAAGCCAGCTCCTGTGTCCAAATCTGCAGGCTGGTTCTACAAGCGCCCTGCTCTCCTGACTTGCCCTTGAGATTAACTTGGGACTGAGGTAAACCTAATGCTTTCCTTTTTCCTAAGGATGCTGGTCTTGTTCATCCTGAGGATGTGGAGGATTTCTGGATAGTTCTGGAGGTATCCCAGGATCCTGATTTACTTGCAGTCTCAAAGGCGTGCTGTGGTACTTTTAAAATATGTCCACAAAATCTTTGGCACTCTTCCTATAAAAGGAAGAGACCAACTCTTCTCCCCTTGAATATGGACCTGACTTACAAGTTTGATTTTAACAAACTGAACGTGGCAGAGGTGGTGGTAAGTAACTTCTGAAGCTAGGTCGTAAAAGACAGCATCGTTTCTGCCTTGATCTCTCTCTCGGATCAATAGCCAGGTCTCAAGCGTAACCTCTCAGCTCTTGGAAAAGCTGTCACAGCATGGAACTGAGATTTCTCACCAACAACCAGCACTGCCTCCCAAAATGGCAGACCCACCAGTCCCAGTCAAGCCCTGGCCGACCTCTTGAGTATGACCACAGGCGAGACTCTGGTTGAGCTGAGCCAGAACCTACCCACCCACCTGTGGGGCTCTTAGGGTCCTGAGCTACAGAAAATAGAAGACAATAGATGATCAACTTTATTTTAAGCACCCTTAGTTTTGGGGCAGTTTGTCATCCAGCTGTTGGTAACTAATACAGAATGTGGTACCTGGAAGTGGGGTATTGCCATAACAAAAACCTTAAATGTGGGCTTGGATCTGGAATTATCCAGGCAGTGGGGCTCAGAGGGATTACCTGGCTTCTGCTTGCTGCTTGCAGAAGAAGGTACAGTAGAGGACGTTCTGGAATCCTCAAGGACACAGGAATTGCTGTTTAGAAAACCCCAGACTCTCTATCAAATGATGCCAAAGCTAAAAATGGCTTTGGGGCAAAGATGAAGTCCAGAGCACAGCCAGGGAAGCATGATGTGAAGAGCTAGCCAAGGGTGTGGATGTAAATTCCTCTGTTAAGACTGCAGAAATACCTAATCCATGCCTCAGAGGGCCATTCAGAAAATAAGGTTTCTGAAAATCTTAAAAGTGTTGTCTCTTACCAGTCTCAGAGAATGTCCAGGGTAGAGAAATATTTATCTCCAAGAGATTTGTGGTTATGGCTTTTTCTAAAGGACTGAATGCTTGCAGGGATCATAGGAGACCCACAAAATTTTTCAAAGAATTTTATTGGCAAAAACATTGCTTGCTTGAACTACAAGGGACAGAAACAGTAGCATCGAAGAGACCTCCAGAACCCCAAAATTGGCTACAAGCAAGAAGCAGGCTGAGAAAACTATTCCGCTGAAAACATGAGCTGCCTTTCATGGAAAAGAAAGACTAATAGAAAAACCAAGCGCTTGGAGGGCAGAGCCACAAGCTGTGGATGGAGATTATTCCCAGACCTTGACTCTTCATCAAGGAACTGTCCACACACACCTGCTAGATTTCAAAATCGCCATGGACCTGTGCCTCCTGTGTGTCCTCTGTTCGGTCATTTTTAAAAGGGGAGGTGTGTACACTGGATGCTTAAGTCTGTCTCACGCTTACATATTGGCATGTGGCACAGCTGGCGTGTCTCTTCAGTGGCAGGTCTTCAGATAGGGAAGAGCAGTAAGCAAGCCAACACATGCAAAGAGCTTTGCTTGTGGCCGAGCTTGACTTGGATTCCAAGATCCTCTAATGTGAGTCTCTGTTGCTGCTGTAATAGATGAGATTTGGGGGAGTGTGGGGAGAAGGTTAATAATTCTTAGAGGGCAGACTCTGGTGGTTTTCAATATTTATTTATTTATTTCAGTGAGAGAGCATGCGTGTGCATGAAGTGGGGGGAGGGGCAGAGGGAGAGAGAGAGGGAGAATCTCAAGCAGACTCCCTGCTGAGCGAGGAGCCTGACACAGGGCTCTCGCCTCCCCGAGACCATGACCTGAGCTGAAATCAAGAGCCAGACGCTTAACCAACTGAGCCACCCGGGCGTCCCTCTGCTGGTTTTATAATACATTCCCTAGGTGGGAATCCCTGTGAACCATTTTGAAAGTTGGCTATTACAGTAAGATAACAAGTGGTTGTTCTTTATTCTGCTAAGTTTGGGCATAATTTATTATGCAGCAACAGATAACTAGTATGCAAACAGACTATTATGGAATACTTTGTTTCTAATATACAAACAGACCTGTATGGAATGTTTTGCTCATTCCTCATGATTCTGAACAAGAGAGGGGTGTTGTTGCTTCCTGCCCCCTCTGTTCACGGAGCTCCTGGAGCTAGCATGGGCCAGAAGGGTGCACACTAGTGCCCGTTTTAGTAGAGCTCTCTAGTTGGAGAAGGGTACTAGGCACCCCAGCATCTCTGGAACTGGCTTGACATCTTAGCAGCTGGGGCTGGGGCATACATCGTGGCAATTCCTTAGCCAGTTTTATTTATCTGTTTTCTAATTTTGTAAACTTCAGATTTTCCCTAAATTCCAATCTTGGCTTCTAACGCCTTTGTATTCCTTTTGGTAAACAAATGTCATATGCTTTTAGAAAAAGCTTTTTACACCATGTCTTTTTAAATATGAAAGCTACTAAGTTTGCTTCCTACCCAGGCTTTTTTCAGAACACTGTAATGTAAATCAGCCTCCTCAGATAGAAGCCCAGAAAAAGAGAAGATCAGAGAGGTACAGCATGTTGTTTCCAACAAGGTGGAAAATTCATCTGAAATGACAGAAATCCTGTGTAATGATGAATCTCTGAGGATTCATGTGTCACAACAAACTGGCTGATCAGTATGTGCAATTGAGCTATAGCTTAATATCAATACTTACACTGCTGTTTGAATTGAAAATGAGGCAATTAAAAGTTCCTAAATTCCTTGTTTTGAATTGCTTCGGTCCCCTTGGGTTTGCCATAAAGCCCAGTTTTGTGCTTCTTATTTTGAGAAGCCCTGTCTTGCAAATTTGAAAGTTCATAGACTCTATTTTGAAATAGACTTCATTCCAAAAATAGATTTTACTTTATTATTTTCCACTCCCTCGGGGATGTCTTGACAAAAATGGCAAAACCCAAAGACTTCCTGAAGGCTAATCTTTTTTCTGGGTTGTATGATTCTTTTCAGTTTTCATCTGGAGAGGGTTTTCTGCTAACAACAGGTTTGGCTGTCGGTGAACTGGAGAAAATCCTGTTGCTTTAGCATTAACAATGAGTAGGATGCCAGTGCGGTGTGGTTGTTTGCTTAACACAATAGAAGCTGGGAGAGAGTGGGCTTGCAGGAGTCCAAGAGATCACGTGGGAAAATCCGTATTACTGCCACAGAGTCAAAAAGCAGTTTCTGAATGCAGAAACGCTGACGGGACTGCAGCAAACAATTTGATCAACTTGAATTCGTATCCCAGGATTAAATAGGATTAAAAAGATCCCTGTGAAGAAATGGTTAAATATTGCAATCAGCAGGGATCTGCAAACCCAAAGGGGGGAAAAAGAGAGGAGTCAGTGAAATGAAACATGAGACACACAAAACAATATGCAATTAATAATAGCTGTCTCAGAGGCGGGTTTGTTACAAGGTGGGAGCGACGAAAGAACGAGCGATCCAAGGAGATGCTGAAGTCCTCACACTCATTACTCACATGCATCATGAAGTGTAAAACAGACAGTGATTAGGTGACACAGATGCTCTATCTTTGGATAGTTTTAAGCTTTTCGCTCTGTTGGCTAAACAGTTTCCAAGTGGATATGAATTGAGTTGAACCTGGTGTGTCTGAGTCTACTGGCCAGACATAGCTCCTCGGATAGGGCTTGAATCCATCACTGCTTTCCAGCATGCAAACATGCAGGCTCACAGCCCAGGAAGGCGTAGGAGGTTGTGGGTCAAGAGCAAGACCTGGACTAGGAGTCAGGAAGCAGAGGTTCTGGGCTGCCTGACCAACTGGGGATGAGTGGATTGAATGCCATGGGTCCCAATTTCCTGTAGACAAAATTCAAGACTCGGCTCCTTACCTGTCTGCTTCACAAGGTTGTTGAGAAGGAATCAAAGGTAATTGCACACACGGGTGCACACACTCTCACACTCACACACAAATACACATGCACACACACAGGAAAGCACTGTGGAATCCATTTTTTTTTTTTTTTTTTACTCCTCCGGTCAACAAAGAACTTTATGGAGGCCCCCTGGCCAAGCTCAAGCTTGGGGCTCAAGGGGAAAGCCAGTCTGCAGGAGGAGTGGTGGGAGGAGAGGATAGCACACTGGTTGATCCAAATGAAAATAAGCATCATATATTCAAATACTTAAGGTAAATACTATTATCGCCTTCATGATTCAAATGCCACCATGACATCATGATGTCCAACCATGTTCCTTGCCTTCAGGCAAGCAAGTAGAAATGGTGGGTCCCGAGTCTGAGTTAGGCTTTAGGACTCCAAACCACAGGCCGATAGCCACCATCCTAAAACCCGGGGGAAGGAGGAAGTGCTCTGATCACAGAGAATCCTGATCAGTGCACAGCCCGCGTGCTTGAGGTCTTGCCTGCAATAAAAACCAGTTAAAGTCAAGGTGGAAATGAAGCTTAAGCTTTATGTACAGTCAATCATCTGGGGGCAATTCATACTTTGTTTGGAGATCTCAGTCAGAGATGGCACTGGTCATGCCAGGATGAAGAGAATGCTGGAACAGCATGATCTTTCAGTGTGGTTCTAAAACAGCGTTTCTCAACCTCGGACCTATTGACAGTTGGGCCAGATGGAGCTTTGTGGTGGCTGGTTCCGGGCACATTCCGAGCACTGTAGGGTGATTAGCAGCATCCCTGGCCTCTGCCCGCTAGATGCCAATAACACACAGCCTTCTCCCCCGAGTCGTGACAACCAGGAAACGTCTGCAGATGTAGTTGAATGTCCCCGGGGGTACAAGATTACACTTTGCTCTAAAAACATCTTACAAAACGAACCCATGGATGGGTAGTCACTCGGTATATTTGTATAGCAGTTGGAAGAGCCCAAGTCTTGTATGCAGATTTTATATTAGTAAAAGGTCAGTAGCATATTAGACTATTTTTTAAAGCAATTTTAAATGTGTATATGCTTCAACTACTAATGTGTTTTTGACATTGAAAAGACTTTTGCCTTCTTATTAATAGACTTTTATATTTTAATCAATAAGCAGGGCCATCCACTTATTGTATTACTCTCTTTTTAATTCTGCTTGCTTTATTCCAAATAAGATCCTGAAAATAGAGTATCAAGAAATAAAGTAATACAATATAAATCAAACACATTAAAATGTAACAGCTGCAGTTTTTCCTTCAAACTTTATATGTCTGAGAGACTTTTTTTATCACCAGGCTAGCCAGATGCCATTTTTAAAGAAACAAACTTAAAAAAGAAAAAAAAAAACAGATTTCCAATTTCCATACACCTACAACAGGAACATGTCTAACGCACGTATGTATGTGTGATGGTTAATTTTATGTGTCCACATGACAAGGCCAAGGGAGGCCCAGATAGCTGATTGAATATTACTTCTTGGTGTGTCTGTGAGGGTGTTTCCAGAAGAGATTAGCATTTGAACTGGTGGGCTGAGTAAAGCAGACTGTCCTCCTCAAGTGGGTGGGCATCATCCAAACCTCTGAGAGACCCAACAGAACAAAAAGATGGAGGGAGGTTAGACTCACTCTGCCTGACTGCTTAGCCAAGGCATCAATCTTCCCCTGCCCTCAGCACTCCTGGCTCTCAGACTGGAATATACAGCATCTCAAAGCTCTCAGGCCCTGGAAATAAGTACTGGTTTTCCTGTGTCACCAGCTAGTAGACGCCAGATGGTGGGACTTCTCAGCCCCCATAATCGCAGAAGTCAATACCATATAATAAATATACAAATATAAATATGTGAATATACATACATATATATATGAATATGTGCAATTTCTCTCTCTTCCTACAGATCTGCATCTATATCTCTATATCTCATTGGCTCTGTTGCTGGAAGAGCGCTCACTAATACGTATGAGTGTGTATATGTGTTTAGTGGGTTGAATATTGCCCCCTCAAAACTCATGTCTATTTTTAACTTCAGAATGTGACTTTACTTGAAAAGAGGATCTTTGCAGATGTAATGAAGTTAAGGATCTGAAGGTGAGATCATCCTGCATTTAGGTGGATCCTAAATCCAATGATTCCTTATAAGAAGAGGAGAGGACATAGACATGGGGAGAAGCCATGTGAAGATGGAGACAAAGATTGGAGGGACATGCCTATAGGCCAAGGAATGCCGAGGACTATCTGGAACCCCTAGAAACTGGAGAGAATCTCTCTCAGAGACACCAGAAGGAACCATCCCTTTGGCACCCTAATTTCAGACTTCCCAAAGACCTCACCTCCTAACACCATCACATTGGGGATTTTGGGTTCAACATACGAATCTTGAGGGGACTTAAACATTCAGTCTATTGCCATCATATTCCCATGAATTCCTGAGGAATTCACTGATTCCCTACATCCTTGCTCAGGCCTGCGTGGATTTTTATTTTGGCTAATTCATCAACGAGCAGAGAGAATATTCTGCACATGGAAGGGATAGAGTACTTTTTTAAGCATTAGGACACATGGAAATGTCTTCTAACCACATAGGATGTCTGGTTATTTTTGAAGATGCTATAGGAAAACCATGCTGGGAAAGTCATTGTCTCTCACTTCAGTGGGTTCAGTAGATTCAATTAACACAGATGATCAGCAAGTAATCATCAAGTCTTGCATAATGTATTCTGCTCCAGAAATGTGATAATTGTTGAGGGAAATCCAGTTTGCTGAGTCACAAGACCTATAGAAGCTTTGTCCCAAAGAGGATGGATATGCATTTGAAGTCTTATAATCGTGGAATAGATGGAAGACTGACCAACAAAGGTAGCTTGTGCCTAATGCAGAAGACCAGAAAATAAGGAAGGATTATAAAAGCAACTCAGAGAGGTTGGGCCCAGACTTGATGAAGAGGAAGCAAGGTCTAGCACAAATTCAGCGTCTTTGGGGTCAGAGAGAGCTGCCTTGGATCTTCTTTCTGCTTCATCTTCGCTCTGGGCTACTGATACGAAATCATTAAACCACGGGTTTCACATCTAAAAGAAAGCATGCACCATGGGAAGAGCCAAGGACGTTCGGGCTAGTTTCTGCTGAATGACCCCCCTCCCCCCAACACACACACCCATTTCACAAGTGAGGAAAATAAATCAGGAAAAACAATTGTCATGGAATTCCATGACCATCTGCTCAGCCACCATCTTTAAATTGATTGTTCACAAGGCCCAGATGTGCAAAGTGTGATGCACTTTCCTCCAGTAATCCCAAACTGACTTTGCATAAGAAAGAACATTTATGAAAATCCCAGCTGGCTATCTCCCTTTTGAGGGACTCCCTTTGGGTTAAGAGAATTTGGAGAAAATGTCCCAAGTTTTCAATTTGTAAAGTAGTACTCCCTTTTAAAGTATTTGTGATCTCCAGAAAATGGAATTTAATGTGTCCATGTTTATCTTTTTGACAATTAGATATTTAAACACTAGTTAAAATAATGAAATCTGAAATTATAACTCACTGCCATATTATAATGCTCAGGAATTGAAAGTTCCAAAAGGACAAATACAAGGTAAAATAAATGAAAGGTCTTTTATTGCCCCATTCCCTATTGCTATTGAAGAGAACCCAGCTTCAAAGCAGAATCTCCTTAACTTTTTTGAGGGAAGTCTATTTGTTTCTAAAGCTTAGACTTCAATGGATCTGCAGAAAACCCAGCCAACATTTTAAAACATGACAGCTATAGTACAAACATCAACATATCTTGGATCATATTAGATTAAATTGTATTATCTGGGGGCGCCCGGGTGGCTCAGTTAGTTAAGCGTCTGCCTTGGGCTCAGGTCATGATCCCAGAGTCCTGGGATCGAGCCCTACATCAGGCTCCTTGCTCAGCAGGAAACCTCCTTCTCCCTCACTGCCTGCCTGCCGCTCTGCCTACTTGTGACTCCTCTCTCTCTCTGTATCAAATAAATAAATAAAATCTTAAAAAAAAAATAACGTCTTTAAAAAAATAAATGTATTATCTGACTCTTCTGTCAATAAAAGTACATTGCAAAATGCGTGCTATCTAGTACAATATAAGATCAAGCAATTTCGATGTTGCACCGGTAAATAAGTTTTCAAGTAAGAGGCTCTGGGTATCTTTGAAAAAAAAATTAAACCGAATTACTTATTTTTAGTGCAAAGTTTATTTTTGATGAGTACACTTGTCTTGAATACTAAAGGAAAGTCTGTGGAGGAAGCAGACATGCCCCTGAAATTCACAAGGGGGAAATCTGAGCTCATTTCTCTTCTCCTTCCCCCTATTAAAAAAAAATAACATTTTCTTAACTAGCTTATTTTTGGCACACAAAGAATACTCAGTTTCTTTTATTTCATTCTGTTCGTTGACAGGACCTCCAGGTAAAAGAAATGTTTTTAATAAAATATATTCCCTCACCCAGGGTGGAGTAGAGGTAGCTGAGCAGGGATAAAGATGTTCCTGCTGACTCCTCTGAGACATATAAGATGTTCACTTTAATCTATTTGATTGTCCCTGAATTGCTGATTGCTGCTCTTTTCTCTCCAAGGCACAAAAGGGAAGCTTAATATATTTATATATGTACACACGCAGAATGCACAGCCTGTTTTAGGCATGCTCATTTGTTTTCTTTTTTACCTCTCTCTTTCTGCCTTTCTTCTCACTGTGAGCTGAAAAATGGAAGCAATTTGCTGGAGCCATTCCTAAAGTTCTCCTACCCAGCATCCTGAGTTTTATAATTGCTGTGATATTTCACCCACGCCAGCCGAGATGAGTGGAAACTGTTAGTGGCCCGTGAGGGGGTGCTGATTTGCTGATGTGCCATGGGCAGCAACCCAGAAACATATGTGTGTCCCATTTCCCCTTGTACGCAGATGAACTGCTCCTGCGGCCATGCAGGGGTCCATGGGTTTGGCCACATGATCCCCCGTGTCCATTGAGCCCCGAGACATGAGTGGTCATTGCTGGAATGGCTCTTCAGCCGAAGTGAGCATCTTGGGTGAGACCCTTCCCGTGCTCTGTATGGAAATCCACACTGTGTAGAGATACCTGGTCCCTATTATAAAAATTAAGCATCCAAATAAACCATCGATTTTAGGATAACAAGTTTATCTGTGGGCTTTTTTTTTTTTTCAATGTTATGGTTAAAGCCCTGTATTTCTTTGACCAGTATCTGCACTGATGGTTACATGGGAATTCCATGGTGTTTCTCACGCTCGCCCAGACCCAGGGCCATTCAATAGCTCTCATTACGTGCCTTTCCCCAAGACAGATTTATTTCCTTCCACCTTCCAAACGGATGATTCCCTTTGCTGTTTAATTACGACATTGACAACTTCCCCCAATTGTATTTTACTTTGTGGATCAATCACTGTCCCAATGTCCCACTATTGCACATAAATATATTTAATCAAAAAAGATTGGATTACCTCTCCATCATTTGTGGTGTTGATTACATGAAAGCTAGACTCAAAGGCAGCCGAGCAAGGCGATGTGTCTCTGTCGACAGCCCCCAACTTAAGTCGTTCCCCAAATCTGCCTTTCTGGCTCCTGGCATCTTGTTATGCTTTGTGTTTCTAGGACTCACGACGGTTCTGGCTGCATTCGTCCATGATCGTATGTTGCATATTCTTTGGTCCCATAATGATGAAGTGACAGTAACTATATATATATATGTATACTTTCCTTTCTAATTAAAGAAACACGAGGCCCTAGGCTCACCTGCGCTTTCAAGTCATTTACACTAGTTTGACATTGGATAGTTTCATTTATTCCTTTGATCCATGACGGGCACCTTGGTGGGATAAAGAAGACAAGGCAGAGATGAGTAAGATATGGTTCCTGCTTTAAGGAGCTCCAGTCTGACAGCTGACAAGTAGATACAACTCTGCACTGCTGGCTTGTTGGGTAGGAAGCTCCTGGTTCTGCTAGGAGCTCATCAGGCCCCAGTAGGCTTGAGGGAATACTCAAGGGCCCCCATCCTGCATTAGCTCTCACAGCGTCTTCCCTCCCTGTGCTGATCTGCAGACTGAATGCTCCGGGCTCAGGTGTTGGGGGAAGCACTGAGGCAACAGACCTAACACAACACCGGGGCGCCTGGGTGGCTCAGTCATTAAGCGTCTGCCTTCGGCTCAGGTCATGATCCTGGGGTCCTGGGATCGAGCCCCACATCGGGCTCCCTGCTCAACGGGAAGGCTACTTCTCCCTCTACCTGCTGCTCACCCTGCTTGTGCTCTCTCTCTCTCTGTGTCAAATAAATAACTAGTATCTTTTAAAAAGCAAAAAAACAGACCTAACACAACGAAGACATTTATTTCCGCTTCCAATGTGGGGGCCACCACATGAAGGCCTGAGGTGTGGTCATCTGCAGAAGAGAGAAAGAGCGGCTCACGTGTGCAAACACCAGGCAGGAGACCCCTATGCATGACTGCACTTCAAACCACGCTCAGAGGTGGAATATAGTGATAAAAATGCCAGTAAGAGATTCAAGAGACTATATCAACATATATACACACATTCCTATAATGTGAATGGGATAAAAACAATGTGATTTGAAAAGAATATTTTATGTGTCTCTTTTACAATTTATGTAGCATTATAGACAGCATCAGCCCCCACACATAAAGCTACATATCATGTATGGCACGTGTTATTTCATTTACGAAGTTCTGCTCTTTAAATTGATTTAAACTAGGTTTTATTCCCATTAGGTTTCTACAGTTGTCTTTTCTATTTGTCTGTCTTTAATTTCATTTTACAGATGAGCTTCAGCTTTGGGGTGCACTTTTATCCCCACCCTTGCATGTCTCAGTCTCGAGTTAATAAAGCAGAGAATGTTGCCGGAACAAAGCCATGAGGTGCCGTGTCGCGTGCAGAGACGTGGGACACGCGTGTGAATGTAGGTTACACACAGTGGGATACAAGAGAATGTGCGTGGGCTTGAGGTGAACTGCATACATTCCAGGCTGGCTTTGTCCATGTCCTGGCTGTGTGGTCTGAGGTGGTTCACTAACCACACCAGTTAGCAGTGCCTTCCTCTATAGAAACATAGTCACGCTTCCTTCAAGATTCCCTGTGAGGATTAAACGAGATGTTATAGACAAAATGCATGCAGTAGATCATAGTCATATACACACTTACAGATTCATAACACCTTCAAGGCTGGTAGTGCTTATTACCAGATTCTTCTCCAGAAAGGTTACATTCCCAAAGAGTCATGTACCTGGTGTTTCCACATGCCTGTCAACACTGGGTAGTGTTACGTTCGTCAAGGGACTAGGTTGAAAAGATACATGTATCTAAGAGCTGTATTTTGAATTCTCTTGAGTTTTAGTAGGTTGAGCATTACAACAAAACAAAATGGATTTATGGTCATTTGAATGCTTTTGCCACTTACCATTTTGGTTTTTCCCCATTATTCTATTATGGTATTCATCGCTTTCTTAAAGATGACTATTTTAAAGAGATTTTATTTATTTATTTGACAGAGAGAGACACAGCGAGAGAACAAGCAGGGGGAGTGGGAGAGGGAGAAGCAGGCTTCCCGCGGAGCAGGGAGCCCGATGCGGGGCTCGATCCCAGGACCCTGGGATCATGACCTGAGCCGAAGGCAGACGCTTAACGACTGAGCCACCCAGGCTCCCCTAAAGATGACTTTTTAAAAACACTTTCTATACATTAAAGGCATTAAACCTTTCTCTGTCTTCTACATTGCAAAAATGTTTCCTGTTTGTTGTTATTGTTGTTTGCATTCATAGCTTTTAATAACTTTGTTTTTCCCTCCCAGAAGTTTTTACTTTTTATAAAGTCAAATATGTTGGACTTTTCTTCATGGGTCCTTTTCTCTAAAATTATAAGACCTCCCTCACCACAAGATTTTATAGGAGATTTTCTGGTGTTTTGTTGTCAAAACATCAGGTTACTGGCAGGCTCTGCTGTCCCTGCTTTGTTTTAACTTCTGGAATGTTCCACGCTGACCAAGCCGTCTTCTTTTTAATCTCAGATATCGTGTATCTCAGAAATTCTTCAAAATTTCTGGCCCATCGATGGGCCTATGCTCTGCATTAAGAATGCTGCAGATTTTCTTTCTTTCTTATTTTTCTGTGCCTTCTGTCATTGCCATGGGATTTGAAGAAAGATTTGGGCCTTACCATCGGCTCAGTCTGCCATCTGATAAACAGAGGCCAGCACTTAAATAATAGATGTTTTAAAATGCTGCTTGAGTAGGAAAACGGACACATGTGGGAGCTGTGGATTTTATGTGTCCTCCAAAGGAATTAAATAAATTCATTTCTTTCCGTTTGTAGCTTTGGAATGGCTTAATGAAGCCTTACAAATCTGGACCCTTCTTTAAAAATAAAACAAACTTAATAAATACTTAGAAGATGAAGGCAATATTACAGGTTTTCAGTTGGGAAATACAAACTTTCATTTAGTACTTAAAATAATAGTTGGTTTTTTACAGAGTATGCTAGTTCTCTGTCTACTCCAGCCCCTACTGAAAGAAGTTAACCACCTACCAAAATGCCTCTGTCATGTGCTTTCAATGTTAACTGGCTTTTTCCACTCTGCAGCTCATAGTCGGAGGGTTTATAGACCAAACTGAGCAATTTCTGCTGTTACTCTCATTGCAGATCCAATGGTGTCACACCCTGCTTCACCCTTCAGGGGCCTCCTCTGCTCTTACCCTAAGTAGAATCCCTGGACTTGTCAGGAAATCCTCTCGTCCCACATGCAAAGAGCTCCTCTTGCCGTCCAGAAGACTGGCCCTGGAATGTTCCGTATGTCCCAACACATGGAAATAAAAGCAAACGATGTGAAGTTGGTGTTTCCCACCAAATCAGTGTCCTTTTTTCCCCCATGTTAACATCTTCACTTCAGTATGAGTAACGTATTGAAAACACTCAAAACACTTGCTTTTTTACTAACTTCTTCTTTAGAAAACCTTCAAACCTATAGACGGCACGTCTGGGCGATCCTCCTGTCTGCCCCGTGACATTGTGACATGGCCTCTCGTCTTTCTTTCCATGTAAATGTGAACAGTTCACAAGGTAAGCCAGAGAAAAACAGATTTCCAAACTGTCATGAGTGACTTCGTCCATCTTCTATAGGGAATTGGCTCATAATGTGGGTCAACCCCCCAAAGAGGAGCTGTCTTTTTCTTTAATTTTATTTTATTTATCTATTTGAGAGAGAGCGAGCATGAGCAGGGGGAGGATCAGAGGAAGAAGCAGGTTCCCCGCTGAGCAGGGAGCCCGATGCAGGACTTGATCCCAGGACCCTGGGATCATGACCTGAGCCGAAGGCAGACGCTTAACTGACTGAACCATCCAGGCGCCCCAAAGGAGCTGTCTTTATGAATTTTCTTCACCAGGTTTGCCCAAGTATTATATGCATCCATGTGAGGCATCTCATGGAATTTCCCACCTCGTTCTCCTTCTCTGTCTCTTTCAGAAATAGGACACTACGGCCGCTGTAATGACGACTGAGTGGTGTGCTAGAGTCTATGCAGACCTGCTCACGAGATAATTGTTATCTTTTAGGTACTTGTGGGCCTGTAGGTGCTATGTCGGTATCTCCACATCACCCATGGCAGGAGTCTCACCACAAAAATAAGCGAATGCTATGAACCAGGGCTCGGCTAACCCCCTCTGGAGAGCCAGTTATGAGGCCTTTACCAGCACACCAAGAAGGCCTTGTGAAGGGCCTGGCCTGCCCTCTGCAGGCCTCTGCTCTTCCATCCCGTCTCCCAGGAAGCCACGCGAGGGCGCCCCTGGTTTCTCCGTCTGCATGTGTGCTATTCCAGCTAAGTCTGCATCTCAGTGGTGTCTTCAATGGCTGGTGACCTGGGAACCCAAATTCTTCCTTGAGCATGTATCTGTAATACCCTGAAGAATCATAACTGAACTGATTCTTATTAAAAATGAGCAAAGAAACCTGGGGAAAGTTTCAGAAGTTTCGGCGTGGCCTCGGTCCCAAGTCTGGTTCTGGCGTTTCCCAGGTGTGTGTGGCCTGGAGCAAGTGACCGAACTTCCTTTGTGTCTTAGTTACCTCATCGGTAAAAGGAGCAGAACATCGCTTATCTTTTTGGACTTTGCGAGGATTAAATGAAATCACATTATATACATGTACTTATATGTGTGTACCTTGTACGTCTATAGACAGGATTACACGTAGATACGTTAGAACGGTGTCTAGTGCAGAGTGATCAGTAAAAATTAATTAGCATTATTGTCTACTGAAATAATTTTAGACTTACAGAAAAGTCACCAAGACAGTAGAGAGAATGCCTATGAGTCTATCAGCCTCTCCTGCGAACACCTCACATAACCATAGCAACCTTTTTGGAACCAAGAAAAACACTGCTGTTAACGGATCTGCAGACCTGCTGGGAGGGGAAGAGAGTCGCTGGCTGGCTTCACCAAGACGGAGCGTGAGGCTTGGGATAAAGCACAGTGAGGGAGGGTGGAGGACGTCGCCCCATGCGTGGAAAAGTGGCCTGTAAACACATATCCACAGAGACCTAGGTATTAGTGCACCGAGCACTGATCAGAGATGGGGTCCTGGAAACCTTGGTGAGCTGCTCCATGCTTCAGAGATAGCCACAGAAGAGTGCTCTGTGGCCACACTTCCCAGCAACTGTGTTGTGGAGTCAGCATCTGGCAGAGAAGGCTTGCATCCTTTCTTCCCCAAGGAGGCGAGTTTGGTGAGTCGCCTCCACACAAGTGGGTGTGTTGGCCGTCTCCAGCGTTCCATGGCTGCACAGACCTGCTTGTTAAGTAAGCCCTTTGATTCCGTGGGCGCAACGGACGGAAGTCAAGTCCCCAGGGAAATCTATAGCAAACGTTTTATAAAATCCACGTGTGACTACACAGGACAATGATGTGCATGTTTCGGGCAATAGAGGGTGTGACATATATTATCAAGGAGAAAAAAATAAGTATCTTTGCATCGATTTTTTGTTCATAATTTGTTTTCAACATAACCTAAATCTGTCTGGCTCTACTTCAACTTTCTAGTTACTTGAAAATCAACCAAGATGGCAGTGCCTCAGGCAGTGGCCCTGTGATTCTCTATTCCAATGGTTTGCTGGTTTCCATTGTCTTTTCCCCCTGCAATTAGGTAAGGAAAAAACACTCCCATTTAAATGCTGGTGGACAGATTCATACATATTAGCTTCTGGACACCACGATAATTAAGACACCATCTGTGTGTTGGTGAGATTTGCACTCAGAAAAGCCTGGAATTGTCTGCTCTTCTAGATAACAGTAAGAGTGGGTTAGACACACTGATGCCAAAATCAAACATCGATGTTGAAAACAAACAAAATATTTTGGTAAAATGTGAGCTGTCTTGTGTCCAGTTCCATCTGAACTCACACCCACTCCATGCTTTCAAGGGGCAGGAAAGGGGTCTATTTCAGGTTGGGAAATCTTTAACGTCGAGGTTCTTCTCTAACAGAAGAATAAAAATACCAGGATTGAAAGGCTTCCACCGTCATTGGGTGAGACGGGGGTCACACGCCAATGCCGAAGGGGAAGGTCGGGTATATCTCACAAGGGCAAAATTTTCAGCACAAAATCAACCAGGGGATAATTTTCATTCTTTCAGCTACATACACACACAGACGGTTCCACTCACGCACACACACACACACACACACACGTGTACATATTTCACATGCATTTGGGCACACGGAAGACCAGCGTGAAGATGGAACAGGAAAGACAAGAATTTCTTAGCTTCAGTCATTCTTAGGCACAAGATTTCTGGCCAAATTCTGCAGCTCTGGACGGGTTAGAATGTCTGCAGAAGATCTCAAGAACCACAGGAGCTTGAGAACTTTGATTCCTTCTCTACCTCCAAGCGTCCCATCCCATACAGAACCCCCGCCATCACTAATCAGAACAAGGATTGTTTTCTGTCCTGCAGGCCGTCTTCCCCTCACAAGCTCCCCATTTAAACGTGAAAAATTGGACTTCAGCTGTGGAAGGTTCCAGCTTCTAAAGAAGATAAACTGGAACGAAAGACCCTTTTGTTCATTTTTCTTTTCTCTGGGAAAGCTACCTTTAAGGTTGCAAGAATATAGCATGCAATTATTCTAAAAGGATGTGCTTTGAGATTTTTAATTCATTTTCATCTTCCTTGTATTATGAAAGCTATACTTCTTTTTAAGGCTTTCAGACTACCAGCTTAATTTTCATACTGATTCATTCGGGGACAAAACAAAACTTTGTATAAACTGAATGGAAAATGACTCTTTTGTGGTGAAGAATCTGTGCTTGCATTTAATTATAATGCATGGAAGTGTTCCTTCCTAATTAAACATTTAAATGAAGAGGGGGTATAAATAGAAATTTTAAAAAGCGAGTGAGCACGACACAGTTCACCCATCCCAAGATGAAGGTCCTCATCAGAGCTTACTTTTTCCCATACTCAAAGCTGATGTGATTGTCCAGGGTTTTAAAGCGTGCCTGCACATTTTTGGGGGGGAATTTTTCAGTGCATGTGATAATTACTATATTAGCAATATTCTTCACTTACATAGGCTTATCAGGGAGGAGCCTCAAAGTGCTTTATTATCTAATTAAACCTCACAACATGATGCAATTTTATTAATACATAAAGTGAAACCCAGTACAGTTGAGTGTCTGCCTTTATGGTATAAGATGGGAAAAAGGATGAGAATATAAATTTGAGTTTGGAAAGAGAACACAGTTCAGCCCCTGGACCACCCAGCGGCCTCCCATCTCAGGGAGCACACATTTCCGTGTATTAGAAAATTTGGGAAAAACGTAAAATCTGTTTATGTACAGATGCTCATATTTCACATGAAAGGTAACAACAGCCTTACCTTATTGAGTCATTTCTTATATTATGTACTACGAGATTTTACTTCTCTCTGTCATTGTATTCTACTTTTATTCCCAACCACACCTTCTTGAACCAGAGAGTGATTCTCTGCCTCTGGTTATCAGAGCAATATTTGCTTTGCTGTAGGAGAGGACATCCACATCTTTTTATTTTCTAGCAGAGTCACTCAGTATGCAAGTGCTGAGAGCTCAAGTGATCCCAGCATGCTGTTTCATGCGCATCCTTTGATCTGCGGTAGAATCTAGTATGGTCCTGTGCACGTAGGAGGTACTGAACAGAAATTTACTTAAGGAAGCAAAAAGCCTCCCCAGAAGGATTTAGGGGATGTGGGAGAATATGTGACATACCAAACAGAGGATTGTTTGGTATTCATCACACCTTACACTGTCCATGGCTAAGAATTTGGCAGAAAATCAGCAATAGATTGGAAATGATGTGGAAATATAATCTGCAGAAACATACTCAGAACCGAGAGAACACAATAAAGTCCAGAAAACTGGCATGTACATGAGAAAATTGAGTGTAGGTAACAGTTAACCTCTGTTGTTTAATAAAATCTCAGATGCTTATAGTAACAAGCATTTCTTATCACTCATGAATCTGCGGGCCAACCGTGTTGAAGGTTGGCTGGTTGTAAGCCGGTTCAAAATGGCCTAGGACGAGGACCGTGGGCTCTTCTCTACATGGTCTCTGGAGCCCCGACAGTCTGATCCAGGATATGTTGAGAGAGACACAGAGAGGAGCCCAAATGGCTGCTTGAGATGGGCACACCATCACTTCAGCTCCCTTCCTCTGGCCAAAGTGACAAGGCCAGCCCAGAGGAACGATGGCGAAAGACAGTGTAGCAGCTGATAGAGATGCAGGACACAGATGCAGGGAAACCATTAATTAGGGGCTTCAGGTAGGCACTCCGCCGCCACAGGTGGCTGTCCCGTGGGCATTTCAAGTCACTGCGGAGAGAAGCGTACATCCAGTGAGGTAAACAAGTAAACATCTAGACCCAAAGAAATAAAACTCTCTGGGTAAAGAAAAGAGAGAACTTATCTTTATAAACTTGAGATGGAGAAGGCCTTTCTAAGAAAGACACAGATGTTAGGATTTGCACTGAAGAAGATAAACAGACACATAGAAAGCAAAACAGGGACAGAATAGCTGTGACGCACTATCAGTGGGAGTGGAAATGGAAACGGACTTTTCATCTGTAAGTCATACAGATACAGGAATATTACTTTGTTAATTACTGGAATCTTGTAATGAATTAAATTTTATTTTTGTATTAACCTTTTGTTAGTTTGCTTAACCATTACATTATCCCTATATGCTACTTTACGGGCGGCGAAGCAAAAGTAAATTAAGCTTTTTTCCAAAATGGTGATTGTAAGTTGTATCTGTCTAAGTTACGTGCCTACTCTTAGAGATTTTCAATGCCTTGTAAAATGTACTTGAGCTTTTCAGCCTCACTGTTTCATCTGCAAAATTAAAAAAAAAAAAAAAAATCTTGCTTTCTCCTCTGAAAGTTGAAGGTGAGTTAATTTGCCCAAATTAGTGAAATCCGATAATCTTCTGAGCTAGGTGGTTGTCTATGAGTAGCAGTTGGCCCTGTATTGATCCAGACGTACATGGGTAAAAATTAATACATCCCTCTAATAATGGCTTTTTTTTTTTTTTGAGAGCTGTGTTTCAGACACAGTATCTGGTAATTAGCAATTACTCAGAAACTTTTGATAGATGACTGTTTTATTAATTGATGGCCTCATTCAATTATGACTGGTTAGGTTTCATAACCCCGCCTTTTACAAGAGATAACTGAAACTCAGAAGTCAAACACCTGCCAAAGGTCACCCACCTAGGAAAGGGCGGACTTCGTGGGACTTCACGTGCAGGGGGCACCTCTGTGGTTTCTGTTTGCAGCCATGGGCAAACTGAATTCAAACACCCAGGTCGCGCCTCGTTTCCACGCGCTCCTTGTGATAGACGCAGGAACTCAGAACTCTCAAACCAACATATCACACATTTTAAATAAAATTAAATGTAATAAAATGTTTGCACTCTCTTTTCAAAAGTCAGTGATTAACTTGAAGTTTCTTACAAAGCCATCATGAATTTAGGTCACGAGTCCAGGGGGCATGTTCAAATTGTTAAATGAAAGAAATCTTCCTGTGAGAGTCAAGTACACCTTTCCCTAGGCTTTCCTGAGGCAACCTATTAAAATGAAAAAGCAGAAATAAAGTGATTTTCCCATCATTTAGACATATTTGAGTGGTTGTTTGGAACCGTCGTGAAAGAACCCTACCCTCACAGGACCGTACATCTGCTTCTGACACTCTACCAAACCAGAAAGCATAGTTCTTGCATGCTTGAGAGTAAGCCAGAAGTCACTGTAATGTTTATTGCTTCTTTGCTGATTTTCTAGTACATCTGAGGATGGTTCTCCAGGCCTGCTTTCTGTGTTCCATCACCGTCCCCACCAAACCGGTTTCAGGAACCTTTGACGGTGAGAGAGATCTCAAGGTGCTGCAACCTTTTCTCTGTGTAGAAATCACTGAAGGGCTTTCCGGTGAACATTCCAAATAAATGAATGACAGACAGCTGCATGAGCCTTTTCTTTTTCTTTCTTTCTTTTCTTTGCATTGAGATGTCCCTGTTTACTCTGGAGAGATAATCAGAAGAAACACTGGGGAACATTTCATTTTTAAATCCACAGAGTAGTACTGTGTTAGTTTCATATAATGATTTTTAAAATAGCGATTTCACTTTGCTTCTTTAAGTGGAAATGTGATTACTCAAAGGCTCGGTTGTGTGGCAGTCACAAATAATATAGTTATTTATTTTCCAAAGCTCAGTGTAGTAGGATATCAAAGTAGTTTATGATCACCCAAACAGATATCCTTTTGGAGACTTCCCGGTTAGGAGGGCTGAAATGTTTTCATTAGGAGGAAGGGATTTATTCATCGGTAAATCTGTTTCAAGGTAGTAAAACATCTGAGCATTTGCATAAATAACCACTAAAGGAATGTAAATGACAAAGGAGGATTTCATTACCATAAAACTCTCAGGCTACCTGAAGGGCTTGGAATGCGGGCAGGTCTGGTTTCAAGCACCCTCTCACCTTTACAAGACAATTATTTTAGGCATTTCTGGGGAGAGACAGAACCCTACATCCTTCTTGGCAACAGTCCTCACATATTAACTAGCTGGATCCTCAAAACGGAAGGGCTCCTCTTGACTATGTGTGTATTAAATATCTATCTGCAAAATCCTCCTGTGTCTCATCGTGCGTGCAGGCATTAGGTTGCTCTGAGAATATTTCCTGAATTACTTCTGGAAAACCAATGATTATAACAGGACCGGACTAATCAGAATGCTCTCTTTGCACCATGGTACATTTTGCAAATCACTAGCACGCAGATTTCAATTTGCTCGCATCATGAAGAAGGAAACTCATATGGATTTGGAAGGGAGAATGTCGGATCCATGATGGCAGCGCCGACTGATGCGGAACATTAGCCCCGGAAGGCTGAAAACGAGAAGGCTTTCCCCTTCCGCGCTGTGTACACAGGCACGAGGTGTTGAGCAAACACAGAATTTCGGAGGGCAGGATGCTGCGGCTGATCAGCGCGCTACGATTTCGCCCTTGGGCTCTGCCACTAGGTCCGCTCCGGTTTCAAGGGTTGGGGGTCTGGGCTTCAGCCGACCTGCTTTAGGAGATTAGTTCCTTCTAGAAAGGATCCTGGAACTTCTCAGCCCATCTGCATTTGCACGTCTGTGTGTGTGTGGGCGCACGCGCGTGCGTGTGCAAATTCGTGCACGCATTTGGATGTGGGGATTGCACATAGACTATTGCACTTACCTCCGCAGTCAAGCTACCTCTCCTATCAAATTTCCAAGAATCGCCCCCCACCCGCCCCCGCCTCTTACCCTGGCTCCCGTTGTTTTGCTCCATACCTGCAATGGTTTCCAAAAGCTTGGTTGCTGGGTTGACTGCTTCCTCATTCTATCGACTTCCCCTTCTGCCTTCACTCCAGCCTAAGCAACGGTACTGTGATGTCTAAGAAAAAAGAAAGAAGGCATTTCCATGCTGGCTAAATCAGAGAAAGCATACATCCACACTGTCCCCCGGTAGAAAGGAAGTTAAAAAATAAACTGAAATGGGGGCGGTGGGTGGCTCGGTTGGTTGGGCGACTGCCTTCGGCTCAGGTCATGATCCTGGAGTCCCTGGATCGAGTCCCTGGATCGAGTCCCACATCGGGTTCCCTGCTCGGCAGGGAGTCTGCTTCTCCCCTCCCCCTCCCCCCTCTCATGTGCTCTCTCTCATTCTCTCTCTTTCAAATAAATAAATAAAATCTTTAAAAAATAAATAAATAAAAATAAACTGAAATGCTCAAAAAGTCAGGTGTTTCTCAGCCAGAAAATTAGCTCTGCTCTTCGGCAGAAATTCTCATTTAATCATATTGCTTCTGGTAGTTCATAAAGGGTAGTTTTGGTTTTTTTTCACTGTGTGCAGTGACCAGTGTGGAACAGTTTTATGGTTTTATATGGGACATCTGGTACATTCATAAGAAAAATGTATTACAAAAATGGTCACAACCTCTTGCGTAACTTTCTGTTCTCTAACTCTCTTGAAAATACGAAGTGATATTTAATACAAATATTGAGAATTATGGCATTGTAACAATATTCATTATTTATTTGGCTCAAAATACCAGCACTAATAGAGAACATTTCTTGGGTCTAAATATGAGACATTGTACTAATCTTCTTATGAATATTATCTCATTAAATTCTTCCATCAACTCTATGATGTAAATTTGATTATTGTCCATATTTTATCAAAAAATATGAAGCCTGAAGGTTTTTTTGTTTTGTTTTGTTTTTGATTCTTGCTGTTTGGTACTTTTATTTCTGAAATGGGTTGATAGATCACAAAGTGCATTCAGTTTTCCCTTTAATAGGTTACAGCTGTTCACACTCTCACAAGTCATGTAGAAAGATGTCCATTTCCCCACATTCTGTGTTTTTTATTTTATTTTTATTATTTTTTAATTTAATTCCAGTTAGCTAACATACCGTGTTGTATTAGTTTCAGTTGTATAATATACTGATTTAAGACTTCCATACATCACACAGTGCTCATCACAACAGGTGCACGCCTTCATCCCTGTCACCTAATTCACACATCCTCCCACTCACCTCCCCTCTAGTGACCATCAGTGTGTTCTCTGTAGTTAAGAGTCTGTTTCTTGGTTTGCCTTCCTCTCCCCACCCCTTTGTTTGTTTGCTTTGTTTCTTAAATTCCACATATGAGTGAAATCATATGGTATTTGTCTTTCTCTGACTGACTTATTTTGCTTAGTGTAATACTCTCCAGCTCCAACCATGTTATCACAAATGGCAAGATCTCACTTCTTTTCATGGCTGAATAGTATTCCATTATATATATATACACCACATACATCTTCTTTATCCATTCATCTACAATGATCACTTGGGCTGCTTTCATATCTTGGCTATTGTAAATAATGTTGCAATGAACATAGGAGTGCATGTATCCCTTTGAATGAGTATTTTTGGATTTGGGGTAAATACTCAGTAGTGTGATTACAAGGTAGTTCCATTTTTAGCTTTTTGAGGAGACTCCATACTGTCTTCCACAGTGGCTGCCCCAGTTTGCATCCCCATCAACAGTGTAGGACAGTTCCCTTTTCTCCACATCCTCCCTAACACTTGTATCTTGTGTTGTTGATTTTAGCCATTCTGACAGGTGCGAGGTGATATTTTAGAGGCCTAAAGAGTTTTTAACAACTTCCCCAGTCTCACAGCCAGCCAGGGTAGAGCTGGGCAGCATCTGGTGTGCCAGTCCATCATGTGATGGTACAATGCTGCCCAATAGTTGCAAAAGTAAAATAGTAGTAGAAGCAAGGAAGCGTGCCTAGCAAGTTGTCTAGCCACCTACAAATTGGTGTGGGATGGTTTGATGTTACGGGGCAGAGGTGTACACATGGTTAGAAATCATGTGTTTAGCAAACTTAAATGAAGAGCTATGCCCAGGCAGGATGTTATAAGTAAGTGTGTTTCTTCTCTGATTCCCCACTGGAGTAATGGAAGTTCTTTTTTTTTTTTTTTTTTAATTTTATTATGTTATGTTAGTCACCATACAGTACATACAGTTTTTGATGTGGTGATCCACGATCCATTGTTTTCATATAACACCCAGTGCTCCATGCAGTACGTGCCCTCCTTAATACCCATCACTGGGCTAAACAACCCCCCCTCCCCCCTCCCCTCTAAAACCCTGTTTGTTTCTCAGAGTCCATAGTCTCTCATGGTTCATCTCTCCCTCCAATTCCGCCCCCCCCCATTTTTCCCTTTCTTCTCCTAATGTCCTCCATGCTATTCCTTATGTTCCACAAATAAGTGAAACCATATGATAATTGACTTTCTCTGCTTGACTTATTTCACTTAGCATAATCTCCTCCAATCCCATCCATGTTGATGTAAAAGTTGGGTATTAATCTTTTCTGATGGCTGAGTAATATTCCATTGTATATATGGACCACATCTTCTTTATCCATTCATCTGTTGAAGGGCATCTCGGCTCTTTCCACAGTTTGGCTATTGAGGACATTGCTGCTATGAACATTGGGGTGCATATGGCCCTTCTTTTCACTACATCTGTGTCTTTGGGGTAAATACCCAGGAGTGCAATTGATGGGTCATAGGGTAGCTCTATTTTTAAATTTTTGAGGAACCTCCATACTGTTTTCCAAAGTGGCTGTACCAACTTGCATTCCCACCAACAATGTAAGAGGGTTCCCCTTTCTCCACAACCTCTCCAACATTTGTTGTTTCTTTCCCTGTCCATTTTGGCCATTCTAACTGGTGTAAGGTGGTATCTCAGTGTGGTTTTGATTTGGATTTCCCTGATGGCTAATGATGATGAACATTTTTTCATGTGTCTGTTAGCCATTTGTATGTCTTCTTCAGAGAAGTATCTTTTCATATCTTCTGCCCACTTTTTGAGTTGATTATTTGTTTTTTTGGGTGTTGAGTTTGAGAAGTTCTTTATAGATCTTGGATACCAGCCCTTTATCTGTAGTGTCATTTGCAAATATCTTCTCCCATTCTGTGGGTTGCCTCTTTATTTTGTTGACTGTTTCCTTTGCTGTGCAGAAGCTTTTTATCTTGATGAAGTCCCAAAAGTTCATTTTTGCTTTTGTTTCACTAGCTTTTGGAGATGTATCTTGAAAGAAGTTGCTGTGGGCGATGTCAAAGAAGTTACTGCCTATGTTCTCTTCTAGGATTTTGATGGATTCCTGTCTCACATTGAGGTCTTTCATCCACTTTGAATTTATCTTTGTGAATGATGTTAGAGAATGGTCGAGTTTCATTCTTCTGCATGTGGCTGTCCGTAATGGAAGTTCTAACTGGGGAGATGGACAGTCCGTGACGAACATGCCGCAATGTTAGTTAGTGCTATGCGTGAACACAACGTGCTCTGGCATGGACTCAGTGACATCCTTGGACACAGAGCAGGCTGGAGCAAACACTTCTCTTTTCTTCCTTCAGCAGACAGGCCGCCATGTTTTCCTCTACTGAGACAAAGTGGCCTAAGTCAATGTGGGCAGGTCAGATTTCTTGGATGTCTCTTTATGGTTGTAATTTTTATCTGTACTCTGTGTTTACCTGCATCTACTACCCTTACTTCTCTTTCAAGACACATAGACTGGTCAATCTGGTCCCATGAAACAAGCAAGACTAAAGAGTTACACAAATGTGATATCGAATCCTGGTTCAACCACTTAATAGTTGTATGTATGGTCTCAAGCAGATCTTTCTAATCTGCTTGAGTCTCTGGATCATCTAGTAAGTGAGGTTAATTTATTGTGAGGACTCATCAGATAATATATGCAAATTTTGAGGACTCAGATTATTTAAACTCTTAGAGTTTGTTACCTCAAATAATACGTGAGGTTAAACTATTATAAGGACTGGATTAGGTAATATATATAAATTGTGAAAACCCAATTAGATAATATATACAAATGGGCTTATACAATTCCTGGCATATAGCTGGTACTCAATAAATACTGGCTATTATTCCCTTATATACCCTGCTCCATATCACTATTGTTGTTACTTATTTTCTTTTGTCAGAAAAAAAAATTGTTGAAGATTTGGAAATGGACAACAGAGAGCACTGGGCAGCCTTTCAGTTGAGCACCAGTCATCTGGTAGTACAGTGTTGTTCAGTAGAACTTTCTATGGGGATGTTCTGCACCAGCCCTGTCCACATGTGGCTAGTGGCCATGCAATTGAGCAGTGTGGGTCGAGCCAGATTTCTGGGGACCTATTTTATAGGAGTGTAGGATATTACCTTTTTGTTGACTAGGCTGTTTTATAACTCTTTCGGGTGGAAGTCAAGTTGCAGAAAACTGATAATGGAAATGATTCTTATCCTTAGCAAAGCAAGTGAATTTTATCCAATACATGTAACTGATATCTACACTACTGAAAAGACAACCCCAAACACTGCCTTTTATCTCCCCATTGGATATTAGCCAGTTTAACATCTGTTTATAAATTCATTTCAGCTCTCCTGACTGGCTCCGTCAATGTCTATTCTTTAAATTCATTTTTGAGCTGATTTTAACATCTGGCTAGTTTCCACTGTTATAAATGAGTTAAATAAAATCTTTGCCTGTATTCATTTTATGTTTACATGAAAATGATGATTTTACCTTGAAAAATCAAGGGTCCTCTCCCACTTATGTCCTAATAATGGTTTTATTCCAGCTCAGTTGACTGGGGAAATGGGACATTTTTTCAATGTAACCTGTGTTTGTGGTTGCTTCTATTACCATACTTATTTTTCACTTAGGGGAAGGTGTGGTAGGAAATTACTTGACAGGGTTATTGCAAGGTTAAGGAATAGTATTGGGAAACAACACAAAACAAAGAAACAAATTCTGAGCTTGGTGTATGAGTTAGCCATTTCTCTTCTCGCTCTAGAAACCTGTTTTCATGGATTAGAGATTGTGAGGCTTTAACTACAATGTCGCTGCTCATTTTGTTGGTTTATATTTCATTGCCATATGAATGGAACAACCTGAGTCTTGAGTTTGTTTGTAATACCCAGCTAGAACCTGGGAGGGGAGCATTACTAGATGGTGTGGCGTGACACACAGAAGCACAGGGAATGTGGGTCCATGGCGAGAGGAGACAATGCTGATCACAGAGCTCAGTTTGTTCTCCTTTGGCTTCCTGTTTCTAGGCAAGTTGGACACATAAATATAAATACAGTTGCTTCTTAAGAAAATTGCTTGAGAATTAGAAACAGAAATATTGTGCCAATCTAGAAAAAACTGGAATTGAATTATGCCTTAAAGAGTTCTAAAAGTGGGGCACCTAGGTGGCTCAGTCAATGAAGCATCTGCCTTTGGCTCAGGTCATGATCCCAGGGTCCTGGGATCGAGTCCCGCATTGGGCTTCCTGTTTAGCAGGCAGTCTGCTTCTCCTTCTCCTTCTATCCCTCCCCCCCCGCTCCTGCTCTCTCTCTCTCTCTCTCAAATAAATAAATAATTAAATCTTTAAAAAAAAAAAAAAAAGGAGAGAGAGTTCCAAAAGTGGAGTGCAAGTGTGAGAAATGGCAAAGGCTTTAAAATAACTGACACAACACATGTCCACCCCACCTTCTATGTAGCTGACAAGGTATCATGAACCATAACCCTTATTGGCCTCTGCCTGGAATGGTTTTTTGGGGACCAGAAATAGTAACCCGATGTGAGCTTTCCAACAGTGGTTAAGGCAGAAATCGTACTGGCTTTATGTTTACCACATACCGTTGATAGTCCTTAACAGGGCCCCAAAGTCTGTGACTAGAAACGGGTGAACTCCAGGTTAGTTAAAATCAGCTACATGAAAGTTACAATAGAATTTTCCATCACCTGTTGCTATGACAAACGTAACGCCTGGCTCCCAAGCAGAGATCATGAAAGCAGAGATTCTGAGCACGTTAAAAGGAAGGAGGAGAGGAAAAGAAGAGGCATCTTGACAAAATAGACTATCAGCTAATTATGAAAACAGTCACTATTCTAACATTACGGGGAAGGAAGAAGTGTTCACTAAAGAATGTTGAGTGAAAAAACAACACAATTTCTATGGATATGGTGACCACTAAAGACACAAAACTATATAATTCTATGGATTAAAAGTCACAAGGAAACATAAAAGGCTTCTTTCTTTTAACTTAAACTTTTTTTCTCTTATCATCCTTTAAATTTGGTTTAACAACACATTATTTATCTTTGAAAACAAAGCGGAAAAAGACAAAAAGCAGGAGAGAAAGGATAAAAAGGAGACACTAAAAGAATCAGGAGAGACAAAGGGACGGGCAGAAAGCTTCAGTTAGAAACCAAAGTTAGAGAGTCAGCAGAGCTGCCTCTCCTTTGAAGGCCAGGGCAGCCAGGGCCCAGGGCGCAGGGTCTGGCACCAGGGGTGGCCCGTCCCATTCCGTTCCCCACTCGCTTAAAATGCCTGCCCGCCGGACCACGACGGGTCTGACAGAATTTCTGGGGTTTGTTCTCCCTCCTACAACAAAATTCTTCTTGCATCATGCAGGGAAAGGGAGTTTATGCTCCTTAGGTAACCTCTGACGTAGGGAATTAGACTGTCCGAACAGAAGCCTGAAGAGATGGGCTCTATTCGCGGCCAAGTCATCTATCGAAGGCGCTGGAGAACAGGGAGGAGCTGAGGGCAAGAGCTGAGACTCCTGTCCATTGAATAAGTTCCGGTAAACTTAGCTCTATTGGTGGTCGGAGAGCAAAGATCTCCCTTGTGACCTTTCTAAACACAATCAGGAAAAGGTGTTAGACAAACATAAGCCAACAGGGAGGCGCTTACTGCCTTTTTGACGCAGGACACAACAGCCAGAGAAGAACACACCCTGAAGATTGTAGAGGCTGGTGGATGCTGGAGGCTCCGAGCAGACAGATACACACACGTGCAGCTCCCTCCAGAACACTCGGAAAGAACTACAGAGTATTTATGTGACAGTTTGTAATGTAATATTCACGGTTCGTCAATACAACTCCCTTATTACCGATTAGGATTCCAGCTTGGCAGAGCTAGTAATTTCTTTATGCTGCCTTAGGGAAGTAGTCAAAACTCTCCTCTATGTAACTCTTGCAGTTTGCATGACAGTGTTTTACAAGTTGTAGATGTTCAACTGGGGACCCATGTAGTGGAAAGATGGCTTTGCAGTCAGAAAAAGTTTAGCTCTAAGCTCCACCCCCCCATCCGTTTATGACCTTGGGTGAGTTCCTTACGCTCTCTAACGCTCACCCATACACAGGAGATTTAGTGTGGATCCAGCGAGATGACACAGCAGGTAGGGTGTCCAACACACAGCAGGACCGTCGCAGGATTTATCTTGTGAGGGCGTTTGACAGTGGGGTGTCTGAGTGGAACTCTTGCTTAACATTTTGTAGTCCAATTTGAATGGTCATGTATCAGACACATGGATCTAGAACCTGGTATCAGTGAAAAGAGTGGAACAGAGTACGGCTAGACACTATTAGAAGAAGTGAGAATTCCTTTTTTGCCTATACAGAAAAAAAAGAAAATAACATTCAGCAAGGATATTGAGAGCCCACACTTAAGGAATTGGGCTGAGAAATTAACATGAATTATCTCATTTAATCCCCATACCAACTTTGGGAGAAAAAGTGCTACACTCATCTCATTTTACCAGGAACTGAGTTAATGAGATAAAGTGCCCAAAGCACTTTGAGAAAGTGGAGGGATTCTGGAATGATGACTTCAACTGTCTGAGTGTAGATGCCAAGATTTAACAAAAAATAGATTCTGGAATTGTACAAGGAAGAGATACTACATGCCTACATTAAGCACACACAACCCTAAACTTAAGTATGGAGAAATGATGTTGTTCTAGAAGAATGCACCTATGGGGCCCACTGATAGTAGGTTAGAGCACATAAGGAGAGAACTCTTCAGTACAGAGAAGGGGGTTGGCAAGAGGCGGGGAAAGAGGATGGGTCAACATTGGAAACGAAAGGGAGTGACCAGGAAGCCAACTTGGCAGTGAGTCTCCAGCAGTGCAGTAGGTTACCAGGTTCCACAATTTGATCAAGGCTCTATGATCCGAGCTGCGCCCAGAGTCCAGGGAAGCACAGAGGTAAGTGCCGACCTGTGAGGAGGGCAGTGCTACTGCCCGTAGGCATGAACGTCCTCCAGACTCTGGAGACAGAGAGTGCTCTGTGGAGGAGCCACCCTGACAAGAGGACCAGTCCTCTATTGAGGAAGGTGAGGTGAGAATGCAGGGAGGGAGCTGGAGCGAAGGTAGTCTGACGGCACTCCGTTCCTTTCCTCCAATCTGCCTATACTCCCTATTGGCAGAGCCCAGCTGGAAATAAGGAGTCCGCCGAAATAATGCACACGGATCAGCCTGATGGGACAAAGAGAAGATATCCGTGGACAGGTCATAGAAAGATTCACTAGGATGTCAAAGAGTTGGGTTCTTATCCTATAGGTGATTGAAAGACATAAAAAGTTTTAGGAGAAATGGCTCATCAGCACCATACCCCAATGGGCACATCCAGCTAGTATGCTTTGTGGCCACCCAACTAACTTCCCTTGCTCTGATTCAATGGACTGTGACTTTGAAAATAATGGAATTAAGGTGCACAAAACTGGAGGCCTTGTGCTGTAAGGATGTTAATGCAGTGATTAACAAGATGGGAGCCTGAACAAGAGTAGTGTTGATGCAGATGTGAAGGAGAGATTGAGTTTATATTTTGGAGATAAGATATGAATGTTGAGAGGGAGAAGTCAAGGATAGGTCTAGGTCTATTGCTTGAAAGTATGAGTAGATAGCTATACCAACAAATGAGATAGAGAATACAGGCTTAGGAGGAGGTTTAGTGATGAATCTGATCAATTTAATAAATTTAAATTTGTAAAGTATGATTATGAGTCTTATATAAATTTAAAAGTCATCTTGATCTTAATCAACATTAAGACGGATGATTCCACTTCAAGACCATTCATGATCTTGTCTTTATCTTTGCCATTGCTATGGCATCTAAAATCATAGACTTTGAAGAATATTATAGATATCATAATCTTTTTTGTCCCATTTCCCCCCCCATTCAACCTGTAGTCCCTATCTTTTGGTTGAAGAGTAGTTCAAATTGGATTGCAAAGGCTTGACTATAGATAATCTTAACTAAATCACAAAATAATGTATATTTAAATTTATTTTATCCAAATAAACTTAAAAATTAATAACCTGACACTCCTGAATTTTTCTCCTTTTTGGAACTGTTATTATGAGTGGCCTTAAGCAAGCTACTTCTTACTTAGTTTCAATAATACATAGCCACTTGCAGTGTTATAAACGAGTTTTCACAAAACACTCCCCTATAGGCAAAATAGAAATGATAATACTTTGCAACATTGAGGTCAGAGGTATTAATTATTTCAGGTTCTAAGCAGGGATGCAGCAGACATTTTGTTTCTAGGACAGGATGTTTGCTGCAATGCTTTGTTTTCCCACGTAATTATAGATCACTTAAAAAGTATATTTAAAATATGACTTTATGTTTAAATCTTCTAAATAACATGTTCAAAGGGTAACAATTTAATTATGGAAATATGATTTTCTTTATTATCATATTCTCTCCTATAAATACTGGATTATGAGTGCCTTAGATTCATACATGGAGATAGCTATTTAACATTCATTCCTGCTTTGCTCTACTGATTACTTGTGATTTTGCCAGTTAATAAAATAAGATTTTATTTGCAAGGTGTCTATACCCTTTAGAAAGAGTGTCTTTCTTTCCTGGCACTAGGTTGGTCATCTCAATGGCTGCCACAATAGTCGCATCTGTTAAAAAACCCAGTACTTACAGTTAAGATGACTTTCCAGTCATGAGTGTTTTAGGACACGTATTAGCAGACTCATCTCATGTTACTTAAAAAAATATCTTTAAAATCCTTGCTAATCAATCAGTACCATTTGTGCAGAATCAATTTCTTAACAGGGATTTTTTTTTTTTTTTTTACTATACAAAAGTAAGTGCTTAAGCAAACAAACAAACAAAACCTAGATAAACGTAAGGACCTTCTTCCCTTAAATTCAGCCATTATTGCCACGGCTTTGGGACCTGATGTTTGTTCAGTGTTTGTGGGCTCAAGGTCCCCTTCTCCTGGGATTGCCTTTTTTGATACTGGTACTGCTTTGGTGGTACCACTGGGACTTAGAAAAAAACTCTGAAATGTGTTGACTCCTTAACTTCTGGCAAGAAATCCTTTAATTGGATGTTTACCCCGATTACCCCAAATAGAACTTAACATATTCTTGCTAGTTTTAGGGGCTTTAAGCCCTTCCTAGGGCCTGGCAAAATCCTTCCAAAAGCTCTTGCTTCCTGTCCTGTCTTATCTTGTCACTCAGTAACATGGTGTGGGGAAACAACATGGATCACAGCATCCCATGATCCTCCAAGATGGACTTTTCCCCTAATCAGTGAGACGGTTACTCTGTAATAACCACCCTCCAGTTTTTTTCTGCGGGGGGTTGAGGAGTAGGAGTATGGCCATCAGAAAAGAGGAGAAAAGGCTATAACACCTTGAATTATTCACATACAATCCAGATATTTTCCTGGCAAACAACGTAGTACATAAGAAAGTATAGAAGACAGTAATTTCCTTATCACCATGATTCAAAGACCACAGCCTAGTCATTGAAGGCATATTCCTGCCTGAAAAAACATAGCTATTTTCCTCTTATGAAGCTGCATTTTGTGATGACAAATGATGTGGAACATGAAGAGTTCCAGCTTCTAGAAAATCCGATCCCTTGCATGTGGGAATGAACTACAAAGGTATAATCAAGTTTACCTTTAAGTCTACTGTTAAAGAACTCTACCAGAAAACAAAACAAAGCAAAACAAAACAAAATGGAACGAAACACACCCCCTACTGAAACAGCCATAAGCTTTAAACATGTTGTCTTTAGAGTTTAGCAGGAGGCAGGGTTGGGAGGCTCATTTACTAAAATAGCCCTCTCAACAAGAAGACTGCCATGTGCAAACCAAGAAGTGGGCCCTCACCGGGAACCAAATCTGCTGGCACCTTGAGCTTGGACTTCCAGCCTCCAGAACCATGAGAGATAATTATCTGTTTCGAAGCCCCCAATCTATGGTGTTTTGTTCTAGCAGCCTGAGCTGGCTAAACCATCTACTTGAAAAATTTTATCTACTTGAAAAGAGACTTAAGAAATCCAAAATTTCACGGTTTTTAAGCTAGACCTGCTGGATGAAGGTGGCTGGGACATGGCCTCCATTTCCTTCTGTTGGGATATAGTTTATTCTCACCCTGGATCAGCATGAAGAACTACAATAATTGAAAATCAAGCATGCATCTTTTTATGAAAAGGTTAGACAGTTGAGGAGTGAGATACCCTTGCTACAGCAGCTCAACAGATGTTGTTGGCGGCAACTTCACCGCCGTCCGGGTTTGAAGGAAGTGAGAGTCTCAGGGACAGAAGGTGAAATCTAATATACCCATCTTCTGAACTACTCAGGGCAATTGATTTTTGCAGAACTACTCTGTGTTTCTTTGCATTTTGGTTTTTATTGTCAAGTAATTAATCTAAGAAGGGAGTGGAAGGTCCAAAGAAGCAAAGTTAAGAGTCTTTGAGTTAAAGGAACCTTGATGAACCACCAAGATCCTCTCCTTACCCAAAGAAAGAATCGTTGGACTGACACCTCTGGAATCTCTCCCTGCCCAGCCCTCAAGCCTTGAGTCCCACAAAGACAGAGTTAACTGGCCGAAGTTTTTACACCTGCCCGGCACTCGATCTACCTCCCTCTGTGCTCCCTCTCCTCACCTCCGCAGCTCCAAATAAGAACAAGTCCGTTTGTAGACCTTCCATTCAAGAGATGTCAAAATTCCTGATCAAGCTTAGTCCGCACTTTTTTTTTAAAAGCACTGCAATTTTAAGGCCGACTTCATTGGTGAGTCTCTTTAAAGGGCCAGAAAACTGTAGAAGAACAGTTGTACTTGAAGAACAATTCTTGAGCCACTGGGTTCATGGCATTCTTGGGGCCAAGGAGCTCCTGCTGGGGGACGCATGGGGGAGGAAGGGCTATTGCTTTGCTCTATTTACAGAATTGGCTCTTTATTGACTTCAAAAGCCAGTTAAAAAAACAAAAACAAAAACAAAAACAAAAAAACAGAGCGGGCTTCCAGTCATGCTGCTTTAATTTCAGGCTGTTTTTCATTCGAGGAGAATGAAAATTCTCTATTTGGTAATTTCCTTTCTTGCTCAAGGTTTGTACTTTTAAAAGGTTTTCCCTTCTTATCAGCTTGGCCACTGTCACAGCTATTGTAACCCAAATGTTGACAAAAGGTACAGAAAAAAAAAAAAAACCACACAACAAAACACCCGAACTTCTCCAAAACAAAACCATAGAAACAAATAAAAAAAGATTTCTGTTTGGCGTGTTGCCTTGGAAAGGGTGCAGTTCTGTTGCCAAAGAGGGCAACGGGTCCCAGGAGTACCAGTGGAGGCTGGAATAGACAGAGCCCATTGCAATCTTCGTGGAAAAAAAATAACGTGCAGATAATCTGAAATGTTTTCAAAGGAACTGCTATACCTGTAGGTCCTCGTAGTCTGCAAGACTGTTATTTACTCACAGCTGTTGAAAACTTTTACTTCAAACACTTTTAAGGTATTCCTCGGCCATCGACCAGCACGTCACACAGTGACATCAACCCGCGAGGGCTTACATCATCCGCGACCTCAATGACCATCTCTTGTAGCAGTTACAGCTCAGGGGTGTATCTTAGAGAGCTGGAAATAGATTCAAGAAAAAGCTTAGTCAGATATTCAGCTCGCTTTTCCTGTGACATGTGATTTATTTTGGGGACTCATGAGCTTTGCCTCTTGATAATGTAGTATTTCTGCATGTGTCAGGAACTGAGCTGGGCTCTGAAAATAGAAACCAATGGGACACCGCCCTGCTTTCAGAGTCTGCAGAGGAGAGACAGTAAAGGGGTGAAAGGGGGGACCCACACGGAAAGGCAGGGACCACAGAGTGAGTGTTCTGCAGAAGCACAACTGGGCGAGCGCAGGGAGCAGGGCTAGTCCTGTCTGTCAAGTTGCTAGAGAAGAAGTGAAGGGACCAACCAACCAGTGTTTTCCCTTAAATAACCTTAATGGCAGTGAGGAGCGAGTGCGAAATCCCAAAGCTTTCCCATCGCCTCCAGGACAATCACTGGCACACTCAAAAGAATATGTGAATTCTCGGGGCATCAGTGACACAGTCTGTTGAGCGTCCAACTCTTGGTTTTGGCTCAGGTCATGATTTCAGGATTGGGTTCTGTGCTCAGCAGGGAGTCTGCCTGAGATTCTCTTTCCTTTCTCTCTGCGCCCCACCCCCAAAATAAATAAAATCTTTAAAAAAAAAGAGTATGTGAATTCTCAAATTTCAACTCAAAAGTAAAGGGAGAATTTGTATTCTCTTCCATATATTAGATGGGCTCATACAAAATTGCTGGCTTGGCAGGTCAAACACATACAAAGAATGGTAATTTCATAGAGTACAGACATCTGGAGAGACGGCTTTGCATGGTTTGCCCTCTGTCTCTTGTCCTGCTGTTTCCTATGCCTGGGGGACGGGCACGGGTGGTGGCACCCAGGGGCCTGCGTGGGGAGCTGCGACTGGGTGGGGTGTCCACATGGGGAGCTGAGCTGGGCTGGAGCCAGGACAGAGCACAGGTGCAGCATCTTTCTGGGCAGACAGCTCCTCCTGGATGCTGGAAGTGAGAGAAGGAAGCCCGGGACGGGTGGGAGCAGGGATCTGACCGCCTTATGCCTGAGAATCTCATTCCAGGGGAGGGCTGCAGATGGCCCGCAGAGCCAAAGGCTGGGTTACCAGGCTCAACAGGAGATGAAAGATAAAAGGTGGGAGGCACTGCAAGGAAGAGGGGAGCTGTTCGAGAGTTTTTTAAGGGTTGGAAGCAACAAAATTTGCTAAATGATTAGAAATGGGAGCTAGGGGGAGGAAGAGTCCAAGATCATAGTAGCAATTGCTTACCTTCATTTCACTCTGGCCTCAAGCCCTCAGACCCTGCTCGGGTCATCTCACTAAGTGCGTATTAGAAATCTCTGTCAAGCCCATTTCCCAAATGAGGAATGAGGCTCTCAAAGATGTGAAGTCACTTGCCCAAGGTCACTGAGCCTGTCAGTGTTTGGTCCCTGAGTTGGATCCAAGTTTAAATTGCTGGATGACTCCTGGAGCCATTCACTGAAACAAAGAAGAAGAATCACAACAAGAGAATTTGGCAGTTATTGAGTGCTTACTATGTGTCAGGCAGTATCCTAAGCCCTTTTCACAAACTAACTGACTTAATTCTCAAATCACTCTGTGATGCGTATTACTATTTCCGCCATTTTATAGATGAAGAAACTAAGGAACAGAGAGGCTAGGTAATTTGGCCAAGGTCACACAGCTTGTAAAGTAGAAGAGTCAGGATTTAAATTGGGCAATTTGGCTCTAGAGCCCATGCTTTTTTTGTTTTTTAAGATTTATTTATTTATTTTTTAGAGAGAGAGCACGCATGAGAGAGAGAGAGAGAGAGCACACAGTGGGGAGGGGCAGAGGGAGAGGGAGAGAGAATCCTCAAGTAGACTCCCCGCTAAGCACGGAGCCCAATGTGGGGCTCGATCCCACAAACCATGAGATCATGACCTGAGTCAAAACCAAGAGTCAGATGCTTGACTGACCGCACCACCCAGAAGCCTCTAGAGCCCCTGCTTTTAAAGACTTCATGATACCAGAAGTTTAGAAAAGTGGTGGAAGGGACCTGCCCTTATCCCAAGAGCAAGGTCCTCCAGGCAGTTGGATTTATTGGTTGGAACTCAGAATAGTGATCTGGTCTAGGGATGTGCATTTGGGAGTCATTGCCTTACAGCTGAATTCAGACTCTGGGAAGAATGTGGGACCACCCACATATTACAGCTGCACATACTTCATACCCACAACTTCGGCGCTCCGGAAAGTTCCTCCAGCTGGCAGAGCACCACCTGAACGCCCGTCTCCAGCGCCAGGCACCACCGGCCCCTGCTCTCTCTCAGAGAAGTTGTCACTGTTGCCTCTGATGCATTAATCTCATAAACAGGAATATTTGTTTACATGCAAAAACAAAGTATACTTGAGTCTTGGCGATACATTTATTTTGTCACAGATTTTTATTTTGTCTACCTCCCAGGTTTTTTTTTGGCAGACAGAAAATCATGATCTCTTGCTCTCTGAGGCTGTGGTGCTCCATGTGTTTTCAATCAGAGGCAATTAATTACATAATTAAGGGAAAAATATCATTTGAGATAGTGCAATAGTGGTGGGAATAGTAATTATTTTTAAATATTGGATTAAATCTCAAGTTGTCTCAATTCTCCAGTCTGTGACTATGCCCACAGCAGCATTTGCGGTCACTGTGAACAAAACGTAACCTTTCGCAAGATGGGCGTGCAGCGATGGCAATGGGGTCCACAGGAATTCTTTCCAAAAGCTGACTTTTTTCTCAGAAGGGAGGATTCCAGAATAAGTTGAAAATAACAAAAATACCATCAGGGGATGCTTCTGAAGTTGAAAGGTCAACATTTGCTCCTCCTTGGGTCCTCCACGAACGTGCCTAAACAATTCCAGAATCGTTAGCTAGGAAGTTACGTGTCCAGTGAAATAGCTATTTAGTTTATGAGAAATTGAATCTGGTATATCAACTGAATCCCATTCTGTTTCTTTCTCTTGTGGAATCATCTAAATTGTTTTTAGAATGTAGAAGCATTAAGGAAAGTGAGGATCTCTCAAAATTGGACGTAGTGTCTTAAAGCAGCCCCACAAGTCTTTATTTTACTTGTTTTCGCTCACTTCATGTTTAGGATAGATGTTTTGATGCTCATGATGAAGAAGAGACACCACGTTTCTGAATGTTGAGGGGATTTTCTCAAGGTCATTCAGCCTTCAGGGACACAGACAAGATTTTAGGCAAGATTTAAGTCTTCAATGAGAAATCCAACTTTCTTTACTGGCTCAGATGAGTCTAGATAAACACTTTCTAAATCACAGCCCACACTTGATAATACGACTTCTACTTCTAGTTGTTGGTGATTTAGTAGCACAAGAGGGAAATTGTTAACATGATGGCAATTTGTTAACTGCTAAGACAAATGCCTTGTGTTCATACCCACGGAGCTTACAGTACTTCTAAAAATAAGCACCACCCTAACTGAGGATTTCCCGTGTGCTCAGGCTATGGCGGGAGCTGGTCAACAATAACAGTAGCAGAAGAGGAAAGACCATTTTTATTTTGGTCTGTCATTTCAATCAGAGAGCTCACTAGCCCTTTCTGGAGGAGGCTACTGCTATTAAGGAAAAATAGTTTTCCGGGATGGCAACACACGTCAAGTGACACACGACACCTGTGGCTGGGCGAGGACCAGCCTTCAGGACTCCCGACAAGCTCCTTGGCAGATGAGCTCTTACACCAGGAGGGTCCTGTCCTTTAAGTCTGTTTAGCTGTCATCCGTAATAGGTGTCCACTTTCGATTTTTCTTTTCTTCTTCCCTGTGAGAGAGTATGAAACACACACACACACACCCAAACAAAAGATGCATCTGTGTTAAGCCAACTCAGCCTTAAACCGACATCCAGTGAAGTGTAGAGCTGGTATCAACCAGACACCGCAGTGAAAGGCACAGTCCTGATGGCCTACACCGAAAATCCTCTATCAGTGAATTCATCGCTAAGTATGCACAAATCGACTCACGACACGTCGCAATGGTCACTGCGTCCTTTCCACGGCACGAAGCCACACGCTGAAAAATCACGGAAGGAAGCCAACAAACGTGTCTGGCAATAATGTCCACATGAGAGTCGAAGACTTTGTTCTGATTGAGAAAAACAGGTGGTCTTCCAAAATCATTTAGCTAATTGAAAACTCTCATATTTTCTGCTTAACAAAGTCCTCATTGCCTGAACCGTGACCCTCGTCTATTCCTATTTTTTAATTTTTTAAAAGATTTTTATTTATTTATTTGACAGACAAAGACAGCGAGAGAGGGAACACAAGCAGGGGGAGTGGGAGAGGGAGAAGCAGGCTTCCCGCGGAGCAGGGAGCCCGATGCGGGGCTCGATCCCAGGATCCTGGGATCAGGACTTGAGCCGAAGGCAGACGCTTAAAGACTGAGCCACTCAGGTGCCCCTGTTCTTATTTTTAAATTCCTTTCGCGGCGGATTCTTCCTGCAGGAGAAGAGAGCTCCGTTGGCTCTCCTGTCACAGATTTGTGCACATGTAGTCACGATTGAGACAGACATGCCTGAATGTCTCTTCTTTGGTGGGAAAATGTAAAATGAATCCGCATTCAGGAAATTTTTTCAGAAAGTCTGATTTTCCTGATCCTGCGATCTTGGTGTTTCTGCATTGCAGATTGGGAATAGACAATGTAGATTTCATTGCCCCCAGCGTCAGGGAAGTGTGCCCAACAGAAGCCGAGTCTCCCCCACGACTCTCACGCACTGACTTGTATGAAGTGAAGTGAGTGATAACAGTTCCAAAGGTTCATGGTCACTTTTCTGAAAAGTCTGGGTAGGTATTTTATGTACGCACGTGCACACACATGTGTAACTGAATCCACATCTGCTCAGATGTGAGCCAACAGGTCATTTCATACATTCATTGTTGCTTTTCCCACTTAAGCTGTATTATAAAATCTGCCAGAAAAAAAATATGCTTGTTATGTTGGTTCCCAAATTGAAACCGTCTCGGCTTTGCCATATCTGAAGACTGTTAAAAATATTTTAAGATCATGTAAACAATCCCAAGGTCTCTAGGAATGAACACTGGGAAGTACTCAGTAAACTGGGCTATTTTAGTTCCTGTCCAACTACACTTCGTCTCTTTCTACTTCCAAAAGCATGCTCCTTGTTGCTCTCTTATTAAAGATAGCGAGAGTTACTTTCTGGTAGGCTCCCATGCGTAAAATGCTGTGCCTTTTATTTTAAAAAGTTTATCACTTCATAAATGAAGGAAATCGTGCGATTGTTGCTAGCCCTGCTAATTTGGGCTGTACTGAAGTGTAAGCTAAAACTTTGGCTGCAACCCTGAAGACCATTAGCAGAGAGAAGCAAGTGGTGGCTTATGTGTATTTGTATTCAATCCAATGCTAGTTGTCTGTTTACAAAATATACTCGGTTCCTTAAAACGACTTCCTGGAGCCTTCACACTGGGGTCCGGTTTCGGGTTTCCTAGCCAGCACGCACAATGCCCTGGGATTTCAAAAGTCCTGGATTACCCACTCAGCCAAGCAAAGGGTGTGAGCGAAAACAAAGTAGAAAGAAAAAGGATTTCAAAAAGAATCCTTTTGAGTTGTCTGTGCCTAGAACTTCCCTGAAGTACTGCTAGATGGACTTCATTCTTCAGAGAGGCCAAAGGTCACATTCTTCCTTTTTTTTTTTAAAGCACTACAAATAACAGTTGGTTATTGAAGGCCTGGCCTTCCCGCTAGTTTCAGAACTTTTATTTTCCACCGGTTTGCCGTGGATCAGCTGTGTCCAGGGGACAGGGCTTGGCCGGGATCTGACTTGGAACCTTCAACGGCCTTCTCTGGGCCTTTCCTCGCTACCTGCAGGTGGAAATCAATGGATCATGCTCACATCCGATGATTCGAGGCAGCGATACGGCCATGTTCCTTAGTGATACAAAAATAACCAGCAGAAAAATTAAAGACAAAAGGTGTAAAAGTGATCATCTCTGGGAAGCAGCCTTACTGAATGAGGTGGATCAGGGAAATACTGTTTCTCTTTGGAAGCCCTGAAAGTAACTGCTATTTGTTTTTATTATCAAAGACCTTATACGTGTGAATTCCATTAAAAATCAGTCTGTTTGAAGTTTAAAAATTTGGATTTGTTTCTTTTAAAAATTGTTTTCCACATGTCTCATTCCATTTTTTAAATGTAATATAATTTTTGCCTGTAATTTATCTGCCCAGATTAAGGTATTTTCCCCATTAATAAATGTTTGTTATCTGGACCCCCGGGGATAAAAAAAGGTCAAAAACACTCTGTTATAATATATTTTGTAGCAACACAGTAGTTGAATGAAGAGGAAAAGGGAGCCTGTGATAAGAAACAATGGAAAATGCTGAGCTTTTTACATTTTTTTTACTACTATAGAAAGAATTCAGAATACAGCTTAATAGAATTATTGGAATATATTTTTCTCCCATTGTTATTGTCTCTTTAAAGCACTCTATCATTCTTTGGCCGTACCTATGACGTATGATAAACCTGGTTAAGAGTATGTGCTTGGATTCATACAGACCTTGCACTTGGCTCTGTGAGTTCACTCCCCCCACAGCCTGCATAAAGGGCATCTCACGCTAGCACCTGCCTTAACAGTGTGGTAATAGGAATTAAATGGATGACTTATTTAAAGGGCTTCGCCCAGAATAAGCATGCACTGCATTTTTTTATTATTGATAAGAAAAGCAAGTAATTCGATAATGATGTTGGGCAGGCGTACAAGTATACGAAACACATGTGGAGTTACCGTAACGTGGGTCAGATGCATGTTGCTAGACTGCCCAGTGTCACGGGGGATACCACTGTGTGGCGGCCCAGAGGAGAGACCACGCCCATCCGTGGTTGACACCTACCAAGACATAAGTTCAGTGTGGATCCATGTAACTTCATAAAACGGTTGTGGCCTCCTTCCTAGTCTGACAGCCATGATTTTATTTTCTTACAATATTAGGCCTATGTAGTACTTGCCCACATTGATACCCACTAAATCATTTAAAAATTATGTCCATAAAGACAAGACCTTCCAGAAATTAGGAATCAAGGGAAGATTGCTTTTTCTCTAATTTCTTTTCTCCTTCTGGTTTCATGGAACAGCCCCATGTTCCCCGTGGCCGGAAGATGGCAGGGAAGGAAAACTGCTTCCCTTGAATCTGCTGCGCCTTCTATTTGAACTGGTTCATGACTTGGCTGTCTGCTTTCCCACCTTGGGCAAAACCACATAGTGCATTCCCATGTATTCTCTGACAGGCTTCAGAGGACTGGGGCTCAGGGTGGGGTCGACAGCCACGGTGACTGTCTCTATGTCTCTCTTACACACACACACACACACACACACGCGCACACACTCATGCATACACAGGCACACGCCCACACATAAACACAGAGGCTTATAACAATAAAGCACATGCATGTTGGTACTCTACCTCGAAATGCAAAGTCTAATTTTGGCCTTTTCTGACTTTGCCTTTAGGTTTTTCAGGAATATAAGTCTTCTTCTTCTTTTTTTTTTTTTTTAAGATTATATTTATTTATTTGACAGAGAGAGAGGGAGGGAGCACAAGCAGGGAGAGCAGTGGATAGAGGGAGAGGGAGAAGCAGGCTCCCCGCTGAGCAGGGAGCCCGACGCGGGGCTCGATCCCAGGACCCTGGGATCATGACCTGAGCCAAAGGCAGATGCTTAACTGACTGAGCCACCCATGCACCCCTAAAAATCTTGTATTTTTATTTATTATGCAAATGCAAATAGAAAGTCAAAAGTTAGAGGACAGGACAGTGGGCTATTGTTCAAGGAAGTGTAGGTCGCTCACACATTTCTTGGGGCTTTCTTAAGTACAGAAGCATTTGGTCCCAATAAGTCCGTGGAGTCATCTTTACCTGATGACCTCTCTATGGTGCTTTAAGAATCTGAGTACCTAATCCGTAACAGAGATACTAGCTCTCACATCTGAAAATGGAAAATATTCCTACTAGTTCGTGAGAGCTGATTTCCAATCTGGATGTGTTCAAGAAGGGTGCTGTCACTTGTCACCCTCTGTCCTGCCCTCTGCTGTCACTGTCCTTTCCCTGTTCTCCTCCCAAGTTCTCACGATCTCCTGAGCTCCCACCAGGAGTGTGGACCCCACTGCTCTTCCCTCCAAAGCCAACAGAAGCTACCATGTGCTGCAGACGTAAGTGCACACTGTAGGATAGTAGCAAAGAATTAAGATATAAAGCAGCTAACCTCTCATAAGCCCAGGATCACTGCACTGGACATCAGTTGGCCATATCCATGTGCAGGGACTCTCAAACAGGCCAATATTTTCCTGGCCATGGATTATTGGTCTCTTTCTGGAGACGCATTTTCTTCTGAGGAGAGTCCCCTATTTCCAGATTCCTTTAGATTTCATTTAACTTACAAAGTGTTTGACTTGAATATTTGAGTCATATGGTGCCCAGTGGTAGAAAGAACATTCCTCTTCAAACCAGGACAGACAAGCTTGTAAGGCATTAGGTTTTGCTGTGGGAGGGAAGTCATGACCCAGAGGGAGGAAGGAAGGCTGTCCCTCTGGGACCAGGTATTTGTGGGGAAAGAGAAATCAGAGAGGATGGTGAAGCGGTCAACACTGTGCTCTGGTTTCCTCTTTCAAGATGTCAACTCAGACAGAGGGACATAGCGTAGGTGGGTAAGCAAGAGCTTTGAAGAAAAGGGGCTTCTGCTGCCTTCCTGACTTGGGGCTCAGAAATTGCTTCGACATCTTCTTGGCCCCCATGTGGAGAGCATCCAGGTCAAAGCAGACTGACACCGCAGAAGGAGATTGCATGGGTTGTTCAAGGCTGCCATGACAAAGTACCACAGACTGTGTGGCTTAAAATAACACACACTTATTGTCTCACAGTCTAGAGGTCTGACGTAACAGTATTTGTAGGAACATGCTGTCTTGGGAACCCGTACGAGCTAATTTTTCCTTGCCTCTTCTAGCTTCTAGTATTTGCTGACAATTCTCGGCCTTCCTTGGCTTGTAGAGATGTCCCTGCAATCTCTGCCTCCATTGTCACCAGAGCCTTCTCTCTGGGTCTCTCTCTTGTCCTAAGGACACCAGTCATATTTGATGAAGGCCCCCCTACTCTAGTATGACTTCATTTTAGCTTAACTAATTCTACCTGCAACAACCTTATTTACAAATCAGGTCCCATTCTGAGGTCCTGGGGGTTAGGATTTTAACATACTGTTTTTGGAGAGGATATAATTTACAGAAATTGAGATTTGCTCTGTCAGCTTTGGTTCCTATGTGGCAGAGATGGGGTAGAGGAAGTCCCCAAATTCCTTCCTGTAAGACTAAGAAGATAACTGAACCCTGCCTAAGGCCATCTATGTTAAGAGATGAGGTCAGCCTTCAGAAAAGACTATGGGAGGGCTTCTTGACAAGATACGGTCTATGCGAGGCATCTGCAACACCGGTGAGAACCACGGTAAGATTCAGTTTCTCAGAGAAGGTATAGGCTCTGGTGGTGAGGGAGACCAGACTTCATGCTAAACTGCTATAAGCTTTCAATGCCAGATAGATAGGAACATCCCTCAGGAGACCAGAGGAGGCAAGCACCAATCCCAAGAGGTCATAAGTGTTCCAGCCTACCCAAATGCTCCTGAAAAAAACTAAAGGGCTTAATAGTATGTAAAGGACTGTTTCAATTATTGGACTGGATTGGGTTCAAGGCCACTTCAGAGCCTTCAGGTTTACAACTGCAAAATGGTACCATGTCTACATAGGTACCAGTCATCTGGTCGACCTATACTAACCTATGTGCAATGGATGGTGAAGGGCACTTGCAAGCAGGTTGGGGCATCTGGTCAACCTATACTAACCTATGTGCGATGGTGAAGGGCACTTGCAAGCAGGTTGGGGCATCTGGTCAACTTATACTAACCTATGTGCAGTGGTGAAGGGCACTTGCAAGCAGGTTGGGGCATCTCTTATACCTCCTGGGGGTATGCATTCACTCTTCTCTGCCTTTATAGGTATATAAGTTGAAAGGCTGAGAAGCACAATTGCAGTGTCTCCTCAGGGATCCTTGTCTGGGAACCAGGACTGATGAGATGGCATCCAGGACTGGGGCACAGCCAAGACTGATGTTCTCACAAGAATTTCTTCTGAATATGCAGACTTAAGGGGAGGAGTAGAATACAGCCAAGAGGGAAAGAAAGGAATGGGGGTCAGGAAGGTTGGTCTGAGTGGAGTTGAAGTAAGGCTGAGCTGAAATGCTAACCAGGCAGCAGGGTGGTGTGAGTGAAGTTGAGAGAGGGGTCAGCAAACATACTGTTACGGAGCTAGATGCTCCTACACTATAGACCCTCTGCTTAGGGAAGGTCAGTTCCTAGGAACGACTGGACTGGACCACACTCCATAATGATCCACATTCTCTGCACCAAGAACCAGGAAATGAAAATGTCCCAAGGGAATTAGGATTGAAGCTCTAATAACTTTGATTGGCCATCAATCAGAAAACCCAGCCCAACTGGCTGAGTCACAATTCATTAATATTCTTTAAATTTATCATATTTATTTCATTAGAATTTTTAAGATCTCACAAAGGTACTGCAACGTAATTATAGGCTGAACTTAAAAGTTTTAAATCTGACATTTCAACTCTTTCTTCCTTTTCGTTTGTGAATACATGCTCTGTAAACATCACCCACTATCTGTTAAGAAGCAGATAAAGAACCACTTCCTGGTGATCTATTTCTCCAACATTTTTAGGCATAATCTTGGAAATTCTATCCTTGAAGAAAAATTGAGAAAACCTACAAGTGTTTTAAAATTGCAACTTGAAACAGAAAGTGTTTTGTATCCTTAAATACAGCGTTTTCTGCCATGCGTGCCTCCTGGGTAGGGTTAGTCTCTGCACGCATTGTTATGGAAATATTTCCTTTCCCTCACATCTTATTCTTAGTTATGTTCTTTTTGTTCAAACATTTAAATTTGAGCTAGATTGGGGAAGAAGAGAATTATTATTCCTGACAAAACATTATTTAGAAAGAATGATTTATTTTTTTTCCCAAGCATATGTAGGAAGTAAATTTATTTTTTTAAAAAGGCACAAAGGCACCCCTAGGCTTAGCAAATAAGAATATTTAAATATTTTAAACATCTATTTATAGTTTATTATTTAAACGTACTTATTCCCCTTAATATCCTAGAGAGATAAGGAATGTTTATTTGCCCAGGAGGAGATACCCACAGGCGATATGTACATTCACAACTGGGTTTAAAAACGCTTCTTTCAGAGAGATCTTAGGATCTTTTGCTACATATCACCTGAGATGCTTATTAGATACGCAGATTCCTGATCTTCTATAAGAGCTACACAATCAGAACCTTGGGAATGGAACCAGGAAACATGCATTTAAAAAAACCCCAAACCTCCCCTCTCCCTGCCTCCATGAACCGATACATTCTAATGCAGGAGTTAGCAATCTTTTTCCGGAAAGGACTAGAGAGTAAATATTTTGGAGTTTGAGGACTACACTTTCTCTGTTGCAACTCCTAACTCAGCTGTTGTACCACAGAAACAGAGACACTCTATAAACCACTGGGCAGGGCTGCATTCCTATAAAACTTCATTCATGCACATCTCCATTTGATTTCACAAAAGTCCAACGTCATGAAATATTACTCTTCTTCTGACTTTTTAAAAAAGATTTTATTTACTTATCTGAGAGAGGGAGAGAACAGGAGGGAGGGGCAGAGAGAGGGAGAAGCCTCAAAGCAGGGTCCAACACGGGTCCCACGTGGGGCTCATCACAGGGTCCAACCCGGGGGCTCATTGAGGGGTTCCATCCCAGGACCCTGAGATCATGTCCTGAGCTGAAGGCAGATGTTTAACTGACTGAGCCACCCAGGTGCCCCCTTCTTTTGACTTTTAAAAAATAATTTAAAAATGTAACAACCATTCTTAGCTCTGCTGCTCTAAGCTGCAGTTTGTGAACCCTTGAAATTGGAGGACAGTCAAGCCAGAATGATGGTGAATGATGAACATGAGGCATTCATAAATATTTATCCAGAGCACAAGATAGCTATGGTATCTTCTTACTTCAAAGAGAAGAGCACCCTAGTTCTTTCTATTTAGTCATTCTACATTTTTAGCAAAATGTTAATAACTTCAACCAATCATTTGTACATGTTCAATTCTTATAGCTCTTATGAATGAGTAGCAATATTTTCTCAACCTATACATCAAGCAAATTAAAATAAGTGGCTACGGTCTCACATCTTATGCCTTTTGTAACAGAGGGTAAAGGAAAGTGACGAGACCATGATTGTGGGCTGATGGTGTGGACCAATCCATTCCTGCATCATCACCAGCGTAGTCGTGAGGGGCACCATTCCACACTAACAACACTTTTTCCTCATTTGTTTCCAAATCTTTTCTGCTACTATCACTTCAAAAGGCTATATAGTAAACTGTTGTTGTCTTGCAGATTCATGTGTAACAGGATGACTGAAAGAGATACTAATTTGCCCTATTTCCCTGTGTTTTTCCCACCTCCAATGAGAAAACCTCACTGAAGTTTCTACTACGGAGCCTGAAACAGAAGTTATCTGTAGACACCCAATCCTGGTCTTATATTCTAAAATCTTTGTTTACTGAGAAGATGATGTTGGTTTGTTCTAGAGAGGAGGAAAAAGGAGATCCTGCTCTTGCATGGAGAAGAAACTAAAGCAAGAAAGAATGGATATATTGAGCATCTCAAGACTACCACCAAGACTTGACCCAAATCCCAGAACCCAAGCTTGACCCCAAAGAGGTAGCCAAGGAGTACTGTTGCGTTGGACAATGAGCTTATCAGTCATGACCAGACTGAACAGATGACCAGAGGAATGCTTGCACTGTACAAACCTTCATCTTCACACAAATCTGGAAGCAGAGAGATAGTGATAAAGCATCACCACCTTGGTGAATGGGATTAGGATTAGATTTAATAAGATTGGAATAAAATTCATCCCTACTCAACAAGGATTTGTTTATCAGTTGAGTATAATTTAGATTTAGCTTATCTACTTTCTTGTGACAATTTTTTGAGATAAATTATATCCACATCATTAATTCTATATCAGCAATCTCAGAAATTTTAGCAATAATAATCAATTTGAGTAAAGTGATTTATTTCAATGACTGTGGAAAAATATAACATTTATGCAAGAAGACTTAATAATATGAACAACCCGGAATAAGAAAATAGATTCTGATCAGATTCTGATATTTCTATGATACTGAGCACTACTATGAGGTATAACTGAAAAAAGGAAGAGTACATAGTTGACAGTTTAGATGAGGATCTCTTGGCAATGAAGATAGTATGTAAGAGTCCTGCACAGGGGAAGAACAGGTAAAGTTGAATGAATGGTAAATTATTTAAAAGATAATTGAACCACAGGACTTTTCTTCCATTTTGATTTATCAAATTAGCAATTGCTATTGTTTGACTTTGAGGAAATTAAATCTACTCACAGAGATTGGTTAAGGCAAGACTGAGTTTGTTGGTGTAAGAGGTAGACGGTGCTGATGCAATTATTACCTAGTCTTCTCTATGGAGCATACTTTCAAAACCTCCTTTGCCACTTTGTAATTATAATGTCATAAAGAATTCACCAATGCTTTTGCACGAATTCATGTTTTGTTAATTGTAATGACACGTGAACAGGTGTATAGATACATGTGAAAGGCATTGTTTCAACAGCGGACAACCCATGAGAGAGATGTGGGTGAGGGTGCTCATGGTGACCCATGCCCTCTATAGCTCAGTCAAGCTCCTAACTTCTTGACTTATCTCCCCTCTTACTGTTTGTGTGATCATTGCCACATAAACAAACCATTTAATTTCTTGGGTCTTCAGATTTTTCATTTGTAAATTCATTTCCGAATCTAGCTTATCAGGATCTCCCATGTCTTAAAAAACATGGTTTCTCTGTCTGACTTCCCAAAATTCTTATTCAGTATGCAGTGAAGAATGAACGTTACCTAAAGAGCGGTCTGGGGGTGCCTGGGTGGCTCAGTCTGTTAAGCATCTGACTCATGATTTCAGCTCAGGTCATGATCTCAGGGTCCTGAGATGGAATTCTGAGTTGGGCTCCACTAAAATTCTCTCTCTCCATCTCCCTCTGGCCCTCCCCCTTGTTTGCCTTTACTATCTGCTACTGAGAAGTGATCTCTAGGCATCTCTAGGCACCAGGAGTGTCCTGCCTGATAGGCATGTCTTTGTCTGCCCGGGACTTTGGCCACTGGACAGTCTAACAATGCACTTACAATGGGGACCTAGGAGGGTAAGCAATATTAATTTCAACCTCTGGAGGAGCTGGAGAAAAATTGGTTTTAGCCCAAACACCCAGGAGGAGCTGGAGAATAAAGCTCAGCCGTGCAGGTAGGATGCGATTGAGCCCTCACAAAACCCCCAGACATCAGAAGTCTGGGTGAGCTTCCGCAGTTGACTTACAATGAAGGGATGGTAATGCGTCCTAATCCTATCCTATCAGTGATTTCCTCTGGCTCGTTCTAATTTGCATCCTTTGCCTCTAAAAAACATGACCACGAGTGTAAGAGTTGTCAAGTGAGTTCTGCAAGTCTTTCTAGTGAGTTACTGAACCCGAGTGTGCGTGTGGAGACCTTCAAATGCATAGTCAGCTGGTGGCAGCAAAGGCAGTTCCTGAACTTGCCGCTGATGTCTGTGGTGATGGTCTTGTGGGGATTGTTTCTTCAGACTTTGAGTTTGTCTCACTCATTGCATTCAGTACATTCGAAAGGAGCTAGAAATTGTTAAAAAGAATTTGAAGGGCACTGCTGAACTATATTATATTGAAGGTCCTTTGCAGGTCTAGACTTTCTTTCTTAATATATTTTATCTATTTGGCTTATGCACTTGTTTAGTATTTGGATCTCAAGTGCAGAAAGTTGAGTGATCTCTGCTCCTTACTTCATGGAGTGCTATGATTCTTGGGTTTGTTGTAATTCTCTATTTCATTGACTTACTCTCATATGTGTGTTCTTTGTTTCCAACTCGTTCCTTTGAGTTTATCTTCTTGTTCTTTTTTTTTCAACTTCTTAAGTTTCTTAGCTCATTTTTTTCCAACTTTCTAGCTCACCAAATAATTCATCACAAGCTACATGATGTTTAGGATGTGTTGCACACATTTTGACATGTAGAATTCTACTGTTCAGCTTAGATATTCCATAATTTCCCATGTAATTTACTCTTTAACCCAAAACTCATCTAGTAATAATCTCTTGAGTTTCCAGGTATGTGAAGTTTTGTTCAGTCTTTTGTTGTTGTTGTTGTTGTTATTGATTTCTAATTTTGCTAAACTTAAAGTCAGAGATCTTGGGTCATTGTTGGCTAAATTTATTATGTCATTAGAAATAGCAAAATGGTGATTTTGTGATTCTCATTCCTTCTGCCTTTATGAGCTGGAATTCTTTCGTATGGAAGACATATCCCTCAGCAACCATTTTCTTACCCTGAAATAGAGTTGGCAAAAGTAATTCAGAATGAATGTTTGATTTTCTTGTCTTTATCAATTTTCAGAATCATGGGCTGGTGTCCTAGCAACCTCCAATGGTGACCAATGTGTGTATTTTAATACCAAGAACTCATGCACATAAATATGCTCGAAGCATCTCCATTTATTGTCATGATTCCTTTTCATGCTCCAATTTCTCCCTCTTAGACCAAAGGAAGCACCTTTAGGTGAGTTCCTGTGTCCTTTTAATAGATTTCTGTTAGTCTTTGATAACTTCCTTACTTTCTGGCATAACAAAAATTTATGCCAGAAAGATATAAATGTATGAACTTTCCACCCCAGACCTGGCATCCGTTGTACATCTATGCGCCCAGGCCCCTTTCATGGGAATTATTTTGGGAGAGCATAGGTGAGGAGCTAGCAGTGATCCTAAGCTCCTTGCTCCTAGTCTGGAAGAGACATACGATTTTAAAAGCCAAACACATCATAAAACTGTGCTGATATTTCCAATTCAAATTCAGTACTATAAGACTTTCAGTGTATCTATTTTATGTTATTTGCTCAGAAATTTACTTCTCTCCTTCTATCCCAGAGATAACCAATTTATTATTTATCTTACATTGTTTCTTTTGAAAAAAAATATATTGCCTTCCCCCCTTACTTACTGGAGAGTTTGTAAAAAGTAACCATTGTCAGGGCACCTGGGTGGCTCAGTCAGTTAAGTGTCTGCTCAGGGTCCTGGGATTGAACCCCGTATCGGGCTCCCTGCTCAGTGGGGAGTCTGCTTCTTCTCTCCCTCTGACCCTCCCCCTGCTCATGCTCTCTCTTTCTTTCTTTCTTTCTTTCTTTCTTTCTCTCTCTCTCTCTCAAATAAATAAAATCTTTTAAAAAAAGTAACCACTGTCTCCACTTTGCCTCTTTCATTAACAACACAGCTTGGAGATCATATCACTTTCTGCAGCTCCTCTGTGGTGCTTGTTACATTTGGTTGCATGTTTTCCATCTTGTGGATATGTTCAAGTTTTTCAACTGTTCTGTTGGTGGTCATCTGGGTTGCCCCCAATATTTTGCTCTGAGAAATAAATGCTGAAAAGGTACCCTGTGTAAATTTCATCTTGTATTTTTGTCAGTGCGTCTTTGAGATAGACTTCAAGGAGTAGGACTGCTGGGTCAGAGTTAATTCATATAGAACTTTTCTATATAGAGACAAATCCTTTTCCAAAGTGTTGAATGATTTTGCATTCCTACCTTTCCTACATTTCCCCATGGTCTCACTAATCAAATATGTTGTCAAATATTTGGATTTTTACGGGATTTATAAATAATGCACAGTATCTCAATGAAAATTTTTTTTCAAAGATTTTATTTATTTATTTGAGAGAGAGAGAATGAGAGACAGAGAGCATGAGAGGGAAGAGGGCAGAGGGAGAAGCAGACCCCCTGCCGAGCAGGGAGCCCGATGCGGGACTCGATCCCGGGACTCCAGGATCATGACCTGAGCCGAAGGCAGTCGCTTAACCGACTGAGCCACCCAGGCGCCCTCAATGAAATTTAATATACTTTCTTTTCCCTACGCACAAGACTAATTAACTTTTTTGGGCTATCTCTTTCTTCTTATAGTTTTGTTAGTTGTTTCTTTATATTTTGTGAGGCAATATTGTCAGGTCAATAAATGTTTATAAAAATAATATCCTAAGATCTGTTGTTATTTTATTATTTAATGTCAGCTATGAAATTTTTACCTTGAGTTTTTACTTTTTGTGATTTTAAAATCACTATCTTGGTTTTCTTATGGCTTACCTCTGTCTGGTTATATCTTTCTCAATTCCTTGACTTACAAACCTCCTGGATCCTTTGGTTTTAACTGGGTCTCTTATAGACAACATAGTGTCCAATCTGTTGTATTGGAGGATTCCAGGTCTGAGAATGTCTTGATCACAGAGTGTAACCATTTATATATTCCCGTAAGTCTTACAGTCAGATTTACTAAGGCATTTTTTTTATGTGTTTTTTGAACCATATGTTTAAATTTTTCTCTTTTTCTGTTTTTTTAATAGATCAATATTTTATTCTGTTGGTTTAAAAATTATGTTTTGGGCACCTGGATGGCTCAGTTGGCTGAGCGTCTGCCTTCAGCTCAGATTATGATCCCAGGGTCCTGGGATCGAGTCCCACTTCAGGCTCCCTGCTCAGCAGGGAGTCTGCTTCTCCCTCTCCCTCCTGCTCTATGCTCTCGCTCTCTCTCTCAAATAATTAACTAACTAAATCTTTAAAAAAGAATAAAAATTATGTTTTATTTTTTATGCTTATGGCAAGTACCCCTTGTTTTTTAAAGGCCCATAGTTATTTACATTTTTTTCCATGAATTTTTAGGCTTATCAATATCTGTATCTGTATCTGTATCCCTAAACAAAACAAAACCAAAAACAATTAAAACCGAACTCTAGCCTGGTCTTTTACCCCCAGACAAACTCATCCTTTCCCCTGATCTGCTTTTCTGCCTTTAACCTGAACAGCACATGGTAGTAAGCTATTTATTCATTGGTAATTACATGAAATAAATATTTCATAGGATCTAAATTTATTTTCCTTATTTTTTAGAAGATTTTATTTATTTATTTGAGAGAGAGAAAGAGAGCATGAGTGGGGGAGAGAGAGCATGAGGAGGCGGGCAGAGGGAGAGGGAGAAGCAGGCTCCCCGCTGAGAGGAGAACCTGATGTGGGGCTCGATCCCGGGATTCCAGGACCGTGACCTGAGCCGAAGGTAACTGACTGAGCCACCCAGGCGCCCCGTATTTTCCTTATTTCTGACCTGTTTCTTTTATGAGAGTTTTGTCTACTGAAACTTCTGTGGATGCACATGATTGATAATATAATTAAGTGGGAAAATTCTTGTTTCAGTGTTATCAAAACTGAAAATACTTACTCCATTGTCTTCTAGCATCTTCTGCTGCTGATGAGAAGTCTATGTCTGCCTGATTCTCACTTTGTGGTTGGTGATCTGCCTTCTCCTTCTGGAAGCTTTTAGCCCGACAGGCAGCAATGACTTGCCCTGTACCTGCCCTGGGTTCTGACTGAGGAAGAAGACGTCTCCAGAAAAATGCTCTCCCTCAACCTATCCCACACAGGCTCCTCCCCGCCCCCATTCTGGGACATCATTTTCTGCATTCCCTGGGAAACAACCACCTGCTCTCTCCCCAGGGCTGTCAAGCCGCTTTCCTGTCACTGTATCACTCCTCCCAACTTTGCCTCATGTCTGTGGATCTCCAGGGCTGAGCACGGGGGAGAGGCCTGGTTGCCCCCCGTTTGTGGACATCATGAAAGGGACGGGAGCAGCCCCGATTTCTAAGTGAGATTTCTCATTTGAAACCTTAGGCAAGTAGTCCAGTGTGAGCACACGATTCTAAGCCAGAGTTATATAACTTTTGTTGTTGTTTTTGGGGTGCCTGGGTGGCTCAGTCGTTAAGCGTCTGCCTTCAGCTCAGGTCATGATCTCAGGGTCCTGGGATCGAGCCCCACATCCGGCTCCCTGCTCAGCAGGAAGCCTGCTTCTCCCTCTCCCACTCCCCCTGCTTGTGTTCCCTCTCTCGCTGTGCCTCTCTCTGTCAAATAAATAAAAAAAATCTTTAAAAAGAAAAAAAATAACTTTTGTTGTTGTTTTTAACACTATCACTTGATCCTTTCAATATTCCAAAAAACCTACATCTATTTCCTTGATACATGATAATTACAAATTACAAATTGATATTTGTAACAGAGACAAGTTTCTCTTATTATTAAAAATATTTTTCATCAGTTTGGTTGTTTTCTTTATTATTATGCCAGATAACAAGCTACATTTATTTTTTTTAATTTTACTTATTTATTTATTTGTATGTTTTTTTAATTTATTTTAGGGGGAAGGAGGAACAAGGGAAGAGGGAGGGGACAGAATCTCACAGACTCCCAGCCAGGCTGGAACCCCATGCAGGACTCGATCCCACCACCTGGAGATCACGACCTGAGCCGTAACTCACTGAGCCACCTAGATGCCCCACAAGCTACATTCAATACATTGAATCTGATTTAGAAAAAATTCAACCTTCGGTTATCTGATCTGGATGTGTATTCTTGATTTGTTACCGATAAGCAGAGGAAACCCTCTCAGTGGTTTTGGTGAAAGGAGATTTTATTTCTCTTCGTCCAGATCAGACTGATTCTCCATAGAGCTGTGCATACCCTCCCAAATATTTTCCCGAGGCAAGCCTATGGGCTGGAACTTTATGCTCTGAGACTTTTTTTTTAAGTGATGACAGAGTTAGATGTGTCGCAAACTGAAAGCCAAAAACGTCTGCTGTGACATCCAGCATGCAGAAGAGAATGTTTGAAGTCACTAATCTTCTACACTCCTTTCCATATGTAGGGAACACAGATGTGAGAGAAAAGCAGGGAGATTATTACCCATAAATTATCAGGAGGAATTGCTAGCTTTTGAAAGTTTGATTTAAATATCCCGCATTTTGAACTCGTCTTCTTATACTTTCTGTCCATCTGGCTGTCTCCAATTTGAAAGATAGTTTTGACAAAAGAGAACTTAAGATGAGAGGGAGAGGCTCCCTGACAGAGGGAACCGTGACACCTAAGGGAGAAAAGCAGTAAATGTAGGAAAAATACTGGAGTCGGAATATCTGTTTGAAAACACACAGATAATCCAACCATAAGAACAGGGGTACATCGGAAGCAGCCAGGTTACAATGATGTCTCTGTAAAAATGAAACCAAATTCTTTGACGCAGTAAGCCTTCACAACATTTTGTTCATGTGTGTATTTGTGCCTATACATCTGCATCCACTACTAAGGATTTAATGTACTCGCAACTTCTCTTCCTACATCAGGTTGTGTGGATCACATGCAGACTGCCGTGTAGACTCCAACATCTGCCAGGACTGATCCCCAGCAGGAACCACGGGTACGTGGCACCGAAGAGCTCATTACAGAAGGTGTGCCATTCCCACCTTCCATTCACTGGATGCCCCACGGGGAATGCTTCACCACTTCGATAGCAAAATCTTGCCATTATTTAATAGACAGTAATTAATTAAAATGATTAATTTCATTTTTTGTGTGCATGTGCTGCCAAAGCAAGCACTTGATTTTTTTTTTTTGCAAAAATTTTAGGTGTACAAATAATACATAACAGCTATAGAAATTTAGGGGGAAAATCGCCTATAACTCCACAACCCAGAGATAAATACTGCTTAGGATTTGTGGACATTTTCCCCAATATTTTTTTTCTGTATGTTTTATAAATCAGATTATATGTATGGAATTCTCCAGCCTGCTTTTGGTGATTATATATCACTTTCCCTGTTGCCCTAATTACTTCATAACACAATTTTCTGTGGCTGTATAATATTCCATTTTATGAATATGCTATCATTTACTTTCCCTGATGCCTTTTAATTTTGAGTCATTATTGTTTGGGGAGTTTTCACCAAGCATGGAGGTTTAACCAAGAAGGAATAATTAATTTAACTTTTTTGATATATCATTTAAATTATTTTGGCTTTTCACTTCTTAAAAGGGGGTCAATTATACATGTATGACATCTACTAAGATAGCAAAACCTACTCAGGAGAAATGGCTGAAGGTAACTACTACAACCAGTTGAAATTACTTCAATTACTTTATTCAACTTTTAACTGAAATAGAGTTTATTTTAAACATTTTTAGTATTCCTAAGGCTTGTCGGGAAATGGCCCCACTCTTACAGTTTGTTTTGCTCTGCTAGAGTGTCTGCTTATGTTCACGTGCACCTGTATAATTTCCATGTTTCAAAACATGGCTTTAAGCTGAAGTATTGAAGCTTTATTTTGAGGACCCAATGATTTATCGTGCTTAGAATTTCATGAGGGTTGCCTGGGTGGCTCAGTCGTTAAGTGTCTGCCTTCGGCTTGGGTCATGGTCCCAGGGTCCTGGGATCGAGCCCCGTGTCTGACTCCCTGCTCAGCAGGGAGCCTGCTTCTCCCTCTCCCACTCCCCCTGCTTGTGTTCCCTCTCTCACGGTCTCTCTTTCTGTCAAATAAATAAATAAAATCTTTTAAAAAAAGAATTTCATTTGAAATACAATTAAAAAAATATTTAAAAAGCTCATCCATCTTGAGTAGTGATGTCCTTCAAAATCAATGGCAGGATTATGTCACCTACCACGGTAGCAAAATTAAACAATTGTTTTCCCTAGTGTGTTATGTGTACAAAATAAAATGACATTTTTTTTAGAACACATTCTTTTGCCCATGAAAATCCGATAATCCACATACACGTTTTCTGAAAAATATAGTGGATCAGTAAGGGTTGAACCAGAGAAGCAGAACCAATAGGGGAGAGGGGTGGGAGGAGAGAGAGAGTAGATAGATACAGATATAGATAGATGGATAGATAGAGAGAAAATAGATATTTTCATTTATTGCAAAGAATTGGCTTACACCATTGTGGGAATTGTCTAAGTAAGTCTGAAGTCCATAGGGTGGGAATCAGGAAGGGAAGATGATGAGTAGACCCATGAGTATGAGCTAAAGCCTGGAGTCACCAGGCTCAGTGAAGCCCTAAACATCTCTTTTTTTTAGGGGCATACCTGATAAGGTCAGACACATCTAGGATCATCTCCCTTTTGATTAACTTAATGTAAAATAATTGGGGATTCTAATTACATCCCCCAAATCCCTAGATTCATGTTTGATTGAATAACTGAAGACTGTATTTTAGCCTAGCCAATTTGGCACATCAAAAAGCCATCACATATAAGGATAAAATAAATTGGGTTGAAAGTCCGATTTTCAATGCTTATTGGAAAAAGTTTGACAATCTTGCTTTTTTGTTATTTGTTTTGAGCTGAAAGAGTTAACAAAGATGGACAACATGACTTCCAGCAATTCGTTATTTGTCTTCAGCGTGTTGGGTTTGCATGATATGCATAGTTAGAAATACACGAATTTTGTATACTTTTGCTCCATTTGTTATCGACTGCTACAGTTCTTCTTTAAGCTTTTAGCCACCATTTGCATTAATATTAATATTTAATACAATTATGGCTAATATTATCCTCTGAATGCTTTTATATAATAATAGCTTTGCATTTACACAATACCACTCTACCAAAGATCTGTGAGTGCTTTGTCGACGGTGAGCCAGATTTCTTCCCCTGAGTAAGCTATTCTCCATCTATCCCTAGAGAAATATTAACACTTTAGAACAGGACCTTGATTTGTGCTTATCACAGAAATAAAGTAATCAGTGTTCTTACAGCATAAGATACTTCTCCAATAGGTCCTGGGAGGATTATTCAGTGTTTTAAGCACTTCACAAAATCTCATATGGAATAGTTCTTCATTACACGTGAAATTGAACACAGAACATTGGACACTGTGAAAGTCAGTATTTTTGAATGATGGATAAGCTGTGGCTAGAACAATCCACTGTTCAGGTCAGTGGGATTTTCCAATGGTTTTAGGAAAGAAGTGGGTGTAGTTTGGTTAGGGTAGCAGCCTTCTTTTTTTTTTTTTTTTTAAAGATTTTATTTATTTATTTGACAGAGACACAGCGAGAGAGGGAACACAAGCAGGGGGAGTGGGAGAGGGAGAAGCAGGCTCCCCGCTGAGCAGGGAGTCAGACACGGGGCTCGATCCCAGGACCCTGGGACCATGACCCGAGCCGAAGGCAGACACTTAACGACTGAGCCACCCAGGCGCCCCGGTAGCAGCCTTCTTATTATGTACACAAAAGAGAATTTTTATAACCAGGAGGAGGAAAGTTCTTGTTTGTAAAGATTGGGATAACCTAAATACTTTCTTTTTGGCTGGAAAAATAAGGACCATCTATTGTGCTCGGACTAAGATGCTATCAGTGAAATGTCCCAGGAGACAATATCATTCTATTAAACAATAAGCCAATCTGATGATACTGTACAGAAAATACTCAACTGAGGGGTCATGAAATATCTTGCTGGCTTTGTCCCTAAATAGCTCTGTAGTTTGAGCAAATCACTTAACTTCTTTTAAGTTGTCTGTCTTTCTTCATTTATGTTGTTAGGAACTGATGTAATGACATTGCTCAACCTGTTTGTGTCTAAAACTCTAGAAAAGAGGTCGGATATCTTGAGGGCTGCAAAAATTACTTAGAAAAGGGGTATGGGCATTTTTATTTGACACTAGAAATGCTTCAGTTTTTTTGTCCTTAAATGCCAAATAATTTCTATATCGGGGCAAAGCCGTAGCATGCAACATAGTACAAATGAACCAATTTAATATTTATTCTAGACAACTTGGTGATTTTAGCTGGTTTTATATATTCTAGTATAATTCAAAAACTTGGTCAAATTACCTTTTATCTTCCAACCTAAAATTATAAATTTAAATCAATTACTTAATTACACTTAAAAAATTGCAATCTCAAGGCTAATCTTGTGGATTCTCTTGGACACTCAGTCTCTTAAACGTTGCAAGTACTCTACATACTTGTTATTCCCAAACTTAACACAAAATCCTCATCCTATGAATTTGATTTATGTCATCAGTACAGTTAATTCCAAACCTTCCTGGGTAATTTTAGTGCCTATTTATCTTTTATGGAAACGATTTCTTATCCCAAGTAAATTGGGTTATGTCCTTAACAGGCTGAGTTTTTGCGTTCAGAGATTCTGGCTGAAGTAGGAGATCTGCAGAGGTAGACATCCAGGGCAATTTTTCTCCCAACTGTGAGAGACAGACAGACGGAGCCTTCCTGGAATGGTTTCAGGATGGAACTGGGTGCACTTTTGATTTGAATCTGTAACATCTCCAAGTCCCAGCGGACGTGAGTTTGCAACACGTCTAGGCTACTTCACCCCGCCTGTGGAAGCAACTAATGATGAATACTAAACAGCACTTACTGTGTGGTGTTATTCTGAATTTCCCTCCTACTCATCGCTATTTAAAAGTTACTGAATTTGATTCTGCTCAGCTCTTGTGTTTGTATCTGCTAATGTCATAGACGTGCCTTCTTCATTCATTCTGATGACAAGACAGATTTTTGCTTTGAAATGTACTGTGTCATTTGAACCTTGCCCCTTACTAATGCTTTGGGATGGGGGGGGAAATAACAATAGGCTAAAGAATAAATAGAAGTTAAGAAGTCAACACATTTTCTTGCAACATGTATTTTGAATTATTATCATAAAATAATTTATATTTAAATAGTGACATGTAATGTACATTTAATAGTGCATATGACATTCCCTACTTAAATGTAAATTAAAATATATTATATAAATGTAAAATATTATATTAAATATTTTATGTGCCTTCATATACACACCGTATTTGATCCTTGTAATACCTTGTCAAGTCAAGTAAGAGGTTACAACCCCGTGGGCACCTGGGTGGCTCAGTTGGTTAAGCGACTGCCTTCGGCTCAGGTCATGATCCTGGAGTCCTGGGATCGAGTCCCACGTCGGGCTCCCTGCTCATCAGGGAATCTGCCTCTCTCTCTGACCCTCCCCCCTCTCATGCTCTCTCTCTCTATCTCATTCTCTCTCTCAAATAAATTAAAAAAAAAAAAAGAAGTTACAACCCCAGTTCTGTCAATGATGAATCGGAGATGCAAGGAAGGGAAGTGCTGTCTTAGTCTCACAACTTGAAGTGTGTGTGTTTGTGTGCGTGCTCTCCACAGTGGGTGCACATTAGAACAACAGGGGAGTCAGTAGATGATGCCCACGCAGAGGACTCGCCTTAAATGAATTACATCCAGGTCTCTGGAAGTGGCCTGGCCTTGTTATTTCCATTTAGGTTTCCAGATGATTCTGATACGCAAGCGGGTTTGAGTACAAGAACTGAACTTAAAATGTAGGTTTTTCTCATTGCAAATGCCATGTTTTTCATGTCATAGCCCAGTAATCATTTGAATCTGGCTCTTGAGGAGGTTAAGCCTTTCTGGCTCCATGAGGTGGAGGGGAAATGGTTTCATCAGGCATTTCTCAGAGCACTCAGCCGTCCAGGGGAGGACCTGGTGTCTTGAAGCTTAGGGAATTTTGAGTCTACAGGCACAAACCCTGCTCACCGAGCCCCACAGAGTTACCCTGCGTCCCGGGGAAGAGGGAGAAGGTCTAAGAAGATGACAACAGAATTCTCCAAAGACGGAATGGATTAGCTAGGGAGGTAGTGAACATCTATTCACAGAGGCTTTCTGTATAAGCTGGATGACAACGTGGTATGAATTGACCGATTAATTAAACAAGTATGGACTAAGTGCTTTCTGTGTGCCCGACACTAGATTCTGCACTGGGGAATCAGCAGTGCACAAACAGACTAAAATCCATCTGGGGACTAAATTCTAGTTGAGAAAAACAAATTCTGGTTGGGAGAAACTAACAAATAAAATAATAATATATTGTGTTATACTTAATATAATATTTGTATCCACTTCTGTGGAAGGAACTGACAAGCGGGCTCTACGAGGGTGATGAATAGTGTTCTTTTCATGACAGTGAGGATTTCGGGCTTCTCTGTGCTATTAGGCTTCTTTGTCATCACCATTATTATTTCCATCACCTTCGTTCCCCAGCATCTATTTGGTACATGGGGAGGGGTCAAGAATGAAAGAAAAGCAAAGCGGTGATCTCTTGGCTGCTCTTGCTGCATTATTTACGATGCAGGTTCTTAGGGAGGACTGAGATCCCTCGTTGCCATGATGAGCAAGCAGCATTCGAACGTCTGCAAGGACAGCCTTCCTGCTTCAGGACTCCAGGCTTTCCATTTGGGTGATGCTCACTTCCCTCCTCAGCCAGCAGGGAAAATATATTGAGCAATGCAGTTGAACTCCTTTAAAATGTACCTGCTTTATCGAGTGAAAGATGAGAATCTTATGTACCCAAGAGAAAGGTCAGATGATTAAGGGAAAAACTATGCAAAATATGAGCTTTCAATCCTTCTGAGGTTTGGTTTTTAAGACTTACGATCTGTGTAAAATGGTAGAAGTTCCCTTTCACTAAGTCTGGAGAAGCTTGAAGGTTGTAAGGGAGTTAATAACAAAAGTCTTTGTTTGGAAAATAGAGATTTGATCAGGGAAGAGGAAAACCAAGAGGGAATGGTTTCAAAAAGAAAGAGAAAGAAAATAAAAGGCAGCAAGTAAAGAAAATCCCTTGAGGCAGTCAGGTGTGAAGGGGTCTTCTAGACTGAGATAAAAAGCAGACTGGTTTCTTATTACCTTAATTGCTTCCTGCCTGCTTGGGTCCCTGGTCGAGAGTAGAGCCAGGGGATGGGAAGGGGGAAAAAGCACATTCTGGAATGATAAGGACAGGCACACTGAGAGACCTGCCATTTAACTAGCACGAGCGGCCTTAATTGGTGAGTGGATTTAGGGTGAACAGTGGAGAGAAAACCCTTGGCAAGTGTAAGAAGCCGGAGGACCCCGAGAAGACAAGATGGTCTAACGACCCCCGGCCACAGGTTCCTGAGATATAGGTCGGCCCGAGGCGCTACAACCCTAAAATCCAACCTCGCACCTGGTAGGGAGGACGCTTTCCATAGACAGACAGGGAGGACGGCCACATGAAGCTGTACGCTAGAGTAAGCAAACAGTGACAAATGGCCATCTGACTTGAGCATTTAAAAAGATCGTCGTCTGTAAACGCACCTAACGTAGTCTTCTTTGATTTCTAGCCTATTTAATGATTAGACCATGTATAAAAGATCAATGCGTAAAGATCTGTACTAGTTGATTTCCTTATCACTCCCTGGTTAAAAGTTTGGTCGTCAGGCCAGTCCAAGGAAGGAAGAAGCATCCTCTGTAATCGTCTGGGGAAAGCCTGTCCTTCGATGAGGGACATTAACGCTTCGGAGTTAAAACCACTACCTAAGCGGCAATGTGGGCCATTACCAGTGCTGTTTTACAGGGCAGAAAAGCAATTCAGAGAAGAATCTCTTACTCATTCAGCCAATAATTGAGTCTACTGGGTGCCCAGCACTTGCAGAGAACGGAGGGTCGAGAGAAGTGGGACCCCCCGCCCTTCGCGAGCTCGGGTCTGCGGAAGCAGCCCTTGCAAAAGGCTCAGCTCAACATGCTCTTCCCGAAGGAAGTGGTTTGGGGTCCAGCCAGGGACACAAGATGGGAGTTATGGGAAGAGGCGTGGGCTGCCTTCCTCGCCAAAGAGAATTTATGGACAGATTTTCAGATTTATTCGGTTTTACAGATTTTTAGGAACAGCTTTTCTCGAGCACATGTGGTACGAAGAGGGTGAGTTGTACAGTTGCTCCAGGAGTCAGATGTGCATTTGACAGGTTGTTTACCTCTTCTGAGCTGCAGGGAGAAGTCCACATCTGTAACAGAGACAGGTGGCTGCTCTATGGAGTATGTGAGGCAATGCAGGTAAAACAGCACACAGGCGCGGTGAAGCGTTCACGGCTACCATCGTAATGTTGGGAGAGGGGCTCCCGACACACGTCTTCCCCAGGACCTCCCGGTCCCCGTCCCCGTCCCCGGCCCCGTCTGGTGATGAGGCTCACTAGCTTCAGACCTTGCCACCAGAATGATCCATGGAAAGCTCAGCGCTCCCGATGATGATGCTTCCCGATTGAAACCCTTTCCTGACTCCCCTGCCTGGAGACAAAATCGCTCGTCCCCGCTTGATACACAAGGTCGCCCGTGACCCGCTGAGCCGCGCTTTTCGCATCTCACCCCCCACTTCTCTTCTGCCTCTTTGAAGGTTCCCCTCCACCAAGACCAGAGAGAGTGCAGACCCTGATCACAGGATGTCATTCCACTACCCTCTACCTCGATTACCTGCCTTTTCTCCTGTTGGGATGTCCCTTCACCTCCTCTTGCCATAGACAGCGCTTCTGGTCTTTAAATGCCAAGCATTATGGAGAATCTCCCTGGCCATGTCCCTTCCATGACAACGTGTCTATGCTCTGTCTCAACCCATGGAATTCTGAGCTGTTTCCCTGGTCTGTCCCCCTGTCTATACCGCAGACTCCTCACTGTCTCCTGTTTGTGCGGTGCCTCCATTTCCCAGCCCAGCGCCTGACCTGCAGTTGACATTCAGTAATGTCTACTGAAGGGGACCCAACTGCGGGTACTTCCCCCACGCCTTACACACACACACGCACACGCATGCACGCACACACACGCACATAACCTTTTGGGGGACCAATGTAGTGCAATGTATATTACAAATTCTTGTTTCCCTTAAGCTAAAGTCCTGACAACCACTACTGTGTGTTGTTAGCATTGTTGATAATTATAAATCTTGCCTCAGGCCGTTTATCGCCATTACTGTGTAACTCAGAATCAATCGGCTCTGCGTTACTTCGTGCATCACGCTCTCCTCCGTGTCCTTCCACTGCCCTGCAGTGACCTTGGTGAGTATCCAAAGCTGTGTTGCCCTCTCCCCTTTCCTGATCCTGCCAACAACTCTGTGCACTCTGACACCTTTGACCGTTTGCTTTAATTACATTCCATCTTTCTTATGATTCACTCTATATTGCCTCGAGGTCCCCTATCTCCAGTGTCATTGGCGTCCCCTGATGATACATTCTGGAACCAGTTCACCGTGTCTGGAATATGCGTCTATTCGTCAGAATAACCTGCGCTCTTCACCTACACGCTGTCACACTAATAGCACTTGGGGATATTTATGGGTCTTTGCAAAGACCACAATGGCTCTCACTGCATCTGCTGATTGTTCTTCTGATGCTAATGTTTGGATGTTGGCTAATTTTCTTAAGCATAATTCTGATAAAATAGGGCTCTTCCAGAAAAGTCCTCTCCACAGAGATATCTATGAGCTCCTTCCTTCTGCATGATTTCTTGAGTTTTTCAGACTTTCTAATCCCTGAATCACCTTTGACTTTGAGTTTCCTTGTAGGACGTATTTGAAACAAATCATTGTTTGCATGATTGTCTTTAGGTCGCTGTCTTAAATTTAAGTCCCTGACACACGTGATGAGAATTGAAATGACACACCAACAGGGTGGGCAGGTGTTATCACCTCTCACACCCAGATCTAAATGTGAATTGATGCACTGATCATCTCCCCGAACCCTCCTGTTAGTGTTCTGTCACCATTTAGCGTGATGACACACTTCCTGCTCCCAGGTTAATAGGCAGTTCCATCCTTCTCCTGAATACTAGCATTTTCCTGTCATTCCTTTCCTTGTCCTCAGAAAATCTGCATCACTGATTTCCCCCACGGACTTTCTGGGTTTTTTTCATCTGACCCTTCTCTCCACGATTATTTTACTTTATCTTTGAGTCTTATAAAATCTTATAAGTTAACCCTCTACACCTTCAGGAGTTGTGCTCATTCAGGGCACTGTCGGTGGAAGGACGTCTTTTTCTTCTGTGACTTAGAGACAAACCAACCCCAGAATCCACCCAATTCAGTCTGTGCAGATCCAAGCCCACAGCGCTTCTCTTCCTTGCCTTCATTCGTCAGTGCCTCAGGCCAGACCCTGCCATCTTCCTGTCCTGCTTGGTGGTCCCCACTTCCTGTGCCCAGCCTCCGCCATCACCCACCTCCCACAGCCCTCTGTGACGCAGACACCTTGTGTCCCCCAACTCTTCTTACCTGGCTCTCATCTGGGGCCACAATCTGCCCTGCAGCCCCCACAGCTGCTGTGTGTTATCGCGCACTTCACATCCCCCAGGGATGGGGCAAGGTCTGGGCTCTCTCCTGGCCCCCCATTGCTGCCTTCAGATCACAGCTCCTCCTTCTCCTGTAAACAGAAAATGAAGCTACAGCAACAGCGGACCCTGGTTTTTTGAGGCTCAAGACATTTCTCATGAATCTCTATCTCTTTCTCCCCATTGTTATGACCTACTTTCTAACCTCAAAAATGGCATGGCTTCCGCACTTGACTTAGAGTTGTTTCTTTCCGCAAGGCCTATCAGCAGCGTGGGTAACTTCCCTACGTGTGGGCCCCTGGCCATCCCCGGCTTTCTCACATCATCATCACTCTGTGTCCTAACTGGACCACAATTTGTTTCCAATTTTTTGCTTGTCCTGAAGTTTATAGTGACGTGCCCCTTCCTCAGTGATCCCAGCTGGACCACAGGCTTCTAGGTCTTTACACACTGAGCTGCTCTCATCCTGGGATGGGCTTTACCTGCTTTTGGTCTGGATCCATCATTGCCTGAATCCCATGTTTTATCCTTTTGCATCACCACCACCACCCCCCCCCCGCCACTTTTGGTGGCTTATATTTGCACAGATTTTCAGAGAAGGGTCCATGAGAAGTAAACTTTAGGGATCTCTGAATGGTTAGCAAGGTGGCTGGCATCTCACATTTGATTTCTAATTTGAGTCCCAAATCATTTTCCTTTAGGTTTTAAAGGCGTTTCTCCATTTTCTCCTTCCACCAGAGTTACCGACAAGGGATCTGACTGTGTGGCATGTTTGTTCTTTGACAGGACACCTCTCCCACCCCTTACAGAAGCACGCAACACTTTCATCTCTGCTCTTGGGGGAATGCATGATGCTGCACCTCAGCATGGGCCTTCTTGCATCCATTTTCCTTTATACTTATTGGATTCTTTTGATCCGAAGACAGGTGACTTTTTTCAGGTTTGGGGAATTCTTTTTCTGTTATGTCTTAATAATCTCCTTTTATTTTTTTCTTTTCTCCATTTGTGACATGCGTTATCTGCATATTAGTCCTCCTGGATTTGTCCTCTATGCTGCAAATATTCTTCTATACTTTCTACCTCTGTTATGTGGTTCCACATTCTGGCAGATTGTCTGGATTTTATTTTCTTCTCTTTCACTGACGTATTTGTTTTCAATTTCATCAATCCTATATAGTTTCCCACCTATCTGCTTTGTAACCTTCTCTCTTTTTTTTAATTTAAATTCAATTAGCCAACATATACTACATCATTAGTTTCAGAGTAGCGTTCAATGATTTATCAGTTGCGTATAACACCCAGTGCTCGTCACATCACGTGCCCCTCTTAATGCCCATCACCCAACTACCCCATCCCCCACCCCTCTCCCCTCCAGCAGCCCTCAGTTTGTTTCTTAGAGTTAAGAGTCTCTCATGGTTTGTCTCCCTCTCTGATTACTTCCCATTCAGATTTCCCTCCCTTCCCCTATGATCCTCTGTGCTATTTCTTATATTCCACATATGAGCGAAACCATATGATAATTGTCTTTCTCTGGTTGACTTATTTCGCTCAGCATAACTTTCTCATAGAACTCTGTTTGAAACAGATTCTTTTTTCTCAAATCTCTCTAATTTTATCAACAAGAGATTTACTTCCCTTTCTTCTTCTTCTCCTTCCCCACCTCCTCCTCCCCCCCTTCTTTCCTTTTTCTTTTTTTTTTAAAGTTCTCTTTCTTCTCTGAATCAGGCGTTTCCTTGTGGGTTTTCTGTTTTCTCTGTCTTGCTTTTTCATCCTGATGAGCTTCCTTCTTGACAGCCGGCCCCTTTATAAGACCGAAAGACTGGGGAGCTGGTTGGGTTTTCCCCACTGCGATGCACCCACACTTTCAGGCTTCTCCCTCCTGTGGGCAGATGGACTGGAGCCCCTGCGATGTTGGGGCAGCCTGTCTCCTAGCTGGCTTCCCTCCAGCCTGCTGTTGGCTGCAAGCGCCAACCCCTCCCAAAAGAAAATGTCACAGCTCAGGACTGTCACACCCACATTGTTCCTCCTATTGTTGTTGTTTTAGTGATAACAACTCCCTGGTTACCTATGCATGGAAGATCTTCAGTGAAAATAAGTATTCACGTGGTTCCCCTGTTTTTAGCCATATTGCTCTCCCCATCCTCTCCCATACCTGCCGAGTTTTCTGTTAAACCACCGCCTCTGGGCACAGATGCACCGAATGGCTTCACCTTCCCCGGGGCCCCTGCACAGTCGAGTGGATTCTGGGCTGTGTTGCCTTCGTTCTGTTCCATATGCCCATAGACTTGGCTTGGCTTTCTGTCTTCCTGTAACTCATTGATAACGTACATCTGATAATGACTTCCTTTCCCTTTCTCTTCTTTTTCTGTATAGCTATGGATTTATTCCTTTTTATACTTCTGATGGAATTTAAGAGAAATGGGAAGTGATCCACGCGCTTACTCCTGCCAACTTGAACTTGAAGCTCTCATACCTAGTTAAAAAATTCATGAATGAAGAATCATTTTTGAGGAATTATTAATTATTAAGCACAACGCTTGAGATTTTCCTCTGTGTCAGCTTACTAACTTCTTATAATGACCCGAAGCCTTCTATTTTACAAGTGAGGACATTAAGGTTCAGAGAGGTCTAGTAATTGCCCAGGGTTGCACAGCTTTTAAATGGTAGAGCCAGTATTTCATCTCAGGCTTCTGATTCTAAAGCGTGTGTGCTTTTATTTACACTACAGCTGAAAAGAAACTGGCCATCATAGACTTTGGGGAAAGTTGGCAACAATACAGGAAAAGGAGAATTTTGTACACAATCACGTCTGTGAACTACAGGGCCTGGATCTCTTTCTATGGCTGGCGTACAAACATCAACTCTGAAACTGTCCCTGGAAGTTTACATAAACAGGGATTGTAACTTGACAGTCAGAAACAGGAGCAGTATTTTTGAGAACCAAAAACATTTGAGGACAGAATGAGGATCCAAACCAGTCACAAAAGGCATGACTAGAAAAATCATATTCAATCAGAATATGTTACATAAAATGATCAGATTTAGCAAATAAAAATATGCGAGTTAAATTTGAACTTCAGGTAGACGATGAAGAATGTTTTGGTATAGATGGGTCCCACTAAGAAAAATGATTTATTTTTTATCTGAAATTCAAATTTTACTGGGTTTCCTGTGTTTTATCTGGCAACACTACATAGAAATAAATGCATTTTCATGAATTTCAGCCTTAAAACTCGGTTATACAATTGTAGGATGGGGAACTCCGATAGGGGTTCCTGTAAGAAGACTTATTGTTTGGGTGGATTGTAATATCACTATGAGTCTATAGTGCAGTGAAAAAAATAGTAAGGTCTGAGGCCAGATTTAAAAAAAATAGAACCCCCCCCCCCAGGAAAGGTTTCTGAAATATGAACTGAGGGAATCCTGTCCATGAAATCTGGGTTATTTTGTTTAAAATGTAGCTTTCTGGGCGCCTGGGTGGCTCAGTCGTTAAGCGTCCGCCTTCGGCTCAGGTCATGGTCCCAGGGTCCTGGGATCGAGTCCCACATCAGGCTCCCTGCTCCACGGGAAGCCTGCTTCTCCCTCTCCCACTCCCCCTGCTTCTGTTCCTGCTCTCGCTATCTCTCTCTCTGTCAAATAAATAAATAAAATCTTTAAAAATAAATAAATAAAATGTAGCTTTCTGGGCTCCTAGAGACCTGAATGTCTAGGAAGGGAGCATAGAGATGTCCATTTTTAACAAGTTCCCCAGGGAATCGTTGGACACAAGAAAGTTTGAGAACTACTTGATAAAGAAAAATGAGATGTCTCATCAGGAGCTGGTCAGCACCCCCACCCCAGTGGACTGTGTTCAGTGCCCGGTGCTTCATGGCTGGAACACACATCCTGAGACATGAGGTTGGGTCTGCCTTGCTTCTCCATGCACATCCCAGAAAACTGCCCAGAGAATTTGGAAGAAGCTATGAGAGTTTTATTCAGTCTGATTGTAGAAGACTGTTTGGATTTTTGCCAAATGCGTGCCCAGGAGTTAGAATTAAGATAAATTAATAGAAATTATGAGCAAACTTGGGTTTACTATAAGGATTGATTGTTTTGCCGTTAGAGAATCTAAACAGAGGGGGCCTCCTTTTGAGATAGTGACTTCTCCATCCCTGGGTGTTTTGAAAATAAAGGATGAAGGCTTGTGAGAGATTCTGTTGATGGGCTTCCCTCAGAGGCCAGCCTGAGGGTTAACTGAGCAAGTGAGCGCCAGGCACAGCCCTGCTTCTAGATCTCAGGCTCCTAAATCTCAGGCTCAGTGTCGAGAACCCGCATGTTTACACTGAGGGGGATGAACATAATTAAACTGTTGAAATTGTGTACAAAATTAAATAACCAGGCTTCTGAATTTCGACCAGAGTAGAAAATGTTGAGAGTGATATAATGATTTTCCCAAAACCACACTGCCCAAAGGAGTCTAGGGCTCCTCATTTTGGAAATGAGAAGAAACGCCACTGTGGACAGGTTTTTGTTTTTGTTTTTGTTTTTGTTTTCCCCAAAGGTAGGCTTGTTGGGGCAAACAGCAGAATCTTTCCTTTTTGCAGGGTGAAATCTTTCTGAAAAGATTAAGTTCAGCTGAGGTGTGAGCTGGGTAGTGAGATGCAGGGGATCGTGAAGATTTTGTATTAACCCTTGGAAATCACATGACCCTGAGGTAGCACTTAAAAATACCCTCTCCTTTAAAATTAAACATGCATAATCTAGATGGTCACATCGATTTCTTTTAAAAGTGTGAACGCTTACATTTATTCTTTTTGACTGGGAAGCATTTGCGAACGCAAATAAAGGCCGTATTTCCCCTTTCCGAAAAGCCCGCTGCCCTCCAGCAGCCTGGGGGCCCTATTTGAAGTGAATCTTGCTAACCTATCTGAGGAGGGGAAGGACGCTGGAGAGGCAGCTGCTTAGGAACTAAACTGTTTGCTTGTTGGTTTTTCCTTCTCATAATACAAAGAATTTTAATTTTACTCATATTACCAAGGTCTTACTCACCAGGGGACCTGGATTCCCTGGAGTCCTGGGAGTTAAGTAATGCCCTTAGACCCTGGGGAGCCTGTCCCTTCTTCTTATTGTGATTATTTTAATAGTCCGCTTTGGCCTTTGGCCTTTCCTTTGCTTTCCTGAGGAAGAGACTGAAACAAAAAAGGTGAGCAATAAGAAAGGAGGCCCAGGAGCGGGGAGAGTAAGCAGCTGGGGGAGTGAGCGCGGGGACGGGTCACAGAAGAGGGGATGAGAGGTCAGGGCCCAACAGGCCAGCCCGGGATGCGTCCAGGCCCAGGGTGCAAGCCGGGAAGGGGACCAGGGAGTGAGGGCTGCCGGGGGTGGAGAAGCGCTGAAGGAAGGGTGGGCTGCCTCGGGAGGGGAGTCCACGGGGAGCTGGCCTTGGAGCCGGGGGGGGGGGGGGGACACAGGAGGGCCACCGCCTGAGCTCTGAATGCAAGCAAGCTATTTTTAATTTCAATGACTCTATTAAAAGATATAGAAGACCCAGAGGACCAAACTGGAGGTACAGCCTCCTGGGAGGACTGGGGCTTTCTGTGCAATCATTTGCTGACCCTCCGGGCACGGGAGGGGGGCCGGGAAACCTGAGCCTGAGCGGGGGAGCCGGGGAGCTGGGGAGCCGGGGG